>NC_056527.1:29087504-29279399 GCF_019175285.1 Sceloporus undulatus | reverse complement strand
TATCATCATCAGTTCCTTACCGAAGAAGCACACATGGGTTCACTCCATGAGAATAATGAGCCAGGAACATTTGTGCTCACTGCCTTGGCTATTTGTCCATTTTAGATATCAACCACGGCTTCAACATGATAATTAAAACACCAGGAAGCTCTTGAAGACTCATCAGGAAACTATTCAGGTTCATCAGCCACGTGGGGTGGACTTTTGTGGACCCTTGTGGAGGTTGCAGGTCCTGGTGAGTCTAAACTCTGTCCCGAATGATAAACTTTACAAATATTCTTGTGAGATGAATAGCAAGACATTGGCTCCAGGCATAGAGGGACAACAGAACAATGGGTGGTTTAGAGTAAAAATGCCACAACTTGATTCATGTTACAGCTGTATAGAGAGGGCCAGGCATGAGGCATAGATCCAATGATCAGAGCAAACGACTGAATGACCTGATTGCCATTTGACCAAACCCTGACCAAAGTGCCAGGAGGCAACCAAAGGGTGAGGGTGGAGGAAGCCTCCTGGGCATATTGCCACTGTGTGTTTCCTTGCCACTTGAGAGTGAGGTAGATCTGTACCGCTGAGTTGGACATAACCCTGTATGCCTACACCCACAAAATACCTTAAGGGGATTGTCATGGGGAGTGATGGGCTTGCACCCCATTTCCCCACTCAACACTCTATTTTACCTCCTGGCAGATTGCCAAAATTGGGACACAGAAAATAAAGCATCAGTAACAACCTAGGAAAACCCTATGGAATTCGCAAGGTTGCTATAAATTGACAGGTGGCTTTGAAGACTGACAGATACCACAAAAAATAATGAATAACAGGTAGGTGGGAAAGCAGTTCAAGTCAAAGGACCTGGAGGACCTCCTTCTCTTGGTGGAGAGGACCTCAAAGGACCTCCACCTCTTGGTGGAGCTGTCTAAAGTTATGTTTTTAACTTTTGTATGTTTATCATTTTTATACTGTTTTTAGCTAGCTGATTGTAACTGTCTTTTAAAGTTTTATTGTAAATTTTTAAAATGGTTTTATTTGTGAGCTGCCTTGAGTCCCTTTCTGGGAGAAAGATGACATAGAAATGAAAAGAAATGAATAAATAAATAAAGCTTGTAACTTCAGCACTGGCACCAGGGAAGCACTGCCTCCTCCAGCCATTGACTAGATGTCTTTTTCCAGACCCATGAAAATGTCTTGGAGGTTCCTGGGAAGAAAATGATGCAGCGGGGGAGAAAAATGGAGGCTCCATGCTGCCTTGTACTGATCAGCAGGTGATTCTGTTGGTCCTTTCTTTACACCACAGATCTGGGTTGAGGAAAGAGGGGATGATTGCAGTGCAAGTAAAAGAAGCATCCCACTCACCATCTTTAGACACAGCCACAATCCCCTCTAATAGCAAAATCAGGCACCAAACCCAAATAGGAGCCAAAACTGGACCGCTGACAAACAGAAACTCTGATGTTTTTGGTGATTTAAAAAAATAAAAGTTTAAAGTGACACTCCACTACCACCACAGCATCCCAATGAAGACTGAAGAAGTACATGACCTGTACTTTTTTTTAATGGACAGAAAGGGGATATTCCCTGAAAATCATATGTGTATAGGTCATGGATAAAGAAATGCTGAGGAGATTGTGAAGATGATAGAGTGACCCAAGATAAAGGACGAATACTACAAAAAGTCATGATCCATCATGATGAATTTTGATGTACTGTGCTGGAAACAATAAAAAGATAAGCGGAGGCAATAGAAGAGGAACTTCAAGAAAGGACAGGAATTTATGTGAGGATTATGAGGCTGGGGGGAGATGGGGAGGGCCTGCACTGAGTTCTTATTTTAAAGCGTTCACTGGTTTTAAACAGAAAATAGAGGGTTTTCCCCCCACACAGGATGAAAGAAAGATGTTAATTAAGATGTCAGAAAAAGAAATGACAAGCAAGGAATCTAAAGAAAAAGATCTAACTGTTAATATGTACCATTAATATGTTTTAATTGTTTGAAGTTACAAAATTAACTTTAAGTACATGTGATTTTTGCAGAAGAAGAAATAAAAATAAAGCTGAGTTAAAAATTGGAATAATTATTCTTGGACTAAGAACAAAAGAGGCTGAGTCGACGGCAACAAGGCCCAAACCATACAGTGCAGTTTTAGAAATATAGGTCAACAATCATTTATTTATAGTTCACTTTTACCCTCTGAGTGTTTTTTTTGTTTGGTCAGGGTTTGCTAAATTCAGTACATAAATTCTAAGGATTCTCTGCTTAAAATAGTAGTTTTGTTTGTTATTGTTTACTAACACCTTTCTGTTTCTCTTTGTTTGGCCGCACTGTTTTCACCACACTGAGATGTTGTGCAGCATTATGTATCCTGTTTTTTCATCTCTGAAGTGTTGGCTGTTGTGTACTTTCAAGTCGTTTCTGGCTTATGACAATCCTAAGGCAAAACAAACACTGAATTTTCCTGGCAAGATTTGTTCAGAGAGAGTTTGCCTTTGCCTTCCTCTGAGGCCGAGAGAGTGTAACTTGCCCAGGGTCACCCAGTCAGTTTACATGGCTTTGTGGGGATTTGAACCCTGGTCTCCAAAGTGCTCAAACCATTACACCATGCTGGCTCTCACACCACACTGACTATCATTATGGAAGGTATGGCGTAGTACAGTTTCCAACCCATATAGTTCTTGTAGACCTAATTTTGAGAATACCAATATTCTTTTAACACTAAAAGAATGTTTTAAAGAACATTAAGAAGTCAAGAGTCTTAAAACAGAGCATGAGGAAACATTCTTGAGTCTGAATCGTGAGAGCCTCTAATTGTTTAATATACTGTGTGTGTATTGAGGCGATGCTTATCAATCATCAACACTGTAAATTTTATACTTTGTTGCATTCTTGGAGTACTTTCATGGGATAAAAAGCACCTTAAAAAGAAAAGATTGCACTATCACTATGTTAAATTCAGTGTTTTCAGTCTTCCAATATATGTTGCCTCAAAATGACATATCAACATGATTAAAGAATCTCTAAAAGCATTTGTACTAAATTCGTTTATAGCACTTTTTAAAAAATAGCCTCCCACTCTTCCCACTCATCATCTAAAAGAAGGCATCTATCACTGAAAGCAAGTCTAACTGAAAGGTATTTTAGCAACATTTTATTTCAAAAATAAAAAAGGCATTACAATACTTTTGGGACATACCTCGGCAATGGATGATAATAAAGTGAATCTTCCTGTGGTAGGAATAATTTATCATTAGTATATAAGAGAACATCTTTAGCATTTAAAGAAATGGTACATATAAATGGAGAAAAAGCTCATTAAGCAGATCTTTTTTGTGTTTATGAAAAGCTATAACCATAGTAGAAAACTTTAATGCATAATTTTAGTCTTTCTGCTCTAACATGAATGTGAAGGGAAACATGCAGAATATTTTGGCTCACAGATTATTGTTGAACATGGGAAAAAATGATATTTCTATTACTTTTGACCTTCACAAAGCCTTTTCAGTCCCTTGCTGTAATGTAAAGGTGGCTTAGGACTTTAGAAGGCTGTCCCAGTGGAACATAAGTGCAGGCATGTTCTACCAAGCTGGCAAAGCTCTGCGTATGACCCCTGTGATAAACTGGATATTCATGATTAGATTGGCAAGTACCAGTCTAGCTAAGCACAAAGAAGTTCATTGCCAGAAGGTTGTCCACCAGGTAATGAATTATCCATAGTGAATATGAACATAATGGCAACATGAATTTGTTGCACTCTGCATTGGTGGAAGGACTACCACACTAATGAAACCATAGAGCATCAAAGTAAATGCTGAGGACATATGATAGGTTTTGTTGCTACAGGGGAAATCTCAGATCACAGATTGGTCATGAACTCCTCTAGGTGGACACATCCTGACAACCATCTCTTATCATAATGTATATGATGAAATTGTGATGAAAACAAAATGGATTGAGTTCCATGTCCCTGTGTTCATTGGGAGAAGAGGATGACACAAATGATAGATACTCTAGAGTTGTCACCATCTGAGATGCTTGTGACTTGATGTGGACAGGCAGATGGAAATGTAAAATCTTTAGAGAATTTAAGAGGGATCATTTGTCTGAGCTTGACAAAACCGTGTCAGAACTTGTCAGTATATATCAAGCCTTGTCTAATGTACTGTGTGGATTTTATAGCTTCTGTAACAATTGTGAGCCTGTCTCACATTATTTACATTTAATCCAAGGAACACAAAACTATAAGATAGAACCCAGAGTTCTGCATAGATCCACATATAGACTGCACACGAGTCCAAAGGGATTTGTTTTACTCCTTGCTCCTATTAACAGCCTATCCCATTTAACAGCTGGCAGTTTTGCCACATCACAAAATGCTTTTGATATCCCCCTCACTTGAAAAACAATTTGTTGTGGATTGGAGTCAGAGAAGCTTCCTCCAACAGCAGGAGCTTTTGTTTGGTGGAAAAGACATACCTGAATTCAGTACTATGAGTAAAAGAAGAACTGTTTTTTATGGGAAGGGATGGTTGGGGAAAGGCAAAACCTTCATAAGTCTGTTACATCTAGGTGGCATTTGTTTTATCTGGGTGAGTGGCTTGGATGAGTTGTTCAGCACAGTCACTGTACATATGGTGGATATGTCCTCTAGTCTATGTAAATGTATACAAGAGTAGCTGTATTGGCCACAGGTATCACTGGTTTGTGGATTTTGGATGATATTGTTGTATTTGTAGTGTGCAGCAAGGGGTGTTTGTGTGTGTGTGAGACAAAGCTTTCATCAATTTCATCATAATTTCAAAGCCATGGTTCACAGCTTGCAACCATAAACTTTTACAATTCTATTGTGTAGTATTTTGTCAGCTGTTTTGGAACATAGATTTATGTTGACGGCAACAAATTAGAAGGCGAACAAACCAAATGATGAATTGCAACTGTATTTTTGACACCCTGCCCCTGCATATTAGACCCACTGAGCTGCTATGTGTTTATCCCACCCACATATTTCACCTCAGTTCTACAGGATGAGTTACACAGTTTTTCTAGCATAGGGTCAGAAGATTATTTTAGGGTAGCAGTCCTTGTTTGTGTGGATTCTGAAGTGGTAAAGTTGTGTGATAAATCAATGCCTTCATTGCGGATTGAATGTCAAATCACTCCTAAAAGGAGTGTACTCATTGGCTACACTTTTGTTGCTGTTGTTGTTTCCTGAAATCTCTCCAGGAACAACCAGCAAATGGTTCCAGGACTGGCACTGTTCCATAGGCCACCTCTTTGACTAGCACCGATCTGCATTTTTTCCTTTGTGAGCTAGAACATACTATACCATTGATCAATCAGCAGGCATTCTAACGAATAACTATATAGACAGGGGAATAACAAAGAGCATTTTCCCACCTGCAGTTGGGCTCCAGCCTGTTTTTGGTTGTAACAGACTTAGTTTTTGTGCCAGCTTCACTCTAGTTGCTGTCCCATTTGTTTCAGCCCTTTTGGTTTCCTCAAAAACCAGGCTGCATTCAGCAGCAGAATGGGATGTGAGTTGGAAAAATAATAGAAGCAAGGAACAGGAGTGGGGATAAACATAACTTGGATTAGCAGACTGACAAAATACTAGCTTTTTTTTCCAGCAACAGTTTCACACAACTTTCCTCTGGGAATTCTTTATTAAATGTTGCACTACATTATTGCCTAAGTGCTTCCACTTGGTGTTTATTATTTTTTTTCCTGTTGATTGTTTTTAATCATTCATTACATTTTTGATGAAGTTAATGAAGAACATGAAAAAGAACACTTTTCTTTCTGTCCTCTCCCCCGCCTTTTCTCCCCACTTTTCTTTTTGGGCCTCTAATGCTGTTTACTGTCTGCCACAATGATAGTTCAATTTTCAGAGATGTTAGCCACCTTCTGCTGCTGATTAAATTCTTGTTTAGTTTCAGTGCCAAGTCTGTTGGATTAAATTAACAAGATCTGTTTGCTTTAGTGGGAATGACCTGCAGCGACCTTCAGCTTGTACAAAATAATAATCTTTTCAGTGATTTATTGATTCAGTGCTCTTTATCTTCTCTTAACAAAATGTGTAATAGGAATGTTTGCCTTTAGTTTGCTTGAATTTACAGGCGTGCATTGCTTTATTTCAAAACACTGGAGACTGCATCTAATAGCTTTGCTCACTTTACTGTTATTAACACTCCCATTTCTTCAGAAGATTTGTCAAAGCTTGATTATGCTAAAGATAAAAGTTCGTAAGATCCTTTAGTTAGTCTATAAAAGACCCAACTTTTAAAAAAATTACTAACTTCAAACAACCCAAGTTAAGAATATTAAAACTAGATTCTTGATTTAATTTTTTGAACTAAATTCCTTTATATGTTCATTTCTGTTATTTACTTCTATACAGAAAAAGCAGCCAGTAAAGAACTGTTTGCTTATTTTTGGCAAGAAAAGTAAAAGAGAATGAGGGTAATTATTAAAAGGCAAAAATGCAGGAAATAGAGTTTAATTTTATAATCCTCAATATGTTCTCAGTGTATCTTTCAGCATGTGCATTTTTTCTCTCTAGAAATAGTATATAGTATATTAACACTTTTTTACAATTATAGATAACATATTTATGTCCAACCATCTATATTTAGATATGTCTTCAGAATTTTAATTCTTAAGGAGTAGAACCGCTCCTCAGAAACGTCCTCTATTATTATTATTATTATTATTATTATTATTATTATTATTATTATTATTATTATTATTATTATCATTATCATTTGCTAGTCAATAGCTATTATTAAATTGTGAGGGGTTTTTTGTGTGTGTGTGACTGCAGTACACTAGTCATAATTTAGTAAAACTTTTTAGTGATGGATATGAAAACAGAGTTCAAGGCAATGAGCTGTTTTATACATAAATCAAAAGAGCATTGGATTGGTGTTTGAGAGGTTCAAGTTGCCACTGTGAAACTCATTGTGTGGCCTTGCAACACTCTCACTGTCTTAGCTTGATTTACCTCACAGGGTTGTCTAGTGAGTTAAAAATGAAAACCATGTACACTGCTCCATAAGTTCACTGGAGGAAATGTGGAATAATAAATAGATGAGTAATTAAGTAATTTTTTTTTCTGAAGAAGAATTTTTCTCCCCAGAAAGTTAACTTCAAGAAGATTAATTTTGTTGTATTGATTGCATTATGCTAGTTGATGATTTTTAAAGAAACAAATTGATTCAAACTGAAAAATTAACCAGTTTATCTATCTTCTTCCAAGTGCTGCTGCTGGAATTGTTGCTGATCTAGCCGTCAAAGGCATCATTACTGATATTAGAGAGGTAGATAAAGACATGGAATGGGCAACAGCATCCACTCCTTTCAAGGTAAACATAATTAATCCTTTGCTGAAACTACTGCAATGTTAGAATGTTTATAGCAAGGTTAGGATATTAGATGCTTCTGTTTATTTATGTTGCTCATTTTCTGCAAATCCCCTTATAATTAAATCTTGAGAAAAAAGAGAACCACTACATCTTGTTGTAGTTCTGTAACAAAATACAAGATTGAATCTCAATCACCATCTTAAGATGACCAATTGATTTGAAAGAGACAATGATGAAGGACAGAATTCAGTTCTGAAAAAGGATAATGGAGATTATGTGGGCATCAGTGTTTTTTGGATTATCACTGTCTGTGAACAGAGATAGCAGGGCAGAGAGGACCTTTGAATTACACTGTAGCCTTTCTATTGATTTTGGGGCTGGAAGTTCCTGGAACCAGTTCTACTATGAAATGATCATCTATCAAGACAGGGTGAACTTCACTCACCTTTTAACATGGGCTTTTCATGATAAAGAAAGAGCATGTAAGATCAAGTTAAAAATACAAGCACCTCCCATTTATTTTGGGGTGTGTGTATGTGTGGAAGAGGGTAATGGTGGTGGTGGTGGAAACAGTTCCCTTTATATGGGGAGAGAAATGGAAATATGAAAACTGGATTGCAAAGTTTGAGGGGTCTAAAAAGGGTGATATTTACCTGTGCAAACAGTAGACCACAGAAAGCAGGAAGTGGCTCAGACTAAGGTCTGAGGACAATTGAGCTCATACACATTTTTAAAATGTTTTTATGCTATTTTAAATTATTGGTGTTTTAACAAGATAACTAATTTAATTATTTTAACCTTTTTTAAAAAGGGGGATGAGCACCACTACTGTAATGTTACAATAGCTGGAATAAATGTTATGTTGCTCAAGCATAGTATGTTAATGTAAATAGGCATGAAAGAATATAGCATACTCCCCAACTGTCCCCATTAATCCTCTTTTGTTCTGCTTTTTCAGCTGTTTTAAAATGTCCAAGTTTCTCTTCTTTCCTTCCACTTTCTCCCCTTGTCTTTAGCTTACTTCAATTGCTGTAAACTGAATTCAAAGTGAAAAAGTAGTTTGAATTCACTTAACACAGCAAGAGGGAAGAGTAGAGGAGAGTGAAAATTGCCCTTTCAAAACTTGCCTTTTCAGGCAAAAGTGAATTGTTGCACCTTCTCTCAGCTTGTGTGTCCTTCCTCATTGATAACTTCTGACATCTTGACCACACTCTAATGTTGTTTGCCCATGCATATCCTGGTTTTCATCTGTGAAATGGTAGAAGGTATCATACAAGATTTAGCATCTGTATTATTTTGAGTCAGTCCATTGACCTATCTAGCTCACAGTTGTTCATTCAGAGTAGCAGAATCTCTCCAGGGTTTCAAGCAGGGGTTCTTTCCTAGCACTGTCTGCAAGTCCCTCTTATAAGTGGTCTCTCTTCCAAGTACTAACTACATCCAACCCTGTTCAGTTTCCAAAAGCAGAGGAGATTGCATGCCTGGTATCAAATATGTCAGACAGGGCAAGGAAAATGGATGCAGAAAGCCATGATAAATAAAATTCGTATCTGCACACTTTGTGGATGGGTAGGCTATGTGAATCACCTTGGTTATTGCAAAACTGAACAGACTGAATTTTCTCCTAATCTCCCTCCCTCCCTCCCTGCCACCCTTTGTCCTCTGCTTTCAGGTACAGGAAGAGTAAGGTGTCTGAACAAATTAACTACATGTGTCAAGTCTTTGTATTGACATGTTGCTAGTTCAAATCACTACACCTCTTTTTGAATCAGTGAAGGTGTTGCATCTTTTCATGCAAGGATTAACTTGTGCCAAAATTCCTAAGAAGCTGTAACAGGCCTATAGATGGATTAACAGAGAAACAGGTGATAAATATACATAGGACTTAGAAGAGAAAAGTCATAATTGTATCAGGCTGTAAGGTGTATAATAGAGGTTGGCATTTTCTGTTAGAAGTCCCAGATAATGATGCACCCATTCTAGGTTTCAGTCCAAACCCAAGTTCACTATTCCAGAATAGATTCAGCACCTTGAATAAGTTTTAATTTTTTTAAATAAAAAAAATCAGACTAAAACCTGGCATGTTTTCTTCTCTAACCTGGAGTGAAATAGAATTGATACAGGTTCTAGGCACTCCTTTAAGGGAGAAAACTGCTAACCACAAGCCATAAATACATTCACCAAGGCAGGGGACCTCATAAAAATAAGAACCAAATAAAACAAGACATTATCAGTGCCTGGAGGATGAGCCAACTGCTTGACTCCTGTTGTAGTCAATTTTTTGGCTATGTTTACTATGGCTTCTTATTTGTTTGTTTTTGTGTCTTCCGAGAGAGAAATCTAAATATCATCTAAATGTGTGGCATGTTTTTCTTTATCTGTTACCCAAATTCACTGAAAGGTCAGCCTCAGACAAATAAGCCAATGGGAAATGACTGCAAATAGAGGCCTGATGCTAAAATGTACACTGGAGAGCTCACCTTGATTTGGCATCTGCTTCCTCCCAGCATCTTCAAAGCAAACTCCCTACAAAGAACATTTTTAAAAAAGAAAAGAGAAAAAAACCCCTCAATATAACAAAGGAATGAACATTTCTCACTATGCTAAGTTGCCATTTGTCTTTCTAATGCCAGGTGCTTGGCTCTGATTCCCCTTTGTTGTGGTACAGGGTTTGTGACAAGAAAAATCTCAGGCATCTATGAAATGCATTATTTATAAAAAAGTTGGAAAATGCTACAAGGATTTTCACCCATCCAAGCAATATTCAGTTTGCCAGGCCTGGAAGACAAAGAGCCCTCCTCCTGACCACCATCTTTAGGGGGAGAGAGGCAGGCCAGCAACAACAGGCCTCGCCTGGAAGATAACATTCTTTTAAAATTAATATCAATTATTTCTTTTTAAAATATTTTGATGAAATTTTTTTACTTGTACACCGCTATGATCAAAGCGGAATAGCGGTCTATAAATAAAATAAATAAATAAATAATAAATTTAGCATTGTAGAGTTATATGGAGATAATGGCTACATGCAACATGTGATTTTCTCATTCGTATTGCTTGTGTAGATTTTGATCTCCAATACTAAGAAGCACCTTATGCAAAGATCAGGTTCTTGAGTCTGCTGGTCTGTTCAATAACTGCTGTGATGTTTTATGAATTTACTCAGTATCATACATAGGGATCCGATTCAGCAACTGACTAGCCAAGCATCTATTTAACAATGACTTAGCAGTAAATTTTGAAGTTCTGGAGCTCATCGTGACAGTATATATACATATGCATGCACAGATGAACAAGAGCAGCACTAGCATGCTATGCAATTTATTAGGATCAGCATGACTGGGCATAGTTCTCTGGCAGTAGCGCCCTGGGAATGGGAAAACATGCTGAACTTGGTGGCACTTGCTTCTGCAGGCATAGGCTCAAGTTGTAACATGTACTGGGCCTCAAGATCTTCATCCAGATGAAATGTAAAATTTAATACTTAGCTTTTAATTAAAACTGCTAACAATTTTGTAAAGAAGTGTTAAACCGTTAGTGTGAAGCATGAAGCTACTCAAAGTGAAAAAAGTATCCAGATTGTTTTCCCTAGGTTCTCACTTCTTCTATGTTTCATAAACAATCATAAAATTTGAAAGCCTCTGTGGGCGGGACTACCCCGCCCCTAGGCGCCGCCCCTGGGACTGGCTCCATGAATGCCACCAAAATTAGTTTTAAACACTCCAGAAGTCCAGTATTCAGGCTCACAGTCTTTATTTATTATCACTCGGTGGTTACACAATTACCAAGCCGACTTCCCAGTTACTTCACTGGTGATTGCTCTTTCCCTTGTAGAATGTCTTGGCGGGGCTGCTTCTGCTCGGCGTCTTTCCCTCAGCTCCCACCACGGCTCCTCGCCTTCCTCCAGCCCCTCCCTTCTTCTCCCTACTTCAGGGTTCCAGGACCATCCTCTCCTTTCCCACTCTTCCCGGGAACAAGCGGGGTGAGTCCCTAGCACTCGCCCCACTCGCCCCTTCCCTCCTATGAAGTCTCTTCCTTTTCCAGCTGCTTCTTCCCTTCCCAAGCTCACCTCCTCTTTCCCTCTCCACGCTTCCTCTCCGCGTCCCCGTCTTCCGCGTACTCTCCTCCCCCCTTGCGCCTCTCCCTTGCCTCTTTTAAACCACTCCAGGGCCTCCGCCCTCCCCTCGGGTGCAAAGCCAAACTCCTTTCTCTCTCCCACCTGAGTTCCTTCTTCCTCTCTCTCTTCTTCTGGGTCCTCCTGACCTCCACTCGCCCACTCAACCTGACCACTAGCCTCCTTATCTTTACAGCCTCATTATTACAACAATACACTACCAGACAAAGGAGAAGTCAACAGCTGGTGACAGCATTATTCCTACTGTGGAAAAAATGTCTAAGAGCAGGTTTCCCCAAAACTTTACTACACCATTCCTGTTTAGGATTAATTTTCCTAATAGCATAGGCCTGACTAATAACTTAAGAGGTTTCTTATTCATAGGATCACCATAACCTGATGTTGATTTGACAGCAATTAATAACAACACCAATCTTTAGTCCATTCTTGTGGACTGGAAATCAAGTAGTTATGAAAGTTATTACAGGAAAATTAGCTAGAGCAGTCTTTGCTTATAATGCTTGCCTTTTCCACTCTGTAATATGAACGTAATCAAATCAGGTTCCATCTCCTCCCTTTCTTCTCTGAGTTGAAATCACAGCATGTAAGAGTACACAGAACCTTAACCTTTATTGAACCATGTAAAAATTTCTCATTACTTTAAAACAGGATGATTAATAAATGCTGACAGCCAATTAAGAAGTATTAATGCATACAATGAAAAATCAAGTGGAGGCTGTGCAACCCAGTGCAGCATGGATAATAGTGGTTTAATCTATTTGGTTCGTAGGTGAACCATCCTTATTTCAGTTGAAGAAGGAGAGGATTTCTGGTATCATACTGGAAAAAAACACAAAGTGAGGTTTTTTTTAGTGATATCTACAAATCATCTTATATTTTATGAATGTTCAAATAATGCTCAGCCTTTTTAAGGGGTAGAACATGAAACTGGAAATAATATGGTAGGGTTTTCCCCTAGCAATTTTCTCATTGGGATAATGGATGCATTGGGAAGTTAGTATGGTAGAATTTCACGCAGTGTATGTAACTTACTGTACAACAGCTTTGCAAAATAAAACAGACAGAATTGTCTCCTAGTTCTCATAGGTGTGCACATTTATCACAATACTACAAGCAATTTCAATGTGCATGCCACTTTCTACAGTATTATTTATTACCTTTTATCTTGCTGTTCTTTCAGATACCATAGGGCATTAGGCATGGAGTCTTTCCTTTGTGTAAGCAACACCAAGGAGGCAGCACACACTGAATGATAGTCAGAACTGGAGGCAAGGGTTGACATCCTTGCTTGCCTGCCTATGGCCGATTCCTTATGGCCCACTGGCAAAAGCCCACCAGATGTGCTCCTCCTTTTCACCATGGCAACCTGTTGGTTCATCTATTATTCACTGTGGTCCAGACAAAAATGGTGGCATAATATCGATCTCTGCATAGTTGCATGATGTTTTGCTATGCATATAGTAACATTGCAGAGGAAGTAGCAGCAGCTGGTGATGGCAATGCTAAATTGAAAGTAGACTCAGTAGATAGAGGGAAAGGGTCCATCTGAGAAAGTCCTGTCCATAGGTTGTCTAAAACCTGGAGCCAACATTGCATACTCATTTCACAGATGGAAAACAGGACATGTGACCAAGCAACATCAGAGTGTGGCCAAAAAGGTGTGGTTAGGCAACAAGAGAGCAAAAGCTGTTAACAAGGAGGAACACACAAAAATGCTATTTGAAGTGGAGAAACCCTGGAATTTATGTACTGAATTTAGGAAAGCGTAAAAAAAGGGAGCAGAGAACATACACCCCAAAAAACAAAACAAAAAACAAAAAACAAACAAAAAAAAACAGTATTCTGTGCACACATATTACTGTCTGGGTTTTGTAAGACCAACTATAAATGTATTTTTCAAACACAATTTAAGTCCAGTTTTTAAAATATCAATATAGCACATTATATACTGCATTGAACACATGTCCAATGCCCCCAAAACTCTGCGCTGGTGCCACAACAAACTACACTTCCCAGAATTCCACAGCATTGAGCCAATGTGGTATCAAACTGGATTATTTCTGCAGTGCAGATGGAGGGAAATCCATGTGTCTATCAGAAAGAGAATTTGGAAGCATTTGATACACGGTTCCAGGGGTGCTGTAACTCAAGGAAAGCCCTTGTCAACTGTTTCAAAGCGTCCCCAGAAATGGTGTTCCCTGGAACTCGATGGGAACCCTCGGTGGCGTCGGCGTTCCTGTGTGCAGTAAACTAGCGTTCTGGGCCCCATCGGGTTCCCATCATGCTCCATGCATGCCCCTGCGCATACACGTTAGAACGCACCGGGGAACGTTTTAACCCCCGGTGCGATAATCTTCATTGACTGTGTTGGCAGGGGTGTCTGGGTTAGAAGTACAAAAAGTCTGGAGGAGGAAAACTTCTTCTAGTCTTGAGCTCAGAATTCCTGTTAGAGGATAGTGTGGTGATGCTTGTGTCTAAACAGGTATGTAAGGCAACATAGATTGTCTAGTTAGTTGCATGAAGAGTAGGGGAGCAAAAACAAGCCATGTTTTAAGCTAGAAATGAAGTAATAAACCCCACAAAAAGAGGCTTTCTATCAAAAAAGTTAACATTGTTCATGAATCCTAATGAGGTGTCCAGCTCACCATGCTGCATCAGTATAGCTTTTTATTATAATGCACATAACCCATCTGTGCAGGAATTCTCAGAATATACAATTAAAAAAATTGATTTCATTAGTGTAAGAACATAAGGAGAGACAGAGTGCATCTTGCTTTCAGTTACCCACTTGGGCTCAGCCCTCTTCTTCCTGGGTTTAACTTAAGAACAGCAACAATGATTAATGTGAAAACCGTGATTACTAGACCCCTTTCCTTCTTCATTTGTGAAGTACTCAGTGCTAACCTAAGGTTTCTTTTAGGACCCAGATAATGGGGAAATGCATGGTGACTGCTGACCTGCATTTCCCTACAATGTTTACCTGAAGAACATCTGAGACAGGATAGTCCAACTATATTATATTTCTCATGACAGAAGGAGAATAAAATAAATAAAAACATTTATTGTACATGACTCTGGGTCATCACAAAAAAGTACAGGCATAGAGCAAAAACAATATGAAGTCAAAGGCTTTCATTGCCGGCATCCATAGTTTTTTGTGGGGTTTTTGGGCTATGTGGCCATGTTCTAGGAGAATTTAGTCCTGACATTTCGCCAGCATCTGTGGATGGCATCTATTTATTTAATAAATAAAATAAGATATTAAAATATCATATGGAATATGACTTTAAAACCCAGATTAAGGCAGGGTACAGACCGTCCAAAAGGGATGGCCTGCTGGCACCTGTTTTTCCACCAGAGGGAAGCTTCAGCCGCCAAACAGTGAGGCTTCCCATCAGCGGAAAAAGAACCCGCAAAAAGCGAGTTCTTTCTACGCCACAGTGGTGGCATGAGTGCGCCACAGTGTGCCACTGTGCGGATCGTGCAGCACTTGCGTAACAAAGGTGATGCCTGTGTGTACAGGATGCCGCCATTTTGACGTCCTCGTCACATGCTAGGGTTGAGGGGCGTGTGGAAGCGCCGTCCCTAGGCGACCCTAGCATGTGACGAGGGCATCTTAAAGGGCTGGTATATAACCGGGCCTAAATCTCAAAACCTTCTTAGTTTGAGTGACACATATGTGGCAGACATTATAGGAGTCCATAAATCATTTAAGGCTACTTCATTTAAGGCTACTACAATAAAATGACACAGGTGTTATCATACATTTTAAAAACTGCATATGTTTCCCCCTATCTTGTAGTTTGACCTTACTCAAATGTAAGAACACCAAAGTCTTGGGTCTGAAAGAGGGACAGATGTGGCCAGTACCCTACATTAGTGCTGTCATTTCTGCTCAGACCATTGGTTACTTGTCTGTGACTTTAGACTTTTTTTAAAATTTGTTTTTATTGAACTTTATGAGAGTTGCTGTCAGTTACAGGCCGCATTATATAAGCTCAACTTCTGTACTTTAATGGCACAATATATTTTTATATGTTTGTACACTTTAATCTCCTGCTAAATGTGTTCACACTTTATTTTAATCAAATACTAATTGCCGCCAGCATATCATTACTAGGACGTGTGAAAGTAGTGTTGATAATTCTCTTGGTTTCTCAGCAACAGGAAGAAGCAAACTTGCCATGACAGAAACTGATACCCTTGTCTGTTTCACATCTCAGTTTTATTGCTCTGTTGTAAATTTTCTGGATATGGATGACATTTATTCTCCCCCCCACTACTTAACTGATACCAGCAAGTAATTAAATGGTAAAACTGATATCAGCAAGTAATTATCATGACTGGATAGGTGTAGCACTTACTGATTGTATGAAGTTCCTTTCAGCCATTACAAATCTGAGATGCAGCCATTCCAAACCACATCTCCTCAAGCCTGAATCTGGTATCCATTCCCTTCCCAGGAGCTTACTACTATTTTATTACCCAAAGGACAGATGCAGGAGACTGTGGGATGGTGGTGGTGGTGGTGTCCCCACCAATTGTCAGTGATATTTCAAATGTTGGGGGAAATCGGCTTTTCAATAGGTTTGGGTAACCTTTTCTGCTGTGTGCACATGTGTATACCAGTACTAACTGGGAGGACTTCAGGTTTTGGGTAAATTAAAAAGGTTGATTAATAAGGTTAATGCACACACAAGATAGCAAACCAAATAAACATAGCATACAGAGCTAAACAAAATGGAATTGCGATGTAATTTAGAGGTAACTTACTTATTTAATGTAATATTATTTGTATCTTAGTTACTTGTCCTGCCTTACTTTCAAACTTTGCATCTTATGTTACAGGAATCTCAGATATTGTATTTCTGTTACAGAAAGTGGTGGGTAGGAAGAATTGTTATTGTTGTGTGTTGTCAAGTTGTTTCTGACTTATGGCGATCCTAAGACAAACATATTATGGGGTTTTCTTGGCAAGTTTCTTCAGAGGGGGTTTGCCATTGACATCCTCTGAGGCTGAGAGAGTGTGACTTGCTCAATCAAGGTCACCTAGTGAGTTTCCATGGTCAAGCTGGGATCCAGACTCAAAGTCCAATGCTCAAACCACTACATCACACTGGCTCTCACTGGAGAAAGAATGTCCACTTACACTACAAAGTTAGCAATTTCATGGCTTCTTTGGACTTCATTTTGACAGCCTTCTCTAATATGTTACCATGAAAACTGATGTGTTGGGCTATGATTCAGACATGCCCTAGTTATTATGTGCTCTATTAAATTGATTTTAAAACCAGTAGTGTTGATGTATTACATTAGAGATTTTACATATCAAAAATGAGTGGATAGTAGTGGTCCTTCTGATGCTGCTGGACTACAGTTCCCACCATCCTCAACTACTGTTGTTATGTATTTTTGATATTAGATAGCATAATAAGAACATATCGCCTATTACACATAATACATACAGTGTAATATTTATGTAACTCCAGAACACCACAGACTTGTAACAATTACTAAGGAAGGTCAAAGAGGAAAGTGCAAAGACAGGCTTACTGCTGAACATAAAGATAACAAAAATAATGACCACAGAGTAGCTACATAAAATAATCTCAGACAATGAGGAAATTGAAATAGTCAAGGATTACCTGTACCTTGGATCAAACATTGATAAAAACGGAGACTACAATCAAGAAATCAGAAGACTAGGAATAGGAAGGGCAACTAAGAAAGACCTGGATATGATCCTAAATTGCAGATATACAACAGACCACTAAAAGTAAAATTGTTTAAGCCATTGCATTCCCCATCACCATGTACAAATGTGAGAGCTGGACAGTGAAAAAAGCAGACAAAAAGAAAACTGTTGAGATGTGGTGCTAGAGGAGAGTGTTGAGAATACCATGGACAGCCAAAAAGACAAACAAATGGGTCCTTGAACACAACAAGCCTGATTTTTCACTGGAAGCTAATATGAGCAAATTGAGGCTGTCTTACTTTGGCCACATCATGAGAAGGCACAACTCATTAGAAAAGACAATAATGTTAGGAAAGGTAGAGGGTAGTAAAAGCGAGGAAGCCAGCATGTTGGCTGGGTGGGCTCATTCAGGGAAGTTATGGGCCTGAATTTGCAGGACCCAAGCAAAGCAGTGGAAGATAAGGGGCTTGGAGATGTCTCATCCATAGGGTCACCATGAATCAGGATCGACTCGACAGCTGTTAACAACAACAACAGAACATCACAGCTACCTGTTACCTCCTTTACAAACCAAAGAAAACATGATTCAGTGGTACTGTCCATGGTATGCAGAAAGAAGGGCCCTGATTCATCCCCAACCATCTCCACTTAAAAGGATTTCAGGTCTTGGGAAATACCCTTCTCTGTCTGAAGACCTGGAGAAGACCAGTCAGAACAGACAATACTAGGCTAGACAGACAAATAATCTCACAGCTTTGGTCAATACTGGTCTATACTGATTTTAGCAAAATATATCAAGGGTACTTAACACAGCAGTATAGCAAAATAATAAGTAGCAGCCATTCTTTGGGAAGTAAAAGAATGGCCCTGTTTATATTTTTATTACTTTTTCACTTTCTTTCTTAAGATTTAAATAACATGACTTGCAATACAGTACAACTGAGGTGTACTAATGCTTCCAGGGTACAAGGGAATCAGCACAGCCTTCATTTGCTCAGTATGCTGGATGGTATACTTGGAAAACCTTTCATAATAGCAGAATGTGTTCATCTGCAGTTTGAACAATTGGATATAGCTTGCTCAGAGCAATTTATGCTCGTATTTCTGCCTAATCCAATTGTTAGTCCTGAATATGGTAGCCCCCATAGAATCAATGGCATCTGCACAAGAGTTATTCCAATTACTATTGATTTAATGTGTATATTCTAATTGGGACTCATAATTGACTTTAAGGGGCTTGACAGACTGCCCCAAAGGGGCAGCATGATGCTGCTCCTTTCCTAGCTGGATTAGGGCCACAGCAACCTCATGCTGCGGCCCTGATCCGGCCTTTCAAGGGCACAAAAAGGACCTGCAAAAAGTGCCATAGGCGGTGCGGCTATATGGCACTCCTTCGGTGCTGCATCATGTGGATGCCATGCCGGAGGAGCATCATGTTGCCTTGTGCAGTGTGGACGGGTGTGTGGTGTCATGGTGCCCTGTGGATGCAGTCAGGGCATGCTTTATCTTGATGTGACACCTTGACTCCACCCCCGGGCCTGCTTTTCAGGCTGGTCTGTACAGGGCCTAAGTCATTATTCTCAGAAGACAAAATTCTGTATCAAGTTCCCAAATATCTGATGTTTATGTATTACCATGTAAAAAATTTGGAGCCAAAATGACCATTTCAGCCAAATGAAGTCATCATGCAGAATGAAACATATTATTTAACTGACTGATTGATATTTCGCATGGATGCCTGCCATGAAAGCCTTCGACTTCACATTAAGCCTTAAAAGTCTAAAGATTCTGAAAAGTCATATACACAGAATAGCAAAGTTATTAAAAATGTACAGAGAATTTACAAATGTAAGATGTTGTGGGTTTGTGTTTTTTTTGGCATGAACTGCCAAAAATTACAACTCCTACTCCCAGAAATGGCTGGAAGTCTGTTTCTAGTTTTCTTTATGCAAGAGGTGCTGTGATCTATTCCCCTTTTAATAGCTGCTCCTGTAGGCTTCACAAAGACAGTTGGGATCGGCTTACATGCACCCTAAGGCCACACTGTACTTGTTCCTATTCTAGAACTTTCTGGAGATGGACTATATTTCCTTGGCAAATATTAATAAAAGGTATAGTGGGACCTCAGTGTCTGTGTGTGGGGGGTCTGTTCTGGAACATGCTCGCAGATATCAAAATCCATGGGACCATTGTCCCCAGTGATGGTGTGTGCACATGGCTGTGCTGCCATTAGGGACAACAGGGTGGGGACAGAAGTCCTGTTCCTTAATGATGGAGGCTGAAGTCCCGTTGTCCCTTAATGGTGTTGCAGTCAAGTGAATGTGCCACCATTCAGGACAACGAGGGCTGTCCCTAATGCCAGTGCAGCCACATGTACGTGCCACCATTGAAAGCAATTTTGGTTTTCCATTGGCAAATCTGCAGATAACAAGGCCCCACTTTATATGAAAACAGGAATAAAAGCCACTTGATGAAATATTAGATATTTAATAATATATGATTTTGAACAACAACAACAGTAACAAAAGATGGTGAGGATTCAGGCTAATAGGTTGCAAGTGTCAATAGAGAATTCTTAAACTGAAACATTGCTTTTACAGTCCAATTAATGGCCAATTTTTTACCCCACTGGCAACTCATTAGACACAACAGATGGTAAGTACATTTTGTGGGCAGCTTTGCAGTCTAGGGTTTAAAGTGAAGAATTAAATGTTTGAATAACAATAAGACCCAGATTTAGGCCCTCTCTTTAGCAATGAAAGTGAAGTGGATGGCTCAGGGCAGGTTTTTCCCTATCTAATGAAACTTACAGATGAAAGAAAATGAGTCATTTTGAAAATGATTTTTTTTAAATTAAGCACTCCTTCTATGTGTATTAGCTTATATAGCCAAGTGAAAATTCACCATTTCCAACTTTGATTGTCAATATACCTACATCAAGAGGCAAACGGGGAGGAGGAAACAATGTGCTATAAAATATGAGCAGAGTATCTGTTTTGGGCCAAGGACAATGTGCGCAATATTAATTTCCTGCAGGGATGTAGCTACAAGGTGGAACAATTAAGAGTTCTGCCTTTCTAGTGAAATTTTCCTTTAGTATCCAAATTTCTAGCATTGTAGCAATTTAAAATGTCAGTTGAGCATTTAGAAATACCATTTAGAAAGCCACTGAAAAAGGGCAGCCAAAGTTACTAAAGGAATGTGAACCCAGCAAATTTTAGAGTTCTAGGAGCTTATCGCACACACTTTTGCCCCCGATCTGGGCATGGGCAGGGGACATGCGTAGCGAATATGCATTTTATTGTATGTCATACTTTCCATTGTCTGGCCCTAAGCCATCCTCGATCAGGGCTCAGCTGCATGATTTTGCTTAGCCGGAAAGCTTCCATCTTTCAAAATTCATGTGCCTGAGCCCTGATCGGGGATGGCTTAGGGCCAGGTGATGGCATGGGGAAGCCTTGAGGAAAGTATGGTAAAATGCATTTTCACTCAGCTATGTTGTCACTCTCCATGATGCTAGAAATTAGGGGATTGAAGGAAAATGTTAGTTGTGGGCCAGAATCCTTATTTTTCTGAGCAGCCATAGGGTAGAGGGATGTTCCTCATGACCGCAGCAGAAGGGAATGCATTTGCCACTCATGTTTGCTGTGTTCCTCTCCATCATCCTCTTACTTAGCTCATGTTGGTGCCATTTGCGTTTTAACTTCAAAAGATACAGCATCACTGCTATTTGACTAGTTTTCCACATAAAGTAAGGGACAGAGGTTCAGTCTATTTAATGATTATGTAGAAGAGGGACTTTTCAGCAGGTATTGCTTATGTGACAATCAACAACTGTTGAAATTCCCTCTTCTACTGCAGCTGTTGTTGTGTACCTTCAAGTCATTTCTGATTTACGGGGACCCTAAGGTGAACCAGTCATGGAGGTTTCTTTGCAAAGCTTGTTCAGAGGGGTTTTTGCCATTGTCTTCCTCTGAGGCTGTGAGAGTGTGACTTGTCCAAGGCGATCCATTCGGGTTTCATGGCTGAGCAAGGATTCAAACCCAGGTCCACAGAGTTCTAGTCTCAAACCACTACACCATGCTGGCTCTTCTACACAGCCTGTCCTACTTTTTTTCTTTTTGCCTTACAACTCTAAATTTGGTCCTTACTGTTTTCAAATTTGTCCAAAATGCTTCTGCCGAAATCAGCTTCTCTTGCAAACCAGACCTTCTCAGATCTATATGCTGGCTTTCCCTCCTGTTTTTCATTCAACAAAGGCTCTGCGTCTTTCCCTTTTAAGCTGTCTATAGCCTTGCCTTAGTACCCTAATCCTTTTCTTCCTGTTCCAGCCTTGCTTTTGACCTTTACTCTCCCAACTCTAACTCTCTGAACTGCTCTGTGCTCTCATCACCTCTCTTCTTCAGATTCATTCCTCAAAGCTAGCCTTTTCCACATAGCTTAACCCCATAGCCGTAATTACTGACAGACGCACAGAAAATTTCCTCACATGAAGCCTGAGAACTGCTCTTGCTTTAGGTTCAGTTTATAATGTGAATGTTTAATTCACATGAGCTGGAATGTTTATTCACATTACAAAACTTTTCATCTCTCTTCTTTTGCACATGAATAGAGACAAGCTAGGAACATAAAATTATTATTTACAATATTATATACAATATTATATACAACATTATATTTACAATTTAAATAAGCAATTCTATTAAAATAGATAAAATTACCAGCTTGGTAGATGAAGGGAATGCTATGGATATAGCATATCTTGATTTCATTAAGGCCTTTGACAAGATCCCCCATGATATTCTTGCAGTCAAGCTGGTAAAATGTGGGCTAGATAGTGTGACTGTTAAGTGGATTTGCAATTGGTTGATTGGCCGAACTCAAAGGGTGCTCAACAATGCCTCCTTTTCATCCGGGAGAGAAGTGACCAGTGGTGCCACAGGGATCTGTCTTGGGTCCAGTGCTATTCAACATCTTTATTAATGACTTGGATGAAAGAATAGAGTGCATGCTTATCAAATTTGCAAATGACATCAAACTAGGAGGAGTAGCTAATATTCCAGAGGACGAGATCAAAATTCAAGATGACCTTAATAGATTAGAAAGCTGGCTTAAAGCTAACAAAATGAACTTCAACAGGCAGAAGTGTGAGGTGCTGCACTTAGTGTGAAAAAATGAAATGCATAGATATAGGATGGGGGACATCTGGCCTAAAGAAACCATGTATCTCGGAATCCTAGTAGACCACAGGTTGAACATGAGTCAACAGTGTGATGAGGCAGCTAAAAAGGCCAGTGCGATTTAGGATGCATCAACAGAAGTATAGCATCTAGGTCAAGGGAAAAAATAGTGCCACTATTCTACTTTGGTCAAGCCTCACCTGGAATACTGTGTCCAGTTCTGGGCACCACAATTCCAAAAGGATGTTGACAAGTGGGGTGTGTCCAGACGATGGCCACAAAATGGTGAAGGGTCTGGAAACCATGCCTTTTGAGAAAAGACTTAGGGAGCAGGGTATGTTTAGCCTGGAGAAGAGATGGTTAAGAGGCGATATGATAGCCCTGTTTAAATGTTTGAAGGGATGTCATATTGAGGAAGGAGCAAGTGTGGCTTCTGCTGCTCCAGAGAACAGGACCCAGAACAATGGATGCAAGCTCCAGGAAAAGAGATTCCAGCTCAACATTAGGAGGAACTTCCTGACAGTAAGAACTGTTTGACAGGAGAACACACTCCCTCGGAGTGTAGTGGAGTCTCCTTCTTTGAAGGTCTGCATGCAAGAAATATGTAGGTCTCCATGCATGCATGCATGCATACTAAATGAAATGTAAAATGCAAGAGAGTTGTTCTGGCATTTTAAGTTTGACTAAGTATGCATGCATATCTCTTTTCTATTATAGGAGCACCACTGCTTTTTTGCAACTCTTTCTTGACACTTTGACAAAGATCAATCCCTTTGCGAAGCAGGTTTCAAAAGGATCCCTACGAAAGGATAACATGCTGAAAAAAGCCAAAAGGTTTTGGATGGAGACTTATGGGAGAAACCCTCATTATTCATACATTCCCAAGCCCCTATTGTAATCCTTTCTTCTTCAATTACAATGTGTACATCTTAGAAGGTGGGGTAAAATTTTCTTGTACAAATAACAATAAGTAAAATATGAATAAATACTATTACAAATCATGAAAATGCCAGTTTCTGACATATTCATTTTCTGTGAGTCCAAGAATACAGGAAACAAAAATATATTCTGTTTGCTGGCATAACTGTGATAAAAGTTATGCACAAAGACATAATGCTGACACTGAGCAAGAAATGCCTCCATGAATTACAGGCACACTTCATGCTCTTAAAAGCTGTGTGTTTTGACTTTTCACCAAAGTAACTTGCTTTTCACATTTTAAAAAGAGAGAGAGAGAGAGAGAGAGAGAGAAACCCTGGTACCTTTCTTTTCCAAGTTCCAAGTTTTCCAAGTTCTTTAAGTTGAATAAAGCATGATCACAATTAAGATCAATGTCCTTCCTTAAGTAATGTCCTATTTACCTCTCTATGCATGTCTGTGTTGATTTACTTTTATTTTACCATCATGCTAAAGATTTTAAATATATATGGCATCATCAATATATAAAAATAGAAAAAAATGGTCTATAAAACTAAATATTTCCAGTGGGTTTTTAATTCCCAATTTTACAAAATATTCTCAGGGCTTAAGGGGCTCACTGTCTTAGTAGCTCTATCTATTCAGGATGGGGCAATCAGAATTCATTCACAGGGCTTTCTTTGTGGAATACATAACTTATTATTGGTAGTTATAAATCTTTCAGGCTCCCTTTTCTAATGAGCTTACAGTTCAAGGATAGGTGTGGAAACAAGGAGAAAAGCAGTAAAATGCAGACCCAGCAGAGCTAGCCCTATCATTAGGTAGACTAAGGTCCCAAACACACTGTAGAAATAACCCAGTTTGAGACCGCTTTAACTGCCCTGGCTCAGTACTAGGGAATCCTAGGAACTGTAGTTTGTTGTGGCCCCAGAGTTATCTTTGACAGAGAAGGCTAAACGTCTCACAAGGCTACAGTTCCCAGGATTCCTTAGCGCTGAGCCATTGCAGTTAAAGCGGTCTCAAGATGGATTATTTCTGCAGTATGTTTTGGACTCGAGGCTGTATCTGCACTGCAGAAATAATCTGGTTTGATACCACTTTAACTGCCATGGCTCAATGCTATGGAATTCTGAGAACGGTAGTTTGTTATGGTACTTTGCCTCCTTCTGAGGCTGAGAGAGGGCAACTTGCTCAAGGTCACCCCATCAGTTTCCCTGTCTGAGCAGGGATTCGAATCCTGGTCTCCCAGTGTCATGGTCCAAATCTCAAACCACTACACCACACTTGCTCTATAATACTATTATTGCCCTTAATTTGCCATGGTGTACTATGGGTTCCTGGGATTTGCTGGGGCACAGTCAAAGTGATCCAGTGCCTCACCATATTATCTGTCCCATGATTCCATAGAATGGAATCTAAATGACAGGTAAAGTGTAACAATAGTGCTATAATTGTGTAGTGGGAAAGGTTGTTGTTGTTGTTGTGTGCCTTCAAGTTGTTTCTGACTTACGGCGACACTCAAGTGACCCTATCATAGGATTTTCTGGGCTATTTTCTTCAGGGGGGGTTTGCCTTTGCTGTCCTCTGAGGCTGAGAGAGTGTGACTTGCCCAGGGCCACCCCATGGGTTTGCATGGCCAAGCTGGGATACGAAACATGGTCTCCTGGTGTCCTAGGCCAATGCTCAAACCAAGCGACCCTGGTTGTAAAAAAACCAGATTAAAAGATGGAACAGGTTCATCACCCTGCCACTATTCTTTATAACCTATATTTCTGACAGCGCACTGCTGAGAACAATAAATTTTAAATAAAAACAAATAGAAATATAACATAAAAACTGCTTAAATGCAGTTACAAATAAACAGGGTTTTAAAAGAACTGAATTTATTGGTTGTATTTATTGAATTTTAAAAGTGTGATTACCCCCCACAAAAAGAAGGCATACTTATGTCCTTGTAATAAAAATGTATCAATAAATAGTTCATGGTTTCTTATTTTATGTTTCCCGCTTCTGCACTCATGATAATTATAATTTTCAGTTCTTAATCAATAGCTTTTTCATTTTTTAAAATAACTTTTTTTGGAGCAAATATATCCCCAAATACTAGAAATAGATGAAAATGAAACCTACAATTTGATGGTGTCTTTGTTTTAAGCACTCAGAGGATGGAATGACTAAGAAAACTGTCAAACCAAAAATAAACAAATTGAAAATGCCCATTTGTCAGTGTCTTCCATGTGAGTGGGGCATGATTCACTCCACGATCTGTTTCAGATTTTAAAGCTAAGCTAAGCTAGATGGCTAAGATGCTATCCAGCAACTCAATAAACTTGAAGGGTTTGGAACTGGAGGTAACAAACTTCTGATGACAAAATAAGGTCACCTTGGACAGCTCCTCTAAAGTTTGGAGTAAAACTTGGAATGGATTCACTGTTCCACTGACATAGGAACTACCAGATGTCACTGTCCTTTGCCACCTACATGGCCAGTTAGTCCAATTATTTCATTTGTACCAAATTAGGATTCATATTCCACAATGCATTGTAGCAGGATATTAAAATTAATGCCCAGAGGTTTGGCATGCAATAAGCAAAAACCAACAACCGAAATGTGTGTCTTGTTCTCCTGCCAGTTGTACATCATTAATCACAAGCATTGCAGTGAGTCAAATAGTGAACTTCATTCCAAACAGTTTAAAAGTTAAACAGACCTATTAATAATAGAGGTACAAAGTCAGATACTATATTTATGAAATTGAGAAAGGCCTTGACCTAAATGTTCCTGAAATGTCTTACTACGAAGACTGAATTTTTAGAGGTGTAAAATCAAAACAAAATTCACAAGGGCATATCCCATCTCTTTCAGAATCTATTGTGGCTGAATTATTTTATCTCAGTGATTTAAAATAGGTATTGAAATGCAAGTCACTAGCTTTTCATTTGTGTACTAACCATAATGACTATGTAAATATTATGGCGATTGCAGTCACCCTGGAACGGCTAGAGGGCAATCTTATTGGAGGAAATACTAATTCAACTGAATTGAAAGGGGCTGAAGAACTGGGAATTTTAAAAATGTTCATTGCAATGTGCAAACATATATTTATTCTGGTTACACATCGTTAGTTTTGAACCAGAAGTTCACACCTGTCACTATATTTGAGGATTGCTCCCTATCTCATGTTTGATTTAGTATTGATCCTTGACAGGTCCAGTATGATTATTTGACACTATGCTTGACTCTAGGATATTGTATTCTGTCATCCTGGGAATGGGACTTTTGTATCCCCAGCAGGAGCAGAATCTATTGACATTTTAAAAAAAAAATATCTGAAGCCTAGATCCTGTGTTTAGGGGAGTGTGGCCAAGCTGGTGCTTTTGGACTACTCAGCAGTGTTTGATGTCATCAGTCACAATATCCTTTTGAAATAAGTGAGGGATTTGGGCATCAAGGGCACTGTGCTTCATTAGTTCCAGTCCTATCTCTTGGCTAGATTCCAGATGGTCTCTCTGGTTCTCTCTCTCTGGCTTTTCTTCGCGAATGAAGAATCAGGAAGTACACATCTCGTGCTTTCTACAAGTGTGTTGATGACTAAAAAGGCCAATCCGAGATAAACAAGTCCGGCTGCAGAAAGCACAGCAGAAAGTCTCCTTGGGTGATGTTTCCAGGTTGTGGTTCTTTCTGTGTTGTCTTTTCTCTTCAACACTTCCAGATGGTGGTGCTTAGGGAAAGCTGTGCCTCAAAAGAGGAGCAGTTATAGGGCATACCACAATGTGCCATTCGCTCTCTAATGCCATTTAACATCTACAGGAAGCCACTGGGAGAGATCACTAAGTGGCATGGGGTCTGTATGATGATGACACTTCTCTGTGACTTCAATAATAGCATCGACTAAGGACAGTGTTTCTCCTCTGAATGAATGCTTAGAAAAGATAATGGATAGGATGTGGAAAAACAAAGTGAAGCTGAACCCAGACAAGAAATAACTCTTTACTCTTGAGAGTCATAACTGGATTTGGAAGTGTGTCAACCAATCTTGTACAGGGTTACACTCCCCTGAAGGTGGGTTGTCTCTGGATCCATTGCTCAAATGGTAGGTGTGAAAGCCAGAAGTGCTTACTATCAATTTAGGCAATTACACCAGCTACACCCTTTCATAGAGCTGGAAGATCTAAAGCTGGTGGTGCACACACAGGTAACCGCACAGCCAGACTTGTGCATTCTCTGTATACTGAGTTACTCTGAATCAAGTTAAAAAACCTCAGTTAATTGAAAATATAGTGGCCACATTGGTCTCTGGAACATATAGAAGTGATCATGTTAGGCCAGTATTAAAATAACTCTACAGGAGCCTGTGGCTTCACAAAGGAAGGAGACATGCTGGATTCCAAGGAAACATCTTCTTTGAATTGCAAATGGACATTAAATTTCCTTGACTTTGAAACTCTACCAGTGACCATATGGTCAAAGGAGGAGGTGCCAGCCAGGAGATTGTCCTCCCTACCATCTGAATTAAGACCAGAAACAGAAAATGCAGGCCTATGACTAACATCTTCAATTTTTTTTCTCAAATGTAGTTGTGCATTTTGGTTGGGCCAATAAAGGTATCATTGTGTGGATGTTATTGGATTTGATTGCTTTCTCTCATATAATCTACCCCATACATTTAGGTCTTCTGGTGGACATTTACTTCATTCAGCCAAAAATTAGGCTGACAATTGTTACCCAGAGGACATTTTCTTGGGCTGCCGCTAGACTGTGGAGTGACCTGCCAGCTGGATAAACTTTCATAGTTTAAAACAGTAGTAAAAACCAGTGTCTTCCAGCAGTACTATTCAGATGACTTTTAAACTATGAATTTTAAAATACATTATGTATTGATTGTTTTAACATGTATTGTTTTTATATGCTTTTTAAACTGGTGTTTTGCGTTTAATTTGTTGGGAGGACAAAGAGGAGGAAGAAATCCTTATGAATGCTGAAAAGTCAGCCAAGATTCTGGATTATGAAGATGCAGGCAGGCAAAACAATGACACATTTCAACTCCCACCTGCCCTCAAACCCCATTTTTACCCACTGTAGTCCCCCTAATGTGGCCATTTATTGGCTGATGGAGCGTGGTAGTGGTGGCAGCAATGTTTGGGGATTTGGATGTAACCGTTGCTCTGGTAATTGTTAAGTGATCTAAAAATTCACATCTCTTTCTGTCATGCTAGTTGTGTTACCTCAGAAATATCTTTGCATATTTTCCCATATTCAAATTCTATCAAAAATATATTTTAAGTAGATTAGAATTAACAGGGTATTAATATAAATGCAGACACTTTTAAAATTCTTTTTCTGTGTGGGTTCTTTTTTTGGTGCTAGTTTACCTGAAATAACTTCCCCTTTGACAACTTCAACATCATCCCTTAATGGCTTCATTAAAAACCCTAATTAAATAACCAATTCCTGCATAATTTGTGCTGACAATGTTGTATGGTTTGTAGACTATTCCAGACGGTTGTCTGGAATGCTAAAGGAGCATTTGTCATCTTTGCTTCTAAATATGGTTTGATGATCCCTTTCAGTTTATTATCTCATATCAGGACAGTATTAAACATTACTGGAGCCTGCAGTTTAAAGTAATTTATAATGGATTTTAAGCCAAATTCACATAAAGGATAGAACTGTCTATTTCACTGAACAGAAAGACTGCCCACTTAATTTGGAGAAAGTATGCTGTTTGGAAGTGATCTTCATTCAATGTTTTATGGTGGTTTTGGATATCACTGATCACTGAAACACTGTGGCTCTATCTGTGCTGAAATCTGAAATCTGTTTAGTGGGCTGTTGAGTTGGGAATCCCAGCAATGTCCCACTGTGTTTCTGTGAAAGGAGAATTCAGATCAATGGATGGTGATGGCAACCACATGATTTCTGGAGATCTCATCCAGCAGAAGCAGGAAGAGGGGTTTCTAGACACCATTACAACAGATTTTATATTCAGAAGGCAGAGTGTAAACTTAGTGCTGGTGAAAGTGTAATTTTTTATAATTTATTTTTGCTATTTCATTCAACAACTCCAGTCATTCTTTGGACTTTTGGACAGCACCATCATATGTGAAAGAAAGTGCCTACAGCATTACAGTTTCTTCAACACTTGGCAGATGATTGTTTATTTATATAATTGAGTTTTAGTGACGTACTATACCACTGGTAAATCATTCTAAAACATTGATAATGTATTTTAGCTAAAATTCATTTTAATTAAGAGGCTGTTCATAATGAAGATCATTAGATTGTCTTCCATTGCCAACCACAGATCTTTTTCCCAAACTATTTTTTAAACTTATATCATTACCATAAGTATTGTCAATCAATACGGAGGAGATTTTGTTGTTATTCCAGTAGATCCAAAGCTGTTTTGAAATAGCGGGGATTCAAATTTAGTTAATGAATGATTGATTATAAGCTTTACTTTAGGATGGGATAGAAAATGTAAATCCTGGTATATCTCAAACTCTGAAGCAAAGACATTCTCTGTTGTTTTATTTGAGCTTCTAACTTATGTTGCTGTCTTATAAATAATTCCTGTAAACAAACTTGTAAACAATATAGGTTTTGAGTTTCCCAGTTTTTACTTTTGATCTTCTACAAAGGGCTTACATTTTGCTGTTAAGTGTTCTAATTCAAACTACCTCTGTTTGAATCATGGTTGAAATATGGGAGTAACATTATAAAGCATGCTTTTCTGTCTTTCAGTAAACATGTCTCTTACTCAGAAACAGAACCTGGAAATACTACTTTTTGGATTAAAGTTCCCAGAATTCTGAGTAGTTTGGGGATTCTGGAAACAGTAGACCAAAAAGGAACTTTCTGTAACCTTGCCAATCAGGAGCCATTGTTGCATATTTTTGATTGCTTTATTTAATACCTCCTCTTTCTCCCAATACAGGACCAATTTCTCCCAAGAGAAATTGAAAAAAGACATCTAGAATCCAATCATAATAGCAGCCAATCATATCAGTTCCCTTGTTTTACTGATGTCTAAGTGAAGTTATTGGAAGCAGTGACCAACATCTCCTGCATGGGTAATTTTCTTTCTCATCCAGATACCTGTCAATCCTCACACTTGACAGCTGGACAATATTGTATCATGACATTGTTCACTTGACTGCAACCAGGGCTTCAAAATATTACTTTTCTGGACCAGAATCCTCTAGCCAGTATTTCTTTATGGGTGTGAAAGTTGGACAGTTAAGAAAAGTGACAGGTAGAGAATCAATTCATTTGAAATTTGGTAGTGGAGGTGAGTTCTGCAGATACATGGACTGCCAAAATGACCAATAAATGAGTCACAGAGTAAATCAGATATGAACTCTCACTAAAAGCCAATATGACTAAACTGAGGCTGTCATATTTTGGTGGTGTCATTGAGCTGGTTTGCACCAGTGCAGTGGAAGTGGTTGTTACAATTTTAAAAAGGTACAGTGGCTGAGGACGTTGAACGGAGAGCCAAGATTAAGAAAGGAAGGAGGAGGAGGAGGAGGAGGAAAAGACTGGAATAGAAGAAGAAGATAGAGAGGTGAGAGGGTCAGAGGACTGGAAGGACTGCATCCTTCAGAACCACAGGGATGGGAACCAGAGCTGGTTGCTAATTATTTTAAATGACATCATTGGATAATGTGACTGAATAGAAAATATGATAATGCTCAGTAAAGTGAAGGCTTTAGGAAAATAATAATAATAATAATAATAATAATAATAATAATAATAATGATAGTTTATTTTTATCCCGCTTTTCCAATTTTGATCAAAGCGGCATACAGAATTTAGATAAAAAATACACCAAGATAAAAACATTTAAAACAACATTTAAAAGCAGTCACAATAACAACACAGGTCCAGCTGAGTAGGGGAATCCATAAACATTACAAGGTCGTCAACATAGGGGGTGAAAATGACATCTCATGGGGGGAAGGCTTTAGAGAAGAAGAAGGTCTTAAGGTTCTTCTTAAAAGTATCTAAAGATGTGGTGGAGCGGAGCTCGTCCGGGAGATTATTCCATATTCTTGGGGCCGAGATAGAGAAGGCCCGTTGCGAGGTCCTCGCATAACGTGCTGCTGGGACCTCCAGCAGATTCTTCCCTGCCGACCTGAGTGTGCGGGGTGGATTATATGGGGAGAGGCGGTCTTTCAAGTACCCTGGGCCCAAGCCATTTAGGGCTTTATAGGTCATAACCAACACCTTGTATTGAGCCCGGAAGCAAATAGGCAGCCAATGAAGATCTTTCAAAATAGGTATTATGTGGTCTGACCTGGAACCACCAGCGACCAGTCTCGCTGCCATATTTTGCACTAACTGTAGCTTCCGGGTTTGGTACAAGGGTTGCCCCATGTAGAGCGCATTGCAGAAATCCAATTGAGAGGTTACCAGAGCATGTACTATAGTTTCAAGGTCCCTCCGGTCCAGGTAGGGGTGCAGCTGGAGTATCAGCCGAAGCTGATAACAAGCGCTCCTGACCGCCGCATCCACCTGAGATGACAGCTGGAGTGACGAGTCCAGGAGCACTCCCAAGCTGCGAACCGAGTCATTCAAGGGGAGCGTGACCCCGTTCAGGACAGGATGGCAAATCTCACCACCTGGACCCGGGGAACCTATCACCAGTACCTCCGTTTTCTCTGGATTCAGACTGAGTTTGTTTTCCCTCATCCAGCCCATTACCGACTCCAAGCAGGCATTTAGAGGAGAGATGCCATCTCTAGTCACTGCATCAGTTGGAGACACAGAGAAACAAATTTGGGTGTCATCAGCGTACTGATAACTCCGCGCCCTGTATTTCTGGATGATCTCTCCCAGCAGTTTCATGTAAATGTTAAATAGCATGGGGGACAGAATAGCTCCTTGAAGGACACCAGATGTCAGTTGCCTCTTATCGGAGCGGATGTCCCCCAGCTGCACCATCTGGAATCTACCCAAGAGGTAGGAACGAAACCACTGGAGCGCAGTGCCCCCGATACCCAACTCCCTCAGGCATTCCAGAAGGATACCATGGTCAATGGTATCGAAAGCCGCTGAGATGTCCAAAAGCACTAACAGGGACACGCTTCCCCTGTCCATGCCCGGACGGAGATCATAGACTAAGGCGACCATGGCAGTCTCAACTCCATAGCCCGCCCGGAAGCCGGTTTGAAATGGGTCTAGAAAATCTGTTTCATCCAAGATCTATTGAAGCTGGAAAGCGACTGCTCTCTCAATCACCTTCCCCAAAAATGGCAGCAGCGATACAGGCCGATAGTTATTATGAATCAGGGGGTCTAAGGAGGGTTTTTTTTTAGCAGGGGTTTCACCACTGATAATTTCAATTTAGATGGAAACTGTCCCTCACTTAGTGGAAAGTGGAAGACTGCCCTACAGGTGGATTGGTTCAGGTAAGGAAGCCACATCCCTGAGTCTGCAAGACCCAAGTGGGGTGGTTGATGATGTGGGCTTGTTACCCAAAATGTGTGGGGTTTGTTGAGCCTCCACTGACAGTTGCAACCTATCTTTAATTATTTAGGGAACTGTTTAATTTGGCTTTGTGAGAGGGGGTAACATATGCAGGAACTGAACACTAGCTATACCAGTGGTAACTGACAGAAACTCAATGCATGGGGAACTACATGAACTTTTATTGGGAGAAATATATGAGAACACACATATGACAGTAACTCTTTCTCTTACACAGCATACAGAGCTAACCAAATGTAGAAAAGTGAAAGGGAATAGTGGAGTCTGGGGGCTGGATAAGGGGATATATCTGCCGATCCTGAAGAGGTGGTCCACAGAAAGCAGGAACAGCTTAGACCATGAGGCTTGAATATGTAGTTTTAAGGAAGCAGACAGGAACAGATAAAAGACTAGCAACTCAGACTGGAACCTGAGAGCAACAGTCACAAGTGGGGTGGGCCAACTGCAGCAAAAAGGCTATGTTTTGGGGTGCTATTTATACCTTTAAACCAATTCCAATTTATATAGGTTCCATAGGTTCCAATTCATATAGGTTAATATATTGATTGCCCCTGAACAGAACCTGAGAAAGTTTCCAAAGTGGAGAGTTTGTTTTGATATTTGGGAAGTGAGAGGGATTCATTTTCACTGATGATGCTTTGTGGACTCTACAGCACCTAGACAAGATCTGGCGTCCCTTGGAATGGGAGGGCAGGAAGGGGTGTTTAGGAATACACAAAGGTTGAATGGGTGGAATTCCGACCTTGTATCATCTGGCAGAACTCATCCCTTTGGCTTTTGCTTTCTATCAGAAAAGCAGAGTATGGTGTGTGAATGTGGCCACACTCTTCAAGCAGATCCTCCATCTTCATGCTTTTCCACATGGCTGGATCTACATGTCATTTACACTACCTATTCCGGTGCTATTTATGCCATTGCAGCCACATCTGCTCATGCTGGCTCCTAATGTTATATCAAACTATAGCTGGGTTAATAAATATATTAAGGGATGTTCAGAGGCTTACAGGCTCTTGAAGGCCTCTCGTTCATAAGGTTGCCATAAGTTAAAGTCGACTTGAAAATACCAGCAATGCTAGCAGGGGTGTTCTGGAATTTGTAGCCCCCAAAAGTAACTTTTCTGAGTTGTAACTTTACCTGCCTAATGTTCTCTTGATATAATTAATGCTTGGTGTTTTCATACAGTTGTTCTATTTTATTTTAGCAGTCTTTGCTCCATATGGGAACCCATAAGAACAGGAATTAAAGTGAGGGCCTCAGATCGATTCACGAGTAGAAAAGATCAAAGAATCAGCTCGCCAAGTTTTCTTTCTCTTTTCAAAGTTTCCTGGGATGGCCTGTTTGTCCATGAAGCATCTGTTCTTTTGAGCAGATCTATTTTCAGTTGAAGTTGGCATTTTAATAAAACTGGCAGTTTTAAAGGGAATCTAAAATGTTGTATTTGTTTGGGGTGTCCTTTCTGAACTTTGAAATGCTGCTGTTTTTTTTCATTAAAGTACTTTCAACTCCACAGATGCATCTCTGTGGAGCTGGCATAATGAATGAATCCACACCCAAGCATGTACTTGGGATTCTGGCAAACAGCGTGAGTCGTATATCACACTTATTCCCTGCTGCAGAGTCAAACAGCAAATGGCAGCCCTCTCAAGGATTTTCCCCATGGTTCAGCTAGCAGGAGACTCCTTGATTATATAGTAATCTGATCTGACCAGATGGTGATGAATCCTAGTATCTGCTCTGAATGGATGCTTTCATATATCTCCTGCTAGGTTTCTTCATTTCAAGGAGGAACAATTCTGCTTTAGACTTATCAAAGCTGAAATCTTTGTTGCTATCAGATGTACAAAAGTGCACATTTCCTAAGATAGTTGCAACATTTGTAGGTTTCTCCAAGTGTGTATTTCAATAGTAGCTTCAAGTTTGTAAAATATGTTATTCATCAAGGGGACAACAAAACAAAACACAGGACTGACATTTTAGGTCTGCTTGACAGGAAATTCAATACAAGTGTAAGTATTGTTAAGAAGCACTCAGTGCTTAAAATATATGTGGAAAATTAACACTGCATTTTGTTGCTTTAGGCTGAGTTTAAGATTTGCACTGCACACACAAAAAATGGCATTTGGTATACCTGATGAATGTAAAAACATGAAACCATAAGAAGAACTCTATTCACAGAATAGTGAAACCATTTTGAGTTTTTGAGCAACATTTGCTGTCAGATCAAGCAGAACGTCATCCTGACAATCATGTGAAAACACATGAAAATACACCCAACCCATTTTCACAAGCACATCAGAACTATATATTACCCCTCAAAACCTCAATTTTCTTCTGCACACCCTCTCAAAATGATGGCAGAAAATAATCCAGTACAAAATTCCAATCCATCAACATTGGGATGAACAGAGACAATGGCTTCCTGGCACACACTATATATTATAACAATGGTTAATACCCCAGCATCATAAGGTTCATCAGCACACATCACATTTGAAAACTCCCTCCACCATTCACATGGTTACCTACCCACCCACTCTGCCTTTGCCCTCAGTGATGATAGTTAAAGTTGAACTTGCCACTTTATCACTATCCTGAGAAGTTTTGAATTTCTAGTCATACAGCCTGATTATATTTTTAATTTTTTTTTATTTTGGCATTAATATTTAACAAACTATAAACAGTTAAATCACAACTTTTTCTACTTCTATTAACATATCTGTAATATAGTATATTCTTCTTTAAGTGCACTGTAAGTTCACCAATATTTTCTCTTTTTCCCCATTTAACTATATTCCCCTTTTATACTTCTCAACCATCTTCCCACTTCCCACTTCTCATCCCCCCCACTAACTTCTTTCATACATCCTTTATGTTAGTTTCTTTCGTTTGATCTAACCCTTGAGCTATAATTATTTATATTCTTATCCAACTTTAGTCAATAATGACTATTTGTATCATCTAGTCTGTGATTAAACCTGGTGTATGTTTAGCCATACAACCCCATTTCATTGTAAATTTCTTAGTGTTACAATGAGAATACAACTAAATACAATAATTCTCTTTTCCCATTAATATAGATGGTTGTTTGGTAACAAAAACATGTAAAAGTATTATTTCATATTCTTATTTTGTCTACAATATTTAAGTGTTTTTTTTCCCAATGAAATAAAATATGAGCTTATAGATAAGTTAATTCAGTCGAGATATCCTACAAATCTAATGTGAATTCCTAGAAAAGATCCTATTCTTAACCTTTATTCCCAATGTTTTTTACAATTTTTTTTAAAAAGGGTCCAATCATTTTCCATCTCTTCCATCCATTTCCCCTTTAAATACAATGTAAGTTTGTCCAATTCCATCATGTCTAGACTTTTCAAGAGCCATTCATCTATTGATGGAATCCCTTTATCTTTCCATCTTTGAGAATAGACCATCCTTGCTACGGTTATCAAATAGAGAATTATTTTTAGATGTTGTCTTTCTCCTTTACTAGTTATCATGTTCAATAAAAAAAGTTCAGGTTCGAATTTTATTTGTAGTTGCAATATTCTTTGAATCATCATATGAATTTTCCTCCAGTATACTTTTGCTTTGGGGCATGACCACCATAGATAATATAAACTTCCTTGTCCTTCCAAACATTTCCAACATCTTCCTTCTTTCTCTTTATTTATTTTTGCTAATTTGTTAGGAGATATATACCAACGATGCACCATTTTATATAAATTTTCCTTCATGTCCATTGAAAGTGTCAGTTTAAGATCTTGCCCCCAGGCTCTTTCCCAGTCTTGTAACTTTATGGGGTGGCCTATGTTTCTTGCTCACTTTAAAGTGCATTCTTTAACCGTTTCTTGCTCCATCTCTCTTTGCAAAAATAGTTTATATAATTTAGATATTGTACCCCTTTCAGATTTTAAAAATTATTTCATCCAATTCATTATTTTTATTCATGAATCCATTCTGTTTCAAATCAAAAGTATATCTTTCCTTAATTTGCCTGTAGGAAAACCATGAGCAGTTGTAACCTTCATCTTCTAACATTTTACTTGATTTTAGAGTTGGGATGTTCTTCTCCCATTTAATTAAATCTGCATATCTTACTGGTGTTTTGGCATCTGTTGATACTTGTATATTCCAAGCTTCTTGTGGTGATAACCAAATTGGTAATTGCCTGTAAAATTTTTGTTTTATTTTATTCCAGATAGACAAGAGTGACTTCCTGATGGCATGATCTTCAAATTGAGAATTCACTTCTTTTCTTTTATACCACAAATATCCATGCCACCCATATACTTTATTGAAACCTTCTATAGTTAGTATTTGTCTATCTGTACACCTAACCCATGGAATTAACCATGTCATTGTACAGGCATAGTAATATAGCTTTAAGTCAGGGATCCCAAATCCTCCTCTTTCTTTAGAATCCTTCATAATTTTCCATTTTATTCTTGGTTTTTTCCCTTGCCATACAAATTTAGACATTTCCTTTTCCCAAATATTAAAAACTCTTTCATTCTGGATTACTGGTAAATTTTGGAATAGAAACATTAGTTTCGGTAAAACTGACATTTTAATTGTTTCAATTCAACCCATTAGAGGCAGTTGCAGTCTTCCCCATCTGGTTAAATCTTCCTTAATTTCTCTCCAAATTTTTGAGTAGTTATCATCAAAAAGTTCTGAATTTTTGTTGGACAAAGTGATACCTAGATATTTGACTTTTTTTTTTACATGTTTGGCATCCTGATACTGCTTTCATCTTTCCTATGTCTACTTCTGTCATGTTCAGTGTCAATATATTTGATTTTTCTCTATTAAGTTTTAAACCCGCGAATTTACCAAATTCTTGAATTACTTTGAAAACCATCTGTATATTTTCTATAGGTTCTTCTAGAATTATGGCCAAATCGTCCGCATATCCTCTAATCTTATACTCTGCTTTTTTAACTTTTAGCCCCATTATTTCTTTGTTATTCCTAATGTTGTTTAATAATATTTCTATAGTTAAAATAAACAGTAATGGCGACAGGGGGCATCCTTGCCTCGTTCCCTTTGTTATTTTGCAAGATTTTGTTAATTCCCCGTTTATAATAAACTGCGCTGATTGTGCCTTATATATTTCTTGTATCCAGGTTACAAAGCCTGATTATAAATGCTCTTCCTGGATTCCATTTCACTCCATGCATCTGAAGAAGTAGACCAAGTCTACAAAAGCTAATGCTGCAACATCATTTGTGCAGTTAGTCTCAAAGGTACTACTAGGTCCCTTTGCATACTGATATTCCAGTCTAACATGGCTATGTCTCTGACTTCTAGTCTCAGGATGTCTCTGCACTGTGGAAATAATACAGTCTGACACCACTTTAAGTGCTGTAGCTCCATCCTATAGAATTCTGGAATTTGTAGCTTTACAAGGTCTTCAGTCTTATCTGACAAAATCCCAGGAAATCCCATTTTTCAAAATTAACAAAGGCTGCTCCAAGGGTATCCTTTCTAAATTTGCTTCTAATAGGCTCAGGAAGAACATCTATTTCAACAAGTACGATCAGCATCATATCTTACTTTGTCTGAGCGTCCAACTTTCCAGCCATCATCCTACGTAGGACAGCTGTCACACAGAATTGCTTTTATGGAAAATCACAGGCCCTTTCACAATAATAATCCCACCTGAATTACCACATCCTCTGAAACCTCTGCTGCATACTCTGGAATCCTAGGGTTTGTAGTTTGGGAAGACACTAGAGCACTCTGGCTGAGAAGTCTAAATGCACCTCCTTAAACTGCAAACCCCAGGATTCCATAGGATGTTACCATGGTGGTTAAAGTGGAATCATAGCACTATGTTTGTCTAAGGCAGGAACAGTCATTATTGCATTTTATAGCAGATGACATTTGAGATATGAAGACAACTTTTATTGTAGCTGTCCTAATGAGCTACATACATGGGTTGCAACCACTCATTGGTGGCATTGTTTTAGGTCAGGAAGGTTTAATTCTAAAGTAGAAGTGACTGAAAATCAAAAGATACAAGAGGTGAGGTCACACTAAGGGCTGCATGTGGCATGCAGTTTATATTTTTCCAATTTGCTTTCAAGTATCAGACAGAAAAGGTATTCCGCACTGCTCGCCTAACTTCTAACCACTGTCAAGACTAACCTCACCTATCACCAGCATGTCCCAGACCTGCACTCAGGTACAGTTTAATTTAGGAGGGAGAGGAATGGAAGTTCTGGTAATGAACTGTTCATATTTTTGTATTTCATCAAAAAAGGTTGGAAGTGATAGTTTCAGGCTTTCAGACTCCAAGATAAAGAATTAATTGATTATTACAGAGAAATGTCTTTCAACTCAGAACAATTATTTGAAGCTTGGTATACAAAAGTTTCAATTGGTAAGACCTTTGTCTTATTGTTGGGCCCAGATAAATGTAGAAGTAGTGTTCTGAATAAATGGAAGAGATATTCTGGATAATACTAATTTCTATTTACTTCTCAGTCTAAATGTGCAATGGCATACAACCTGTTGGAGGCTACGTAGTTTGGGCAAGTCACACTTTCTCATTCTTGGCAATGGCAAATTTGCTCTGAAGAAAGTTGCTAAGAAACCCAATGCCTTGGGGTTGCCTTAAGTTGGAAATGACTTTAAGGCACACAATAACAACAAACATCAACTCTGTTCCTTCAACTTGTGACCTGCCCACATTCAGAGATGCATCCCCAGGTCCCCCGCCTGTTTTCACTCTCACGTTTTCGGACTTAATGTCTGAATTCGGTTTATGTTTCCATAAAATTATTTATGCTCATTTTTATTCAATACAAATTATTCAAGTGGCAACCCCCCCCCCCCCAACATAAATGCAGTTCTCTCACTATTTCAAAGAAGAGCATATTCTTCTGTGATGGTTCCTAAAATGAATAATTTGTGATGGCCTCAATGGTGGTGTTGTGCGTTATTCAGACCCTTTCAACTTCCATGATATTGTTGCCCCTTTGCAAACTTCTGATTAGGATCTGTTAGTGATGAATTTCAATGTGTTGTGATATTTCTTAAGAGCTCCAGGTGGGATTTTAAAATGTTAACTTTGGCACGTTACAGACCACCCAAAACGAGCGGTCTGCTGCCGCCATTATTTGCAGCGCAGAGGAGTCCCAGCGTCCAAACCGCACAGGCCCTCCGCGCTGCAAATAAGAAGCGCCAAAATGGCGCTTCTCTTTGCAGTGTGCTTATGATGTTGCGAGGCGCCAATGGCGCACTCACGGCATCATATAGGATTAGGGGCGTTGGGAAGTGATGCCCCTTTCTAACCCTAGTATGCGCAGAGCACGTACTTTATGCCTGTGCAGAACGGGCCTTTGTTTCCTGTAGGTTTTTGATTCCCACTCCCCCTCCCCCTTCTGCTTTTTAACTCCCTGTTATTGAAACTGGATATTTGCTGGGCTTGCTGCTTTGCAGTACATTATTCAGAAGACAGACAGTTGCAAACATTATTGAATAAAAAATGGCAAATCCATTCCCACACGAGCTTTGCAGAAGCTGGAACGTATTTGTAACAATTAGACACAGTGATCAGTGTGAGATAAAATGCTAATAGCACTTTCATCTTTCTACAACCCATGGATTGACCAGTTACACAGATCATTAGGTATCTTAATTAGTAAGTGTGCAATGGAGTATGAAGTTAGCATACAAGAACAGATGGGAGATTTGGACTTAAAACAATAAAAATAATCACGTTCAATCATCCAGTCAACTAAAAACACTCAGTTTCTAATCATGCTCCCTATAAAATTGACTCAGATTAACTTTATATTCTTCAAAACCATCAAAATTGCACAGCATTTTCTGTTGTTGCTAAAATCTAAACATTTACTTTACAAATCCTTTCAAACAGATTCTTCATAATGGTAAATTGGATTTAAAAATGCTATTTTAAGTTCTCACAAAATGATGGTGATTTGCAAGGCATCAATACACTGTCAGAGTTTTGTCCCTCCACTTTTAGGAAAGAAATTTGGAACTTTTCCTAGGCATTAACCTCTTTCATACTATATAGTTATAGCACTTCAATAGGAGTTTAACTGGGATGGGAACTCATAACCCTCTGGTTGTTTTTCACTTCATCTCTTATCAACTCCAGCCAGCATGGCCTATGATAAGGGATTATTGGAGTTCTAGTCCAAAGCTTCTGGACTGAAATTGGATGCCTTTTTTGTCTATTACTAAAGAGCCCAACTTTCCTGATAACAGAATTCGGAGGCATAGCCATGTTAGTATGGCATATCATTGTGTAAAGGGGCATTGTAGCATCTATGAGACTAACTGTGCAAAAGAAGTTGTAGTAGCATGAGCTTTCATACTCAGTCATTCCATGCATCTGAGAAAGTAGAGTGTGTCTATGAAAGCTCATGCTACAACTTCTTTTGTACAGTCAGACTCAAAGGTGCTGCAAGATCCCTTTTCCTGATAATGTTCATTTGAACTTCGTATGAAGTTCTTTTATCTATTTGTTCTATAAATTGTATGCTTCTACATTTGCACATTGTCATAACAAATTGTCACATGATGCAAAAATATATCATTGTTACTAGTGAGAGGTGAATTTCCAATCTTTAGGACTACAGTTAACAATACTTTACCATTTTATTTTAGATGAAGCAACCTAGAATAATGGGCTGTAACATAACCTGCCAGCTTCCTGTCAAAATCAGTCTAGATCAGTGGTTCTCAGCCTTTGGTCCTCATGATTTTTGGACTTCAACTCCCAGAATTTCTGACCATTGGATATACTAGCTGGGATTTCTCGAATCTGAAGCCTAAAACATGTGAAAGAACAAAGGTTGGGAACCACTACTCTAGATCCTCATTTAGATTGGGCATTCTTGTCTTTTGATGACCAGAACATAGAAAACATATAGGAAACAAGGGAGTCATTTTTATTTAACACAAATTATTCAAGTGGAAAAAACCCTAACATCAATCCAATTCTCACACTATTTCAAAGAAGAGCATATTCTTCTGTGAAGATGGTTGAAATCCAAACATCCCAAGAGTATTATCCTGGAAGATGCCTTCATAGATTGCTCACACAGATCCAGCTCCAAACTCTTCACAATTAGCCCAAGAATATGCTAGGGCAAAAGACAGCAAATGAGTCTGAGCCAGGCTGGAAGGCACTTTCTATACCTGGCAGCATTAGACTTTTCATCTCAGGCCAATTTATGAGGAATAACAAACCAATAAGTACCAATAAGAAATGATGAACTAAAGAATGTTCCATATGGGAGGGCCACTGTTGCTGTAAGAATGGGAGTTGTGGCCAGAAGAGTTATAAATTTCTTTGCAGCACATAGCAGTTGCTGGTGTAGCAGCTTGTTCCATTTAGCTTCTGGTTCACCTTATTGCCCTGACAACCCTCCAGGAGGCTTAGGTTCAAGACCACTTTAACTGCCCTGGCTCAGTGCTAAGGAATCCTGGGAACTGTAGTTTATTGTGACATCAGAGGTTTCTATTAGAGAAGGCTAGATGTCTTACAAAACTACTGACCCAGGGCGGTTAAGGTGGCTTCAAACTGGACTATTTCTGCAGTGTGTTTTGGACCTCAGTAATCTAGCAACAGACCTGCTCCATGATTAACTGGACAGCTCCTTGGTCCTGCAAGGAAAACAGGGAATCCAAACTGCACAGAAGTAGAACTAAGAATGGGACAAATTCTCCATAGTAAAGCTACTATTTTTCTTTACTAAATTCTCTCCTTATCCAGCAGTTGAAATTGGATTGGGCATAGGATGGGTATTGGCTATTGGCTATGGAAATGCTAAGGAAGGAAAAAACCTGGGCATGTTTAGTCCCACCACAACGACAGGCTTTCCAATCTCTCCCAAATAATGAAACAAGATGGTATGCAGTTACACAGTTATCATGCAATATTCCATTTTAACTGCCATGTCAACATGCTATGGAAACCTGGGATTTGCAGTTTGGGGATACATGGAGTTCCCTGCTTCCTAGTTCTAGTACCTTACCAAACTACAAACCTGCAGGACCCTCAAGAAAGTGAAGAAACACAAATTAAAAACAAACAAACATTTTTTTTACTAGAGAGAACACCACTCTAGAAATCTGCAGCACAACTTTATGGTCAACATCCACTGGACTTTGACTACAGAATCACACTGGAGGACCTGAATATCTAGGTCCTCCAGTGCAACTTCCAGTAGAGTCAAGCTGAAGGAGAACATAATAATCAAATCTGCAAAACTCAAAGATGTAAAAGTGGAGGGCTGACTGGAAGTAGACCAAAGTCTACGAAAACTCACACTGCTGATTTCTTTCAGTTAGTCTCAAAGGTGCTACAAGATCTCTTTATGTACTGAATCTACAGACTAACATGGCTATATCTTTGAATTCTACCTCTGTAGTATGCAGTATGAGGCTTAAAGTGAATTACTGCAATGGCTTTGAAAGAGATCCCATGATTCCTGCAATCTCATTTAATTTTGTCAAGAAAACTTGACAGAATCCCATTTGGGGAGAAAGACAGGATATAAATCCAGCAAACAAATAAACAAACTGTAAGATGTATTAGGTTTTCTCTTTTCTTCCTCTTCTAGAGCATTTTTATCATTTCTTCTCTGAAAGAGTTCAACTACTGCTATTTGCTGACACCATATCAATGTCTTCTTGTTGCATTTCCACCTATTTAGTTGCTCTGAAATCTACTAACAAGTAATAAAGATGGTGTTTTTTTGCTGTCATATCTCAAGAAATATCAACCTTAGATCATACTGATTGATTTTAGCCAATATAGAAACAGACCCCATGCTTGTAGTACCTGGCCGAGTCTTCTTCCTTCTTCTTCTTACTAAAGGTCAAATTACTCTACAGGAGTGCAACATCAGATGAATTTTAAATTATGCTGTCTCGAGGCATTATGCAATATTAATTTACAGATGCCCATCAAGGTTTGGCACACTGACCACCTGCTTGGGTTGATTCACTTTCTTCCTGAAAGACCAGGAGAACACAGCTTTGACATTTAATTTTTTTTTAATACCATACACTGTGAAGATAACATTAATATATATATATATATATATATATATATGTATGTATGTATGTCTTACCAAATTATTGCCAAATTTTCTCACACACATGCCCTCCAATATCAACATAGAACTTTACCCACACTTTCCACTTCTGTATAATAGGAGAGGATGGGCGAGGCTTCCAAAGTTAAAAGTATTGCTGTAAGCATTAGCAACCACAATGAGGCTCCATTGCAACTGACATCTTAATAATGCAAAGAGAATGGTCTGATTAGGATTATGTTTGCTTTTCGAAACAATTCTGTAACTTGCATTGTCTTGTAACCTTTAGCCAATGGCTCCTAGAAGTATTAGTGAAATGACAAACTAGTGCATATTTGCATTTAGTGCTTCCAAAGTGTCTCCAGCTAGCTCTAGGGTTGGAATTCTCCACAAAAGAGGAGTGTTGCATGTGAAATAGAAGCATAGGAACGAGTCACAGGACATCATGACACCTGTCATAGGTATGGTGGGTTACATTATGGTATGTAAGATAGTGCTTAGGTCAATGAACTATTCATTTTGGAACTGAGCAGTCCAGAAAGAAGGTGAGCTGTGGAGGTTGTTCCCTTCACCTCCTTCTCAAGCCACAGGGGAAGGAGCAGGTTTGCATAGTGTACCTATTCTGCTTCTTCATTCTTGCATTTTCTAGAAAGGTTAAAAGAATGTTAAAAACATACTTCAGAGAACCATTTATTAATTTAATTTAATTTATATGTCACTTTTCTCCCAAACTGGACCTAAGGCAGCTCACAAAAGATGCTTAAATAGAACAGTAGCAACAGCAGCAACAACACAGTACGATTTTAAAGCACAATTAAAACACCACATCAATATAACCAAGTTAAAAATGTAAACTCCTTTAAAAGGATTTTGCAAAGGACTACACTGGCTTTCCTTTGAGAGTAAGAAAGATTTTTAGTGTCTTTAGGGAATATTTCTGGCTTTGAACATACTATCCCATTATGAGGTAACAGTGATCATCATAATAAACTTTTCTGCAATAAGCTTTTCTGTGAAGACACTTACAGTCTGCCACTTAACTATCTTATATCCAATAAAATATTATTGAGGAACCCAGACTGTTCCATGCCTCCAATAACTGGAGAGATGGCAAGGTGGACACTTATGGGTCTCCTTTTGGATTACCTCCTCTTTCAGTTGTGGGCATAGCTTGTAGCAGCTACTTGATCAGCAAACTTGGGTCCTTTAAGAACCATGGCATGCTAGGCATCTCTCCAAATCCAGATGTTGTTACCAGATCAGATGGCAGCTGGTGAAATAAATGGACAAGAAGGCCAAGTAGGAATCAATATTTGTAGATCCTGATAAACTTCCAGTGGCCCAGAAGCTCCTGAGATGCTTTGGTCTGAAAAGACCAATGGCCAACCATCTAAAAAGCTACCAAAATGATCCCATATGTGATTCACTGGTTGTTCTCATGCATATATTTGAGAGTCACTTTTCGGGAATCTAGCCCTACCCATTGTCCTACAAAATCAGACTAAAAGTAACAATAGAATGGCAGATGACAGCTATAATGGAAGTGATTTAAAAAAAGGATGATGGTGTTCCACAAGGGTTGGTAGGAGCAAGGAAAGCAGTTCTGGGGAACATCAGGAAAATGTGTCCACTAACCTTAAGTTAGGCTAAAAAGATGTTTTGCTTGGATCCCAGGGAAAAACATATGTCCATTTTAGATTATTATTGTAAGAGCTGCACAGTTCATGTAACAGCTCCAGTGGTCTGTACTCCAGTTTCTTCTTGGTATCATTTATAAATTATTCAAAAATAAATATTAATAAAGGTGCACTTTTGTCTGTTACAAGAGAGAATAATACATGTAGTGAAATATTATGCCAGCTTTCACTTTTTTATTTTACAGCACGCCCTTGGCTTACGTGGGGGATCTGTTCTGCCCCCCGCATAAGCCAAATTCCATGTATGCTCAAGCCCCATTGGAATGAATGGGACTCATGCATGCGGCAGTGCGGCGGCGCACGCGCACCATGGGCGCACACCCAATTCATTCCAATTGGACATGCCACCCTGTGCGCCCTGCATGCTCCCGCATGCACCCGCGTGCCCTGCATGCGGCTCTACACAGGTTTGAGTGTATGCTCAAATCTGCATATAGCATGTCCATGTATGACGTGGGTGCACTGTATTTTATTTATATCCCACCTTTCTCCTTTCACAGGGCCCAAGGTGGTTTACATCCAATTAAAACAAAGTATAACTAATATATATAACCTAAAGTAGTTAAATGTGCACTGCACATTGTGAAATGAGGTAACAGCTATACACATTCACTGCTTCTCTTATGTTGTTCTACAGTGGTATTCAGTATAGTGTTAGTGTTATACACCTCCAACAGTGGATATTTATGAGACAGCGTAGAATCTTAGCCCAGGTTTGTAGAATCTTAGCCCAGGTTTGGGGACTCTCTGATCATGTACACTACGCCCGTGTCATACATGGGCATGCTATACGCGGCTTCCAGCATATGCTGGAAGCCCTGCCAGAAAGGATTCTCTTGTTCCCGGGAAGAAATAATGGGGCGTGCGCCAGGTGTGCACTGTGGGAACAAGCCCCATTGTTTCTAATGGGACTTGACTTTATGCGGTATTTCCCTTATGCAGCGGGGTCCGGAATGGATCCCCTGTGTAAGAGAAAGGCCAACTGTATATGGCACAACATATAGAAAACATATTTACATTTTTGTTCAGATTTGTCTTCCAAGGAAATCAAGACAGTTTGTTTAAAATTCCTACACTGCTTTCCAACCAGGAACTGGATATCAAATAATCCAAAGTATTGGTTTCCCACATATTCCTAACTACTGGCCATGATTATATGATTATGGGTTTACCCCAGAACATAAGTGAGATGAGAGGAGAATTGTGCCAATCTGTTATACAGATATGCCAGTTCAATTATAAAATATATTAGTTATGTTTATATCTTGTCTTTCCTCCATTGGTGGATCAGGTTCTGAGTCTGAAGCTGTGCAAATGGGTATGTTCATCTTCCATTTTATCCTAACAACTACCTTTCGAGATCTGTAACTTGGACAAGGTCAAACAGTGAAATTTAATGGTTCATTGGGAACAAGAACATAGATTCCCAAGTCCTAGCCCAATTACTTCACTGTCTCTAAATCTGTCAATGGGAAAGCTATTGATGTAATCATCATTGCCCCCCTCCTCATCATAATCTGTTGAATTTTATATCCTGTCCTTCCCCATAAAAGCTCAGGGTGGTTCTTTCTATATAATTATGTAAAAAAGGGATCTTGTAGCACCTATGAGACTAACTGTGTGAATGAAGTTGTAGCATAAGCTTTCCTAGACATGGTCTACTTCCTTCCTTTCTCCTTCTTTCACACAGTTAGTCTCAAAGGTGCTACAAGATCCCTTTGCATACTGATATTCCAAGGTAACATGGCAATGTCTCTATTTTCTATATAAAAACATAGTTAAAAGCATGAATTACTAATAACTAAGATTACAAATCTAAAATGACAATTTATAGATCTAAAATGACATGGATCTAAAATTACAAATTTAAATGCAATAAAATACACTACATATAGGCATGCTTTAAAGCATCTGTGGGTTAGGAGGGCTTTTTTTTTGGCTGATGCTTGAAAGACAAACATGTAGGGGACAGCTGGATCTCTGAAAGAAGAAGATTTCAGAACAAGGAAACCAGCACTGAGATAGCTCTGGCATGTGTGGGAGCTTAGTAGGCCATGTTATTTTGAGACATTAATCTTGACCCAGGAGCAGGTCAGTACTGGACCAATTGGTCTTTTAAACACCTGCCTCCTGATCCATTTGTATACTAATACTAACACCTAGAATAAGATGTGCTCCCATGACAGGAAGTAATGTTTAAAAAGAAACTTCAATAAGCCATATCATTGTGGAATACTGAAGGTATATGCTTTACCTGTATAACTGAAGGTACTGTATATGCTTTACCTAGCTCTGATTGTGTGTCGGGGGTTTTGTTTTGTTTTTTTGTAAGTTGAGGAAAGCCAGAACTGATTGTTCAGCTCCAAAAGCCTTGATGCTTATCAACAAGATTGTCTTCAGAGGTGTTTTGTTTCATTCTACACCCAAAGGGCTCCTCTGTGCTTTGATGTTCATTGTCCTGTTGAAAATGATGAATTCCAGCTGATTAAGAATTTATCACCAACTCTGGAGTCAAGACGATCTCCTGTGGGCACTTTTCATACCACACAAATGCATTATCAATGAATCTGGAATACTCAGCTCCCCCACCCCCTCTTGGTTTATATTGAAAAGCCAGAGGCTACCTTTTTGTGTGTGCTGATAACAGAAGGCCTACAAGGACAATCTCAGCAAGGACAGAGAAACATGGAATTTACAGAGTAATCTGATGACAATATAAGCATTTTTAAAGCAAGTTTTGAACCTTGGATCATCAGGAACCAGTAATTTTGCAGGTGGGACGGCACAGGGTTAGTTGAAGCTACCATGGGTAATGATCAAGGTTTTCCATTTGGGTGCCATCTTTCTCAACCTCACTCAGCAGTCCCCAGCATGAGAGCAGGAGCCTGTGCTCTTACTCATGATTAGATTGTTGACATCAGTGGCATCCCACTGCCAGGAGGTGGGGCTTCCAGGGGCAGGGGCAAAAGGGCATTTCCCCACTTCGCTGATGTGGGGCATAGAATGGTACCATAGGAGCAAGGTGGGGTGTGTGCTCAGTCCTCTCTGCCTCCTCCCTAGCCTTCTAAGTCCTGTGTGGCCATGGCTACGCAGGAACTGGAAGGCAGATGCCCATCCCCTGGCCTTCTGAGTCCCATATGGCCATTGATGCATGGTACTGCCTGCCCCCCAGCCTTCCAAGTCTCATGCAGCCATGCCACAAGTGGCCACCTGCCCCCATAGTGTAGTACCCCACTGGGTGATAACCCCCCTCTGGGGTGTCACCCGGTGTGGTCCGTGCCACTGCACTCCCCCACTGCACAACCCCCACTGGTTGACATTGCTATGTCCATCATGCTACATCTTTATGAAGCCAGTCATAGTGAGTTTGATGCTCTCATTCTAGGAACTGATGAAACAAAAATGTTCTCATTAGCCACCAGGGCTTACCCCAGGAATGCCACTGCACCATCATTACTAACATCCATAAACGTACATCAGTAGTAGCAGCAGCAGCAGCAAAAAAGAAAGTGATCCTCCCACAAAATATTTTGCTATTCTTAAAAGTACTTTACATTGAGACTAGGTTTCAAAAAATGCTTCAAAGATTAAAAAAAAAAGCCAAGAATTTAGAAAGATGTCTGAAGACCACCAGTAAAAATGTTCACAATGGTTTTAACCTATCTCTGTAAGAACTCTATCACACCAGGCACCACAGTCTAGGAAATGCTTAGGGGCAGTTACTGTTGCACAGCTCTTCCAAACTGCCAAATTGAAAAAAAAAAGTTTTTTGGGGGGGTGGGGGAATTTTGAAAAATAGAAAAAATGGCCTCCTTGGATATAGTGAATGAGAGGAGAGGATGCCTGCATATTGGAACTGCAGGAAGAGGAATGTATCACATGTGAATCAATAGTGAAAAAGCAGTGTGGTTAGGAGGCATTGATGGGTTTTGCCTGTCAATGAGATGGAGTGCTCCAGCAATGGATGGACTACATACAAGCTACTGGACAAACACAGCACAGTATGTGATAAGGTACAGCCACTATCCTGCTCTAATTCCACTTTTCAAGCATCATGTAATAAAAGTCCTAATAATGATAGGCTTTTTTTTTTTGTAAATATTCCCACAATCCATTGTCTTAATATGCATGCTTTACTTTAAGACACATATTGCAAAGCTGTGTGCCTTGCATCAGTGACTGAAAAAAACAACCAACCTGATTATTTGGTATTCTCTACTATAGGTTAGCCAACCAGAAGGGAACTGTGAAGAAAAGTGCAGCTTCAAGGTTTTTTTCTTTCCTTAAAAAAAACAACAACTAGTAAATCACAGAGCGTTCTCATTTTGCTTTGTTTTGAAAGAATAATTCCGAAGGCAGCAGCAATGAATCAATGTCTCCAGGCTGAGAACACGCAAAGGCCATGACATGTTTGCATATTTAAGGCTGTGTTGCAATGCAAAAAATTAAACCAGGTCCATTAAAATAACCATTAACCTTTCAAAATGTCTTACGAAGTTCAGCCCCAGGAAAAGAGAATGGAGAGGGCGGAGCAGGTAAAAAGGGCAGTAAAAAGTCAGAAGATGCTCTGCCAAATGTAAAGATTAAGGCAATCTGCACCATCCTTGTGGGGCTTCAAGCAAATATCCTTATTGAGGGGATGGAGCCTAGAAAGTACACTTACACTTATAGTTTGAGGCAAAAGTAGTTACTATGACAGTTACAATTTAAAAAAGAACTATTTTATTTCCTTTTTCTCAAAAGTAACTTAAATTACCTTCATCTGCTTCTCTGCACTTTTCATCCAACACGAGAAGTGGAACTGCCCTGTAAACCATATTATAGCACCATATTATGACAGCTGACATTCTTCCAGTGGTGGTTTTGGGGCCTGATAAACATTCTGTGGCACAGTGATAGCAAATATTGTTGTTTGTGCCTTGAAATTCACTCTGTCTTATGGTGACCCTAACCTAAAGTTTTCTTGGTAAGATTTATTCAAATGAGGCTTGCCATTATTGGCTTTAAAGGCTTGGTCAAAGTTTCCCAGTAGTTTTTCATGGCTGAGCAAGGATTTGAACCTATTCTCCTGGCATCCTAGCCCAACACCAACTAGTACATATTGCACAGATCTTAAATCTTGCTGCTGTTGAGAAACTATCTAGTTGTTGTACAACAACCACACCATTGTTACCAGATATGCCCACATTAATGAATTTATGTGTGTTCTGAATGTACATGCCTATCTGGGATCTTGTGACTTTGGCCAATAGTGCATCTTAGGCAAACTAGTGTTAGTACCCACATTCACACAGAACTCTCTAAAAGAGAGAATTTTATTGACCACACAGCCATCAAAATGTTTACAATATTTGCATTGTGAAATGATGATGATAGAACTTGATAAATGGTAAACACTAGATGCAACACACAACACAACTGTTAGGACGTGGAGAGGAGATACTAATTCAAAATGAACAAATTTGCAAGGCATTGTGGGTTTGGAATTAAGCAATTTGAAACTTCAGGGGTTGCTAAGAGGAGAGAGAGATGGAAGAAAGGAAGAGATTCAAAAGTCATTACTGGAATACTTTTCCTAATTCAGGGACAGAAAAGGAAAGAGAAAAAAAAGAGAGAGAAAGGGAGAGATTTGTGGGTGGGTCGGGGACAGTTTTGGGCAGCTGCAATGTGTGGGGAAAGTATTCCTTAAAAGACAGATTTTAGACATAACAAAAGCTACCTCTTCTTGGTTGAAGGTTTCTGGTGGAAAGCTAGGGACCATTATCACTCCTGGCTGGAACAATGCAGGGATAAGGAGCACATGATAACTACAGTCCTCTATGGCAGAGCAAGGACCTTGGGAAAGAGAATGAACTAATGAGATTCTCTGCCAAAATCCTGGGTTCTCAGGTATCTGTAAGAGTGACTGCAGCTAAAAGGAGCAAAGCCTAGACTAGGTGGTAATGTCATCAAGACAGGAGCAAAGCTTAGCCAGTGATTTCAGCAAGAGGACTCCAAAAGCTTTCTCTGGTGGCTCTGGCATCCTCTTATAGCATCTCAGGTAGGAAACATCAGCATGATGTCAGAAAGTTCTGTAAACAAAGAAATTTTTTCAAAGAAGGGTGACCATCTAGACTTCCTGGGAGCTGTTACCTGGTATTTTGTGCAACAAAAGGTGGCGAAGGGTCAAAAAAGTAAGTGGTTTTATTTTTTTATCTGCAATGTAAAGATAATGGTACAAGTTTACCTTATAAAAACCACTATAATTACTGCAATACTGGCTTGCATCCAAAGGTAATGTGGAGGCAGAAAGTACTTCTGCTGCCACAAACCTGGGTTCCCGATTTTTTCTTTTTCTATAATTTTTTGCAGCACACTGTATTTCACTCCCCCATAAGTTGCTACTAAGCATTATGGTTTATCCCAGAACTTCAGGTGAACAACACTTAATGGATGAGAAGGAATAGTAAAACTAGGTGTCCCATCTGGAAGTGTGTTCTTCTCATGGAATAGCACCTCTGGATCCAAGACCCCTTAGAGGAAGGATTATTATTCCAAAACAGGTATAAGAATGTGCAGGACTCAAGATGTTGTTGGACTATAATACCCATCTGCCTTCACAGAGACTGCCCTTTGAGAGTTGCAGTCTAGTGAGTGCTCTTCATATTTCATGCACTTGGGGCATGTGTATGTCTGTGAAACAGGTAATAGACTTAGCACAAACCATAGAAAGGACCTAGCAATGGTTCCCAAACTTTGGTCCACCAGTTGTTTTGGACTTCTGCTCACAGAACTCCTGACTGTTGACCAAGCAGGCTGGGGCTTCTGGGAGCTGAAGCCCAAAATGCCTGAAGGATGGGATTAAAGAATGTTGGGAGCCTTTGTGGGGATATCTAAGTAGGAAAGTGTTATTTGAGGTTAGGTGAAATTTAGGTTAATGGAGTTTAAAGTTTAAGAGGAAATGCAAGAAATAAATTTCCTGAAAACAGGAAGTGATGGGAATGGATGGGTTTTGTGCTTTGCTTTTATCAGAGTTCAGGAAGTCAGATATGTATGTGAGTGCTGTTTTTATTGTTTGTAGAGTTGTTGAAAATTTGTTTTGTGTTTGTTTATATTTTTTGTAAAGGTATGTGTGTGTCAGTGTTGTTTTTAACACAATACAAAGATATTTAAAAAAAACAAAATGCCTGTTCGATGAAAGTTTGGGAATCACTGAGTCTAAAACATACCGTATATACTCATCTAAAAAATTATCCCCAAAAATTGACCCCAAAACCCTATTTAGGGGTCAGTATGATTAATGTGATAGCAGCTCTTTCAGATTTCCCCATGCAGTTTCTTTCTGTCCTGAGCCAAGCAGATAGAGTCCTTGGTGATTGATTGACTGCTGTTTGCTTAACAGTCCCTCTCCCACCTGCGCACTTAGCTGTCTTGGGAGTGAAGGCTGAAACACTGAAGCCTCATATTGATAGCTGCTTCCCTCTTGCTGCTCGCATACACACACTGAAGGAGCCTCCAAGTTTTACACTCAACCTATCCACAGGTCATATCAAAATCCATAATTTTGGCCCCAAAATTTGCCCTCGACTTATACATGAGGTCAACTTTGGGAATAGAATTCAGCACTTTAGATAACTCCCATAAAACCCATGAGCCACTGCTTGCCTCTGGAATTCACTGGTTCAAGATATAGCAATGATGAAAAGAATGATTTAAAGAGGAGTAGACATTGCTGCAGAGGACAGGTTTATGAATGTCTATAAGCCATGACTGCTGAACAAAGCCTCTATGTTCACAGGCAATATACCTCTGAATGTCAGTTGCTTAGTAGACAAAAACAAACAAAACAAATGCTCTCATGAGTTTTTGTGGAATGACTATGATGGTCTTTGGTCTGATTTCTACACTCAAATCATACAGGATCTCAATAAATACCTTTTCTGGATCACTTAAGTGTAACAAATGTGATGAGCTTTCAAAGTTTCCAAGGACTCTTTGTTAGGCTCAAATACTACAAAATTTTAGGGAATGGGGATTAGGGCATAGAGAAAAAGGGCATAGAGAAAAAATTCCAGAAACCTGTCTAGATGTAGTAGACATTGTCTCTGTAGGCAGACTGACATACAAAATGGATGCTGAAAATTCAGTGAAGGAGAAGGGACTAAGATATTGGTAGAAATTCTAATATTAGTTTGGACTAGAGTACAGCAATCAAATCAGTTGGATTTTCCAATTTGTTTTTGATGTTAACTACTATCAAGTCAACTTTAGGGTGACCTTATGATTGAGAGACCCCCAACTGTTCCAGTTCTTGTCCTGAATATAGATTATGCATCAGGATAATCAAATGTTGTGGCATGTCCATTTCTTTAAGAGCAATCTAAAGTTTTTCATGATCAACACAATCAAAGGCTTTGCTATAATCTATAAACACAGACTGATTTTCTTACTGTAAGATTTATTTATGTATTGATGTACTATTCCACAATTGATTCTATGAGTCTACTCTACTTGGCCTGGATGTAAATTTTAGGAGTTTATCGCACACTGAAAAACTGGTGGGAGAGACGCAGGATCTAAAAGACAAAAACAGGTCATATCACATTTACCCGTACTCGGGCTGTAGGCAGCCCATATCCATCCGGGGAGCACATCTACAATTTTGACTTCTTTCGCCACTTTTTCAAGAATGGTATTTTCCTATTTTTGAAAAAGTGGCAGGAGATGTCTGGGTTGTAGACGGGCTTTCCAGGTGGATACAGGCTGTCTACAGCCCGGGCATAAGTAAATGTGATAAGACCTGTTTTTGTCTTTTAAATCCTGCATGTCTCATGCCAGTTTTTCAGTATGCAATAATCTTCTTAGGGTGGTCATTCTAGCTGGGAGACAATTTGAGCTGGATTCTAAAAAAGGAACTTTTCCAAGCTCTGAGCAGAACATTAGTATGAACTTTACTTATGTAGCAAGGAATGCTGCTCTAGATATAGCAGCTAAATTCACTTTCTGTCTTTTGGCAGCCACATGTGCTGTCAGACGCAGAGTGTTAAGTGTTCCTCCTTCCCTCCCCCTTCCCTCTCTCTCTCTCACACACCGACTCTAGTAGAAACTTTTAAGTATGAGCCTGACAGCTGACATTTGCTTCTTCCATCAGGCTTGATTTAATCATTGTTAAGGTTCATCTTCATATTTCACCTTATTGGCCAAGCCTGGGTAGATTCAAGACTGACAGTGAATATTGTCACCATCTCTGTAATTATAGCCCAGTAACATTGACCTATTTTTAAAAAAAGTGTGGCCTTTTTGACAGATTATATTACCCTTACAATTGCAGTGGAATCCTTTATTTTATGTGGAAATTGTTCAGTTGTGATGATCAACTGTGTGAAAATGTACTTACCCATAGTGACGTGCTATGAAAAGGAAAGGATTAGAATAGGAATCGCAGATAAAAATCTTCAACTTTTGGATTTGCATTTTAATCATAAATTCCTCTGGCTTATCAAGTACTTATTTCAGCAGAAAGATAGAAGTCCACATTCCACTCCAGTAGATCATTTAAAATATTTAGAGTCACACATGGGAATGCAAAGTGCATGTCTCAAAGTAAAAAAACCAAAACAGTTGGCTGTTCAAATATGGAAGTGATTGCCTGGGGTTGCACTAAGTCTCTCCTTGTCATCATTCAGCACTGTCATAGTCGGCATCAACATGACAAAAGACTGGGAACACAAATCTAGCAGCTGACTGCATTTACCTCAATAGACCTGCCCTATTTAGCAGAGAGACTAACTGTTGTTCCATGTAGTGCAACACTTTTGCATAGTTCTGCCAGAAAGCTAACAATTAATTGTGGGTTTTTTTTTGTGTGTGTGTTTCTGCTGTTATCACTATCAGGACAGAAGCTATACTTTCCCCTATTAATTTTAGTTTTTTTCTTTGGTGTTTTACTAAGAAGCAAGGCCATGCTTGCGTTAACTACAGAGGTGTTAAAGCCTAATGCAGAGCTTGGAAAAGTTATTTTATATGATCAGTGCTGGCTAGGGTATTCTTGGAAATGTAGTCCAATAAAGTACAGTAGCCTCTTCAGCACTAAGGGCTGATGCAGAGCCTGAAAATTTTTATTTTACATGGTCAGTGCTAGGTAGGGTATTCTTGGAAATGTAGTCCAATAAAGTAGCTTCTTCAAACTCTGCACGAATATAGTACAATGCAGGAGAGAGAAGGTACCATAGGACAATGTATTGTGAGAAAGCTGGGCCTCACTTCTTGGAGGTGAGGTTGAATTCAGAGACATAGCTATGTTACTTTGGAATATCAGTATGCAAAGGGACCTTGTAGCACCTTTGAGACTGAGTGAAAGAAGTTGTAGCAAAACACTGGTTAACACCCAACCTCATGAGGATACTCTTGGCCAGTTTATCAAATTTCCTTTCTGGTTCCCAGCCTGCAAGCACACACTACATTCCCATACTCACTCCACCATTTTATGGCCATCTGCCCACCCTGGCCATAGGCAAGATTTTTCCTCCTGCCTTTGTCCCTTAAAACAGAACTTGTCACCTCACCACCATGCCCATAGGTTTTGCATTGCTATGGCTATTCATATAGTCCAATTGTAAAAGTCTTTCCTGGGCACCAGTTCACTCCATGATTTGACAAAGTGGACCAAGTATACAAAAGCTTATGCAACAACTTCTTCCTCTCAGGCTCAAAGGTGCCACGAGGTCCCTTTGCATAGTGGAGGTGTGGAAATTTTTCTGAACACGATGGAATAAGTTTCCTTCTGAGAAAAATTTGGGAAATTATAGTAACAAAGTCTATCTGAATGTAAACAATGAAGCTTATCAATTTGGATATCAGTAAAGGAACACAACTGCAGAAAGGAGAGTTTGACACCAATGCCAAATGGCAAAACAAGTTCAGGGGAATTTCTCTTGCTCCAGGAGATTGCTGTGGAGATTACTGGATGACAGATGATGGAGTCAGTAATTTAGAGTGAGAGCAGAGCATTATTAAGATGGGGAAGTTGGATGAGGTTCATTTGTGAAGACTGAATGAGGAGCATTGCACCTTAAACCTACATATTTTGAGTCTGTGTGATGGGAGAGCTAGTGTGACATTGTGGTTAGAATGCTGAACTGGAATGTAGGGAATCCAGGTTCAGGTGTATGTTGAACAAGAAACTAAGTGGTTGGTCTTAGGCCAGTCTTTTTTACTCTCATCTTGACTTATCCCATGGGGTTATTTGAAAGCTAAACTGCAGAGGAGAAGAATCATGTATACTGTCTTGAATTACTTAAAGAAAAGGCAGAATGGAAACCTATTTAATAATAAAATTCTTGAACCAGCAATGGATTTATCCTATCCCACTTGAGAATTGTGTCTTATTTTTTGAGTCCACAAAGGAGAATATAATAATGCATCATGATAACACTTCCAAGTTATTTCAAAGATTATGGGAAATGTCAAGAAGCAGATGCTGTAGTTACTAAAACATCTGCTATTTGCACTTTGACTTTAATGCAAAAGGAAGCTCACAAATCTCTTCTGAGAGCTTTTCAGATACACCTGGATACCATAGACCATGGTATCCTTCTGGGGTGCCTGGCAGAGGTGGGAATCGGGGGCACTGCGCTCCAGTGGTTCCGGTCCTACCTCTCTGGGAGGTCCCAGATGGTGCAGCTGGGAGACGTGTGCTTTGATGAGAGGGTCCTTAAAACTGGGGTCCCTCAAGGAGCCATTCTGTCTCCCATGCTTTTTAACATTTACATGAAACCGCTGGGAGAGATCATCCGGAGACATGGGGCGCGGGGTTATCAGTACGCTGATGACACCCAAATAATTTTCTCTATGTCTCCGACTGATGCAGTGACTGAGGATGGCGTCTCTCCTCTTGTGGCGTGCCTGGAGTCAGTAATGGGCTGGATGAGGGAAAACCGACTCAAGCTGAATCCAGAGAAAACGGAGGTACTTGTGATAGGTTCCCCTGGTCCAGGAATGGCGGTAGTTCCACCTGTCCTGAACGGGGTCACGCTTCCTGTGAAGGACTCTGTGCGCAGTCTGGGGGTGCTTCTTGACTCGTCGCTTCACCTGACTGCTCAGGTGAATGCGACGGTCAAGAACACCTGTTATCAGCTTCGGCTTATTCGCCAGCTGCGCCCATACCTGGCCCAGAGGGACCTTGAAACGGTAGTACACGCTCTGGTAACCTCGAGATTGGATTTCTGCAACGCACTCTAAATGGGGCAACCCTTATACCAAACCCGGAAGCTACAAATGGTACAGAATATGGCAGCCAGGCTGGTCACTGGTACTTCCAGGGCCAGCCATATTACACCGGTGCTAAAAGATCTGCATTGGCTGCCTATTCGCTTCCGGGCACAATATAAGGTGTTGGTGATGACCTATAAAGCCCTAAATGGCTTGGGCCCAGGATACTTGAAGGACTGCCTCTCCCCGTACATTCCGTCCCGCACCCTCAGAACATCTGGGCAGCAACTACTTAGGGTGCCAGGGGCCAGGCTTACCTCCACTACGAGGAAGACATATTCCATCGCCGCCCCGGCCCTTTGGAACACGCTGCCCACAGAGCTCCGCTCGGCCACCTCCCTGGCCTAATTTAGAAGGGATCTAAAAACCCTTCTATTTCAGGCTGCATTCCCTGATTAAAGTCCAGTAGGCCTCCCTTCCTCTTTTATTGGCAAGAGGATTGGCTAACGGGGCTTTTATTCTGTTTTGTTGTATCTGTTTTTAATCTGTAATGTATATTTTGTATGTTGCACTGTTTTTATTATGTTGTTAACCGCCCTGATCTTTGGAAGGGCGGTATAAAAATAAAAATTTTATTATTATTATTATTACCTTTCTTCATAGTTGTTTTTCCTGCATATATACTTGCACCTAGACTAGTAGTGGATATAATCTAGAAACATTGTGCCAAGAACACGGTAGGCTTATGGTGAAAAGACTAATTTTGATATGAACAGCAGCTTTCAGTGGGATCCAGAATGAAGGATACAATCAATGCAAAACTTCCCTCATGGTAAAAGACACCTGTGTTAAAATATATTTCTAAATTGTATTGAAAATGTTCAGATGTGTCAATGGTTAACTAAGGTTTAAAATGGTTCCTGTTGCAGGCCAGAAAGCCTAGGCCTGGAAGAGCAAGTCTTCAAGGACATGTGCTGAGACATAATATAAACAAATGTATTATTGTTATGCTTTTATGTAGTATGGTGACTTCATGGGAAAGAGGTGTGTCCACTTGGTGAGAAGGTTGATCTTTTGAGAGAACAAAGACTGATATCACATTCTAGCTTCTAGCATGGACTCTGAAAGAGAATAGATGTATAGTAGCTTGCTGTAAAGTGTAAATAGCAACAAAGTTAATAAACCCTCATTTGAGTGAAAATCTGTGTGGAAGTTACTTTGATACTGAGTAGCTGAGAAGACTGCATCTGTTCCAGTTGGTACCAGTCCAGAACCACCGGTAACAAGAGACATCAACCATCCCAAAGATCCTTTTTCTCTAACAACCTGGCAATCTCATAAGACTCCTAGGTAGTATTTCAACACAGATGTGTTCATCCCATCAGTTGCAGGAATAAACAAAAATCTTCATGTTCTTGTATAAGAATTTAGACTGCAGGAGGTGGGAAAAGTGCAGCCCAATGTCTGTGTGCATTCATTCCCAGGGCCATTTTATGGTACCTAGGACTTATTTTTAATTTAAAAAAACAAAAACTTTTGTTGTCTCCAAATACCGTCAGAGAAGTCATGGGAGCAATTTTGCCATATTTTTGCTCCCCCATGCCATGACCTGGTAACTTTCTGCTGAGAAAAGGCTGCTAGTGGGCCAAAGTGGCCAGAGAAGGCCAAAAACATGGGACAAGAAAAATGTCAGTTTTGGGAAAGTGAGGTGAGGTGCTACCATCCAGAGTCCCCTGAGAGAACAAATATGGTAACCTAATCCTGAACAGTTGCCTGCCCTGGCATATAGGGACAAGGAATGATGAGCATATGAAGAGAAAGCAGCAACAATGAAGAATGGTCCATTTTGACCTTGGAAGCCACGGAGAAACGGAAAATGTGAACTGCCTGCCTGTATAAGATGCTCAGGCGGGCAATGGTCAGTACAGAAAACTGAAAGAGAATTTTCAATAGCTATAAGACTGCAGGTTTCCCCAATAAAAGTGAAGCCCAGTCTTGACACTTTCACAGTGGAGGAAGCTTTGTAGAACCAGTCAATTTCTGGAACTGAATTTGTACACTTCTATAATGTTCTTGGTTGCTGTTTGATGGTCTCTGTAAAAGAACTTTATCAGGATTTTGCTTGACAGTTTGGAGAATGTAGGCTGCTGCATGGGCCCTTCTTATTGTCACTCAGCTAGTATCAGAGTCCAGACATTATCTCCTCCCCTGTGTCTTTCTCACTGAATTGGAGCAAGTTTTGAGGGACAGATTGACCTGGGAGGAGAGAAGATGCACCTCTTTTTTCCATTCTCTGAAGGAAACAAGCTTCAGCCTGTGGTTAGTGATGGCAACAAGCAACAATTTTCCTCCTTCCCACTTTTTCAACCTCAAACTCCTATTGAGTGCATTAGTCTTACACACAGGCAAGTGACTTCAGGGGTTTCTGTTCCTGTATTTAGTGGAGTATTGATTGACTTGTATTTAGAGATGTGGAGAGACTCTCAAAGCCTCACCTTTTCAGGATATGCATTTCCATCCCTGCTGACATATTCATAAAGTGTGAAATAGCATTTTACCAAAGGAGGACTTGAAAGGAGGAGCAGAATAATGGAGGTCAGCTGGCGGCCACCATTTGATGAATACTTTGCTGCCAAAAAGGTTTCCATGGCAAAAATCAATCTAGAAACCTGTTCTGTGTTCCTATTCTATGCGTTTGCAACACAGGGATTCATTATACACTGGCTTTCTATCACTGGTCATTATAGCAAGGGTGAATTTCCTTGCAACATCAGAACTACAAATATGAGAAGAAGACAGCTATGTTCTTCAATGGTCACAGTGTCCCTTTTCCACTGAGGAAAGTGTCACTATAACTCATCAAGGAGCAAGAGTAAGGCCAGAAAGACCAGCCAGTTCATCATATATCGTGTTGAACTTGCACTATTTCCATTGTTTTCACCACCAGGGTTCTTTGTTTTGCACACAGATTGACCCACACATTCCCCCTGCTCTTTCTCTGCTGAAGTGGCATTTCAAAACTGACAGCACCAGCTGTCCACCTGTCATTGCCTAGCTGATTCCTATGTGACAGATGGCACAAATAGCCTGGCATGTATCTGTTGGATCAGAACAAGCAGTGGACTGTCTGCCAGATTTCTGATGACTTAGATTTTTACACATTCTGGTTTGCTGAATAGCTAATCATGAGGCACTGCCTTTGACAGGAAATAAAGTCTTTTTGGTTTGGAGACGGTGCCAGGAAAAAAAAAACCTGAATGAGGGTATAACTTTCCCCCCTCACTTTTAGGGCTTTGACTAGAAATTATCTTGAACAAATCAAGATATTATGAGAATACGTCTCATTCTTGTTTTAACTGTGCTTCTTTTCAAGCAAATGTGGATTTATTTTTTCCTAGTTTATGCCTGAATCCCATGAGCTGAGAATAGGATCCAAATACTGTAACATAGCCCATATCCATAAGAACCAAAGAAAAGTAAGATCAGATGAGATCAAAGGCTTATTGAGTCCAACATTCTGTTCACATATTGGTCAATCAGTGGCTGAAGGGAAGTGCAGAAGAAGAACATGGGGGCAGCTGCGCCTTCTATCTTGTGATCCCCAGCAATTGATATACAGAAAAATACTGCCTCTCATGCTGCAGTATACAGTATATAAAACTATCTTGACAAGCAGCCTTACCAACCATTAACTTATCTAATTCACTTTGAAAGCCAGCTGTAGTTTCAATGCATGATGCTTGTTCCAACAAAGGTGGCCACAACCACTGAGCATTGTCGCTAACTTTACATGATGAATGGTCTCTCTCAAACAGCTGATCCTTGTGCTATGTGGAAAGTTGCTTTTTGTCTTAGGCTCACAAATTTTGTGATGCAGTCTAAAAGGCTGCTGTCTAGGATTCCTACCACCACCAAAGATCATACTCAATATCTCTGAAGAAGTTTTAAAACAGGCTCTGGGGTTATCTGACAGGGACACTATAGTGGCATTCTGCATTATAGATTTTGAACTGGTTGGACTAGATTTGCTCCAAGGTACTTTCCAACAAAAAGATTCTATAATTCTCTCATACTGCCCAACTGAGGTGCTTCCACAACAGTTTTTTTTTACTGCAGTCTAGAATTGTCCAACCATGTTAGGCTCTTAGTCATATCAAGAACAAGTGTTGAAAAAGCATGGCTATTGGGCAATGCCACCACTCTGCTCCACCAGCCAAGATCCAAGTAATTTTTAATGAGAAATTGCCTTTCCTAACAGTACCTTTAAGATTAACTGATTTTAGCATGAGCTTTCATGGACTTCAATCTTCTCCTTCAGATGTCAGTATCCTATTATGCTCTGATCCAGTCCCCACAATTATACAACTGTTGATTTATCTAAGGTTTGATATTAACTCCACTAGTGGGGTCCAAAGAGTAGACTGAAATTCACGAAAGCTCATGCTAAAATAAATCAGACTTAAAGGTGCTAGTAGATAGCTCCTTCCCTCCTCCCCCTTCCCTCCATATCATGGGATAGCCTAACGTCTCTCTCTTTCACCACTGTTCATGTACAGAGTTAAACTATCTACTAATAAGGATGATTTTATGGAAAAAAGAACAATACTTTAATTGGCCTACCAAAATACAGTTTTCCAAGCTTTACCAGATTCTTCATCAGACAAAGATGTTGAAAAAGAAAAGTAACTTCCCTTAAGAGTCAGCTGTCCCTGTCTCATGCAACACTAACAAGATTGCAAAGTAAGTTACTTTTTCTCTGGCTAATGGAGTTGAAATTTTATAACTTTTCTTTTATTGCCCTTTGTCCTTGGGCTTCACATGGCCAAGAAGGGGAGTGGGCTTTGCCTGCAATGAAATCCCTCAATATCATCTTAACTGAAAACAGTGTAACATCTGAGACAGAATGTAGACCTATGACTCTTACATCTTTACATTCTCTCTCTCTCTCTCTCTCTCTCCCACCCACATTTTTGTCTGATGAAGATGCCAGGGAAGCTTTGAAAGCTAGCATGGTCTGTATTTTGGTTGTGGATTTTGTATTTTGTTTATTTTGCCATATAGTCAATGTGGCTACCACTGACTATTTATGGAGTGCTTGCATCTTTAATAATGCATTTCCTTACTCACTGATTAGAGAAAATAACTAACTTATTGACTCTTGGGTACTTCAGTGACAATAATGTCTAAGGAATTTTAAAATAGCAACATTATTCCCCTCTGTTTCTATGTAGTAGTGGAAATGAAAGGTTTAGGTTTGCACTAGGTTTAGGCAAGTACTCTGAAATCAGCACCATGGACAGAGACTAGCAGCTCCATTAACAAAGTAAGGTCCACCTCACACTCAGGATGCATCAGAGCTTGGAATTGGTGGGAATAAGGCTTCTGTTCTGAAAGAAAGAAAGAAAGAAATGAAAAGAAAAGGCAGAATTAGATTGAACTTTAAAAAAAGATTTCATGAATATTTTGATGAGAGCATTGCAGCAGTGTGGGAAGCAATGTATTAAATGGAAATAACTCATCTGTCATTGTGTGTTTTCCCAAAGCATGAGTTTGAATTTGTGCTTTTCAGATTTTCATATGGCTCATGTCAAACAAAAGATTTCAAGCCCAGAAGTTGCATCCATACAAATGAAACAATTTCCATCTCTCTGCAGAACTTGTCTTCCTTTTATTTCCCAGGTGTTCCAACAGGTGAAGCAGCATTCACCTGCTCCGCCTTTGTTGTCTGCATTGTGTGTCTGTGAGATGACTATGCAAGTGATGGAGTGAAGCTCTCCAATGGCCCTCATACATTACCATGTCATACTTGGAGGACAAAGACAAAGAGATATCCCCGCTGAATAATTTTTTTACTGTTTCTTTGGGCTTCTGCATTTCTATCTGTCATTTGTCTTTTTATCGTTCCATCTCCAGAGATTATGATCTCGGTGGTGTCTGTTTTGTATGGTGACTTCAAGTGCCCTGATCCATGACTGACTTTGTTATACAGTAAATAAATGACATCTCGATGTGCTCCTCTCTGACATTCAAGATTGAATATTCCCTTGGTCTTACTGTACATCTCTAAAATGCTCTATTATTTTTATAGTTCTTTTTCCTTTATGTACAGTTGCTTTGTATGGTGTTTCATAGATGTTGTCCCATCTGTTTCCTGACCATTCTCTCTTTTTAGGGCCAGCCCTAATATTAGACAGTGTCATCCCAGGATCCAGGTTCAGACTCTTGACACAGACAATGAAGCAGAAGGACAGGGGGACATGCCTGGTGCAGACTATGATACAGACAAGGGAACAGAAGGACGGGGACATGCCAGTGGTTCAGACAGACAGTGACACTCCCCAGCAGCCACAACACAGAGACATGGACTCAGTAATACCAACCTCAATGGAATGCAAATGGGAGAGGGAGGTTTTGAGATCCACAGAAGGTTTATATAGATGCTTATTAATCATGAAACAGCTGCAAGAGTCTTCCAAGCCATAAATAATCCAGCAACTCTCTCAGGAGGTCCTTACTGGCAACTGACCTTTCAGGAGGAAGCAACAATCTTGTCTCTCGATTCCTGGCTCATGTTTCTAAAGAACCTTGTTCTCTGTGTTGTAAATTGACCACCCTATGAGATGCTCCTTTGGACAGACACCTTGGCTTTCTTGCTGTACCATAGTGACATGGAGACATGGACTGTCTGAGCTCTGAGAACTGTAACTGGTTGGTAAACTTCTATACACAACTGGGCTACTGTCTTGTGTCTAACAGACTTTGCTTGGTACTCTACCCCTTACTGGCCTGCAAGACAGGACAAGCTGAGTGAAACAACCACCTTAGGTGGAAAATCCAAGTGGCAGAAGCAATGCAATAGGTCTTCCTCTTGAGGCTTGGAGCTACTCTCCTCTGTTAGATGACAGAGCAGTGAGCATGGCCTGTCTCAACCTTTTAAATTGGCCTGAAGCCAGTAAGATTCAATTAGCAATATAACCAGCTTCTGTAAGTGGGTATGGGACAGGTCACCATCTTGTCTTTTGCTTTAAGAACCAAAATGTTTTGGGCTGAGTTCCATGTCTTCATATCAGTAGTGGAAATCATGTGGCCCTCCAGGTGTTGTTGAACTGCAATTCACAGCAAACCTAGCCAGCATAGTCAATAGGGAGGAACACTAGTAGTTGTCTTCTAGCAGTGACATTACTGTGGTTGGTGTCAGCTAGTATTGAGGGGGTGGGAGAGTTGGGTTGCCTGCCCCTCTCTCCTGCTGCCCCACTCACCTGCCTCCTGGCCTTCTGCCCATTGGCCAACCAGACCACTGCTGCAGCCCCATCCACAACCATTTTGTGGCTGGTGGAGAATGGGGGTGGGTGGGTGAGAGTTGCAGAAATATTGGCCATATCTTTGTATCCAGTTGGAAATTGATAACATGATCTACAGAGACCTCTAGAGAACCTTGGTGTATCTCAATAAATGATTTCAGTGCTCTGCATTTAGTTTCAGAGACATAGCCAGATGCTTTCCAGATCCTTCCCTGCTCTCCACCAGGTACTGAATGATCACTGCAGTGTCTAAGCAGTGTCTCCAGGGGTGGGTTGAGAGGACAGATGTAGCAAACTCTGCTTGTGGAAATTTAATGCTATTCTATGCTCTATGGGATTTCAGTCATATGTGACCATAATATGAGATGAGTAGTGAGTAATGTCATAAAGTCAGACTAGAGTAGGATATGTAGATGAATTGTCCTTGATCTGTTTAAAATCAGAAATGTACACTGGACTTTAGGTGGAATTCTCATTTTTCACACTCAGTACTGAATTAAACTAGCACACAATACATGCTAACACAGCACATCTGCACACATATGGAAGCCCCCGTCTACTACTGGATGTCAAGACTGTAAGCATGTTTACTGAAAATAGCAATTATTTTCACCTCTGCCTTCTATCCTGGAACTTACTTTTGTAAAGGAGGAGATTCCCTTGCTCAAATAGATTAACCTGTTATTTGTTAATGTAATTTTTCAATAGCACAACGCAAAGGACATGCATATGCACATATCACACACTAAATAAAATAACATACCTGTCCAAATGACAGCTTTCTAAATGCGCTTTAATTTAATTGGCAACTAGTATTCAACATGTGAATTTCCTGACACTTATGAGTTACACAAAAGAATGACAAACTGAGAGAGCGCGTGGCTTGTGTGCTTGTAATTTGTGGTACCTAATAGCTGTTAGTTATAGTTATCTCCCTGGGCAAAATAATAAAAAATGAAAAGCATCACTGATACGTCTGTGCTCTTCAGCATTCTTCTTAAAGTAATAAAGTCTGAATATCTTTAATCTTATTTTGCTCTCTCTTAGTAGTTAACAGTGACCTGATGAAAGAAAATTTGAGCATCACTTGGAGATTTCAATTAAGGCACTACACATTGGTCTTTGGACTTAATATACTACCAGTAATGCTGAATGGGTAAAATCCACGGGTTGAGGAATGTTCCATGTACAAACTGGTATGCAACATTGGACACATAGGTGTCTTTGCTTTTTCTGCTCTCAGATTAATGGAGCAAGTTCAGCTTATCATAAGAAGCACTTTAATTTCCTCTGATGTTTTTAGTATGCATCTCTTTGTGCCAGACCTAATTTGCAATAATGTATATGTAATTTTTGAAAGCAAGAAGAAATTCTGTTGCCTTCAGGTTATGATTAACCTACAGAAAAGCTGAGGCATACGTATAATATGGATATGCAAACACCATCAACCTTGGGAAGCAGTTTAAATTGTGAAATAGAAAGCCAATCTGCATTTTACTGCTTGTCAGACTGGATTACATGGAGTTAGATGGATTAATCAGTCATTCTTCAGATCTACTATTGTAAGAACATTTATGCAATATCAAAAGTAAATTGATTATTGCCAAATATGGTCTAATGTTGAGCAGGAAATACCCATATTTAAAGTTTGTTTCAAGATTTATTTTCTCTGAATTAATTATCTTATTTCTACTTTTTGGATCATTTGTGACTATTTGATTTATAGTGTACTTCTATTTATGTTTACTGTGAAGGTTTACTGGATTCAGAAGTGTTTATTGTTAGGTAAGAACTCCCTTAGTACAGCACTGCAGACTTAATGTAATTCAAGAACTGGTCATAGTTTTTAAAAAATCAGAATCACTTGATTCACAAACACCAGAATAGAACATCTGCAATGCCCCATTACTGTTGAAATCATAGAAGACATTGTAGAACTGTACAAAACTAAAATTTGCGATTGTGATAATGAGCTGTGATGAAACCTGGGCTTGTGCACTAGGAAATCAGAAGCTTGCCTTTCTGGGGTCAAACAAACCTAGAGGTCTGATATGATGTCTGATTTGGGGAAATGTGAGTTGTTTAAATTATGGTTTCACAACAAGCCAGGGTCTGAAATGACAGTTTGATGCTGGCTTGCTCTCACAGTCCATTAAACCCATTTGCTAAGCCAAGGAAACCATGTTCTTTTGCAAAGTTTCCATGCTTCTCCTTACAGGGAAGAAAGAGGTACTGAATGAGAAGGGAACCACCTGTATCTAAAGTATACTGTAACAGGAAACTATTGTCTTACTGTACATCGGAACTGGACCAATTGTTAGTAACTGGAATTTTGATTTTAGACAATATTTTAGGACAGTGTATGCTATGGTTTTCGGAACAGCATGAGAGACATACCACAAACTTAACCAATGATCTCTTATGGGTTGTTGCTCATCATGGTAAGATTTGACAAGGTTTCCCATAACATTCAAGCAAACAAGCTTGTAAAACGTGGGTTAGACAAGATAACTGTTACATGTAATTGGTTGACTGGCCGAAGCCAAAGGGTGCTCAACAATGGCTCCTTTTCATCCTGGAGAGAAGTGACCAGTGGGGGTCCCACAGGGTTCTGTCCTGGGCCCAGTGCTATTCAACATCTTTATCAATGACTTGGATGACAGAATTGGGGGCATACTCATCAAAACTGCAGATGACACCAAATTAGGAGGAATAGCTAATACCCCAGGATCAAAATTAAAAATGACCTGAATAGACTAGAAAGCTGGGCCAAAGCTAACAAAATGAAATTCAACACAGAGAAATGTAAGGTACTGCACTTAGGGCAGAAAAATGAAATGCACAGATATAGGATGGGGGACACCTGGCTTAAGGAGACAACATGTGAAAGGGATCTAGGAGTCCAAGTAGACCACAAATTGAACATGAGTCAACAGTGTGATGCGGCAGCTAAAAAGGCCAATGCAATTTTAGGCTGCAGCAATAAAAGTATAGTGTTTAGATCAATAGATCTAGATCGATAATGCCACTGTATTCTGCTTTGTTCAGGCCCCACCTGGAATATTGTGTCCAGTTATGGGCACCACAATTCAAAAAGGACATTGAGAAACTGAAATATGTCCAAAGGAGGGTGACTAAAATGGTGAAGGGTCTGGAAACCATGTCCTATGAGGAACAACTTAGGGAACTGGAGATATTTAGCCGGGATAAGAGAAGGTTAAGAGGTGAAATGATAGCCTTGCCTAAATATTTGATGGGATGTCATATTGATGAGGGAGCAAGCTTGTTTTCTGCTGCTCCAGAGAACAGGACCCGGAACAATGGATGCAAGCTCGAGGAAAAGAGATTCCACCTGAACATATGAGGAACTTCCTGACAGTAAGGGCTGTTTGACAGTGGAACACACTCCCTCGGAATGTGTTGGAGTCTCCTTCTTTGGAGGTCTTTAAGCAGAGGTTGGATGGCCATCTTTTGGGGATGCTTTGAGGGTTCCTGCATGGCAGGGGGTTGGACTGGATGGCTCTTGTGGTCTCTTCCAACTCTACGATTCTATGATTCTATGATTTGGAATTTAGAGCAGATGCATGCTGAAGAATGGGGCAATGAGTGGGACAACAAGGATAAATTAATGCAACCCCCCCAACTTTTGCAAGTTGTTCACTTCTAAAAGAATTCAGAGCTTGAGTGACTATGACAGAAATCTGCCAAAGAGAATGGGTTGACACTTGGTAATTTTCAAGTGTCAGCTTCCAAAGGATCAACTTCCCAATAAAAGGCACTGTTCCACTGCAGTCAGTGTTGAACCTATTAGTCTAATGTCTAAGCTGCAGATGGATTTGAACAACTTTTGAGTCTGAAAGGATATTGATTTGTCCATTGAGGAGGATCTGGTAGGTGTTGCATTTTCCTGGGTGCAAAATTCTGGTTGTAAGCTTGCTAGCCCAGAAGACTGGGGATCTCTGCTAGTTTCAGCTGTTTATGCAGCATACTGGAGAATTTTTGTGATACCTGATGGCAGCTTTGTAATAACATATTATGCTAATTATTTTCTGCTACATCTATTTGCAAAGTTGATAAGCAAAGCAGTACAAATGCATAAGTTCTTTTCATTCCATAGAGTAACAGTTGTCATTCTTTTCCTTGGGTATTTCATGCATCAGCAGCTAAACAGTGGTTTTCATAATATTAAGTTTCAGATTGAAATGAGGGCTTAAAGTGCTGCTTTTTAGAAACAAAAACAAACTTCAGAGTCCAGGCTCTTGCACCCAGGATAATTTTTTATACTGACTTAGAAAGGGGGAGAGAACTAGCATGGTATAGTGGTTTGAGCACTGGCCTATGACTCTAGAAAGCAGGGATCAAATCCCCACTTAGTTGACCAGAGAGGGAAAGATCACTGTACCAGGGCAAAGTGCATACTTACAAAAACAATGTCACTAATTCGGTCCCTGACATTCCCAGGCAGGGCTGGGAAAGACTCAAGTTTTTCACTCCTACTTGCACATATTTGGGATGTTCAGAACCTGTTCTCCTGCCATATGCACCAGTAGCTAGTAGTGCCGCAGTTGTTTATGTGTTGAACATCCAAGTATACCACCTGTTTTACTTTGGCATCAGATCTAGCAGATTTTCTCAAATATGTTTAGTTGTGAAATTGTGAATTAACTTACCAAGGAATTAGATTGGTATAACATGCTGGGGAGGAAAAAAGTAAAACTTCTGGCATTTAAATATAAATATGTATCTTTTATTGGTACATCTGCAACTTTAGATTTCCCATATTTTTCAGTTAAACCTAATGCAGATAGTTAGCTCACACCATCTTGGTATGAAAGCTACTTTTTTATATAATTAAAGCAAAGTGTACTTACTTCTATATTTTACAGATATCATTAGATATATTTTCCCAGCCAGCTTTTCTTAAAGCCACAGTCCTAAATAACCTATATGGCTTTGTTTTTGTTGTGTGCCTTCAAGTCGTTTCTGACTTGTGGTGACCTTAAGGCCTATCATAAGGTTTTCTTGGCAAGTTTCTTCAGAGGGGCTTTTCCATTGCCTTCCTATGAGGCTGAGAGAGTTTGTGACTTGTCCATGGTCAACCAGTGGGTCCAGGATTTGATCCCTGTTTTCCATAATTAATCTCCCATACATTTTTCTGACTTTCAAAGTAGATTTAATGAAAAGTATGTTCTTTGATTTTCCCACTGCATAAAAGTCTGACATTTATTTATGCATACACTTCACCATACCAGTACTAATAATAATGACAAAAATAATACAGCAGGCATACAGATAATTTTCCTAATGGGAATGTGATCCTTAAATGTGACCCACTTACATGTAAGGTTGGTGCTTAACATTGATCTGCATATGATCAGGCAGCTGTTTGGTAGGGAGTCAGTGACTGCTAGGATCTAGAAAACAGAAGCCTTTGATCTGAAGCAAAAAGCAGTAATGAGGAGAGTGCACTCATCATACTATCCAGTATAGCAAAGCACTCAGTGTTTCCTGGAATGCCAAAGCCATTGAAGAAAGCTGTAATTTTGCTCATTAAAACAATTGCTCTTATCAGTTTCACCCCCTCCCCATAAACTGGCATAATAGCCTGGACCACTCTCCTTAGCATTTGAAAGAGTGGACTTGCCTCACAGCACATCTGAATTCAGGGTCCAATTAAATCTCTTTCACAGTCAGATAGTAGAATAATACACCACCCACGGAGTGGAAGGAATAAAGGCTGCAACCCTGCAATACTTAATTCTTAAAATGTGAGGTTAGAGGACACACATTTGTCTAGAGGCCCTTGGATTTTAAGAACATCTTTGGTTTAAAACTGTGTTTGGTCATGTAAAACATTGTCCCATTTTGGGTTAGACCAGTTCACAGCCAGTTTGTTTCAGTAAAGGGTCTGAACCTGAACTGAGATTCAGAAATCTAAAGATTTGTTCCACCCTTTGGAAATTCAAATATAGGATTGGCCAGCAAAAGGTATCTTGGGTCAGCTCTGCCTAATTCTGCTTAATAATAAGTCTGGCCCTACCAGCTACTCATTACCTCCCTCTGATATGCCACATCTATCCTCATCAAATCAGAGTTAGAAAAATCAACCTGGTAGGATTCCAAGTCCAACAACACAGCCATTGCCCTTCATTCTGTATTTCACCAGAATGAGATGGTGATAAGTAGCACTGAATACTATGAGTTCCTTCCAAGCAAATATGATTGCACTGAAAATCCAATCTCTCTCTCTCTATATATATAGAGAAAAGATGCATGTAAACTACTCCTTCTTTGTCAGGCAAGGAAAGTCTTTTTTGGCAGGTGGGGTACCAATGAGGCTCCAAAGAAAATATTAGTCTTGGGAGTTCCTAAGAACATTGCTTTCCAGTCTGGGGTAGATCTGTTGCAGATTAATATACATTTTGAGTGCTGATTTTCTGTCAGTAGCCTATCCATCTCAGGATAATTGCTACTCACTGTTTATGTATTCAACATTTTTCTAAGGAACAGGAGGATAATACAGAAGATAGGTATTTTTAACAAAATTAGCTCTAGAAACTCAAACTCATGTAGCTTGTTTTTGGGAAAGTCAGTAAACATTCATATAAAGCCAGCAGTGTAGCTATATTCTTTTAAAATATGGGTTCAATTTGAGAGTTTTCCATTAATGCAGAGAAAAGTAACATAACTGCCACCTGAGCGGAATGAAATGGATTCTGCTTTGTGCTATTTAATGCAAATACAGCTAAATCTTAAAATCAATAGTGAAGCCTATAAAAATACTTTTTCAAACTGTTGCCAAGCAGCAGCAGAAAATTGATTTTACTAATTATGGTGAGGTTTTTGCTTGTATAACCTCTACCTATCATCTCTCTCTCTCTCTCTCTCTCTCTCTCTCTCTCTATCTAATATCATCCCTTTTAAATACTGGAGCTAGAATTAACCACTGAAATATAAGTAGAACGTAACAGTCCCCTGTTTAAATGACATATTAAAGATTTTAATTTAAATATTATAGATCAGATCTAAGCAGATCTTGGAAAAGTTACTTTTAAAACTTATATAATCTTCAGGTCTTGCACATTACATGGCCACTGAGAAATACAGTTTAAAAAAGGAACTTTCCCAAGCTCTGGCTTTGTGAGCCTTTTGGGGGGCTATTATCATGGATTATGCCCTTTTTATTAGGCTGGACAATTTACTCAGTAATGGAACTTAAACTAGATGGAAAGTCTGCTATTGGTTGGCAATAAGATATTATATGATACTTCTCTTTTCAAGGGAATAAACAGTAAATAATCTCAATTTAATGTTGTGCTAACCCACTTTGGAAGTAATACATAGGGTAACTGAGGGGAAAAGAGTCCATGGGCAGTCATGACCAGCTTCACTGGGCAAATCTTCAGAGACTCCAACTGCTCAAGCAATTTTCCAAAATGCAATCCATCTTGCATTGCTTCTTTCTCACTGCCAGATTAGTGGCTATTTCTGACAGTATGGCTTTAAGAGTCTGAGGTTGCTCCAGAAATCCCACACTGTCAGACTGCATTGTACATGTGTACAAGGAGCCTCCTTTATTAAATCTGAGGCTGAGCCAATGCATTGCTTTCTCTTTCAGAGCTGTTCTTTCACACCCAGACATTCTTGAAATCGGCAGTAAATGTGTTGACCTAAATTCAATTGTTAATCCAAATGCAATAGACCTACTTTTAAACTTAGTATAGGTTTACCCTTCCTCAGAAGCATGGAGTATAACCTGAGAGATTCAGGTACAAATATCTATCTGTTGATGCTTTCCCTCAGCTACCTGCCCTAAAGAAGCTGTTGTTGTTGTTATACTTATTTATATCCCACTTTCTCCCACCCAAAGTTGGAACTCAAAGCAGTTTACAATTTAAGAAGTACAATTAAAAACATACAAAAGTGAACATTAAAATAGAATTAAACTGATATAGTATTAAAACACATTGAAAATAAAATGCAATTAAAAAGATAAAAGTACTTCAAAACTTTCAGTGTTAAAACTTAAAGACTTTCAGTGTTAAAAGCGTGTATGAATAAAAATGTCTTAGGTGGGTTGCAGACCGCCTGTTTGGGGCGGGCTGCATCTGCCCCTTTCCCCGGTGTATCGGGGCCTCAGCGGCTAGACCGGCAGCCCCTGAGGCCCCGATCCGCCGCTTTCCAGGCTTCAGGGAAGCGGCAAAAGGCCGCTTCCCCGCAGTCTGAAAAGGGGTGTCCCTGGGGCTTCAAGCCCCAAGGACATCCCGCGGCGGCGGGGAGGAGGAGAAAGGGGCCGCTTGGCCCCTTTCTCCTTTGGTCTGCTGGGCGCAGCCGTGTGAAGGAGCTCCTTCCTGCTCCGCGCTAAGGGCGCACTAAGCACCCTGGTGCGGAGCGAGGACGTCACGTCCGCGCCGCCCCGTATAGAGGTGGCGCGGTCGTGAGTCCTCATGGTGGCGGCTGTATGGAACGGCCACCATCATTTTGTGTGCACGGAGCGCGCACTAGGGTTAGGGGGGTGCGGAAGCACTGTCCCTTTCTAACCCTAGTACACGCTCCGCACGTACTTTCCTGCCCGTTTGTAATGGGCCTTAGTCTGCTGACAGAAGAGTAGCAAGGAAGGGGCCATTTTGGCTTCCCTAGGAAGGGAGTTTCACAGTCTGGGGGCCGCCACCGAGAAGGGCCTCTCTTGCGTTCCCACCAACTGTGCTTGCGATGGTGGTGGGACTGAGAAGGGGGCCTCTCCTGATGATCTCAGAGTCTGGGCCGGCTCATACAGCGAGATACCATCTGGACCTGAGCTATATAGGGGTTTATAACCAACACTTTGAATAGGGCTGGTATGAGCTGAGATCAAAATACCAACTGAAAATCCTGCATCACATCACTGTGTATCCAAGCATCACTTATGCGTATGGATGTTGAAAAACAAAAACCTTTTAAAAGCAGCACCGGTAAATTAAGCAAAATATGGCTTGTGATGCTACAAATGCTATACATGTGTTTGAGCATCAGTGCCTCAGATTCAACATGCAGTATGCCAGAAAAACGCTACTGATCTTTGTGTGATGTTTGGGAATCATAATTCCTGCAATAACTACCAAAAAGTTGGAGCAACCTGTTGCAAAGCATTTTAATTCTGAGGCACATAACCTTTCCAATGTAGCAGTGTGTCCCCCAGAGACACTCCATGACCCAACCATGCTTGAAAAAAGAGACAGCTTCTGGATTTACAGACTCAATAGCTTGACACTGTATGGCCTTAATTTAGACCTTAATACCACTCTTGCCTCCAGCACCTCCTTCCATGTGTAGAGACTCTAAATTCTTTAACTGTCACTGGTTGCTGTTTATCACTCCCGTTCCAATTGACATCACTGAGGAAGGCACAAGCCAAAACCTGTGATGCTTTATTTATACAAATAACTGTACTTAATCATGTTATTAAATCTATTTCTGATGTATGGTATCCTTCTGGGCTCAAAACAGTGCTGTTTAGTTGCTTTCTTCAAGTGTTGTATAGCTGTCTGTATATCCTACAGTACATGTGAATGAGTGGAATATGGCCAATAAAGTCAGAATAGAATTAAGTTATGGAAAGTGGCAATTGTATTATTGATATTGGCTATTAACAAAATGGTTGGAGATGATCCAAACATCCAGGCAATAGATAAATTAGTAAATTCTGGGTTGGTTCCCTCATTATTATTATTATTATTATTATTATTATTATTAAAACCCATTTGTGTTAATAACTCACCATGGCTTATAATAGTGAGATAGAACATAATGCATTAAATACAACAAAAACACTGCACAAACCAGTGGCCATAGGAAAGCATTGTCTAATTTCATCCCTAGTTGACCTTTGATATCAGCTTGATATTAAAAGGGAGGTTTGGACATATAGCATCCAGAGATGCCCCAATGTGAAAATAATAGTCAGCCCAAATACGGAGATCTGGGGACACTAATGCATGTAGACAGGAAAAGGCTGGAATCTGCATAATCTCTTCACACAGGTGTAAGATGGAAGGCAATACATGTGGTACTTGTCAAAAGGTTTCCTCTGGAGATGACACCTTTCTGTGTGAAACATCTAGATGGATTGCCCTGCCATTTTCCCCAAACCATGGCCATTCTTCCTCCTGGAAAAATCCTTTCAGCTCCTGGGAACTGCTTCAGGACCTGTTTCTCCCTATAAAATGCCTGTTTAGGGCAGTGCCATCTCAGTCTGTCCGTAATTCTCTTGACTCTTTGGAAAACAAAGCCCTGGACGTGTATTGAGCCGTGATCTTTACTGCACAACCCCGATTGGAGCTCCTTGGCTGAACCTGGTAACGTATTGCCCTACCTTCCAAATCACTATCAGCTACTACCTTTTACATCATCAGCTCTTGCATGCATGTGTGAATGTTTGTCTTTGAGTGATTGTTGATTTCCCCTTGTTGTTATAAATAAAACAAACTGATTTGGAACTTACCTCTGGAGTTCTGGGTTTGGAGCTGATATACAAAGGATACACCTCACTGATTTCTAGGAGATGGTGGAGAGGTGCTCAGCTGCAATCCTATATTTGAATGCATAACACTGACATCATCTTTCAAGACCTCCAAAGGACCCTTAGTATTTTGAGTTTGGTTCTCATGTATATTTTAAACATTTGTTTAAGCACTCACAAGTCTTGGGCTTGGACAAACCTAAACAAAGATCAAAAGAACTCCTTTCTGATTTGACCATCTCTCTGGTGTTAAGTCTTTGGTGCCTAATAGCTGTCTACCTTTTAATATAAAAAATGACATTAGTGTCATACATTTTCTGAATGACATTTTGAAATAACGCATGCTGGTAATAAATGCCATTTGTTGACACATATACCCACAGGCACCTGGAGCCTTTGCAGAACATAATTACAAAGAAAATTACATGAAATAAAGTGACATGTCTATCACAAATCAAAGATTACTCATTGTGTCCTACCCAACAGCAAACAATCAATATAAAACCCTTGACTAAACCAGAAACAAAGTTAACATTTTCCTTAAGGAAAATCACAGACACACACTCCAAAACAACCTGGACATAGCATTAACTAAAATAAATTTCTAAATTAATTGGGTAATTGATAATCAAAGCCCACATGTGGGCTAAAATGTGATCCACTCCAATTTAGAAGCAAAGTACAGAAAACACCTGGAAGGGTCAAGAGCTCAAAAACAAAGTAGACACTTATCACAAGACCTATCCACTGATAGACACCGATAGCCTAGAATGCAAACTTTTCTTGTGCTTGGCTCCCTTCCAAGGAAGCTGTCTGAAGCTCTATATTCAGGGAAATTCAGCTGTGGCTCTGAAAGACTCCTATTCATTACAGGAGACTTCATTATTGCAATGCCTGTAAACATCACCTTGGGACCTGTCTTGGAGGACAGTACTGGAATCTTAGGAGAATAAGTGTTAGCTCAAATGTTAGGGCTGGCTTACTCAGCCCTGGGATCGATAACCCGTGTATACAAAGGTCCGAGGCAAAAGAAGCCAGAGAGGGCTATCCTCCATGAAATAACCTTTTTTAAAAGGTGAAACCAACTCATACATGCACGTGCACACACATGCACACACATACAACTAGAGGAATAGAGATGTTAGATTGAGATTACCGTATTTTCCAGCGTATAAAATGACTGGGCATATAAGACGACCCCCAACTTTTCCAGTTAAAATATAGAGTTTGGGATATACTGGCCATATAAGACTACCTCTCTTCAATGCACAGCAAATAAAAATTTAAAAAACATCAGATTTGATTTCAATATGATAATTTAAATTCAAATGCTTATGACATGCAGGTCCTTAGCAGGAAACCTTGTTGTATATAAAGCCTGCTTGGACTGGTCAGCTCTCCCTGCCTGCCCAGCACTCCTTGTCTCCAAGACTATCAGAGCAGTAGCTGCTTTCATACGATTGCCGCATATGGCAGGGATGCGTCCGTGGCTGATTTTGAGCTCCCCCCACCATATGCAGCGACCACAGATTCTTCAGTCCAGCTCGGAAGTTTCAGCATCTGCCCTATAATATGACACCCGGCGTATAAGATGACCCCCGACTTTTGAGAAGATTTTCCTGGGTTAAAAAGTAGTCTTATACACCAGAAAATACAGTATATTGCACTTGGAGATTACAGCCTCGGGTGTTAAGGGTCCTGGGGAAGAGAGACCCAAACAGTTCCCATTGCTCTGAGAAAGTTTGGGGAACCACTCGAGGAGCACGGCCAAACGGAATGGCAGCATTTTGGTCTCCTGCAAGACCAAGCTAGCGAACAAAGGAAAGGCTCCTGTATTTAAAGGAAATGTGTGCCTTGGGGCAAAAACCAGGGGCGTGACATGCCCAAATGGTCTAGATCTTTGACGTGCATAGTGACACTTTGAAGTAGGATCTTTCAAGGGTGTAATATAGGGATGTAAATGGATCTGTTCCTGTAGTCTATAACTCACAATGACTGGTAGATGGAGTTATTTACTCCAACTGGGGTTATATTGCTGGTATTGTCATATACATATATACTCTCCAGTTCTTTATCCATAATACCCAACAACAATATTTCTGGTAACATTACAAACTCTTTAAATTTTGGGGGGAATTAATATATAAATCTTAAATCACCAAATTTTCTTATAAGTCCACCAAATATGAAAACAAGAACTCTACTTATCTTGACATATCCAACACTGGTTTGAAACATCCTGAAACATTTTTTTACAGCTTATTTAGGATAAGATACAATCTATACATCATCTGGTACAGACTTTATTTTAAATTACTGCACAAAGTCAATTTTAAATCCTTATACCAGATTTCTCCCCAAAATCTGTATAAACATTATGCCCAAAATTTTGGGCCCACCTTATCACACACTCTTTTACAGGCTCGTTTTCTGTCTCTAGTTTTAGAAGCCATTTGTACACTTTGTAAATTACACGGTCATCATCTTTACACAACTTTAAATAAAATTCATTTTCTATAACCTTTATGGCTACATTTCTCTTGTATTGATCAAGTCTCCATATGAACATACTGATTAAAATCTTTGCCTTCTATAAGGATAATCTCTCTTGATTGACACTTCCTGCTATGTTGTTCAAAACACAAAATAGCATCATAAAACAACCATCTCCACTTTTTAACTCATTCTTTCCTAAAAAAAAAGGGCTTCCTGTGATGAGCTGGTGGGAAAAACAAAACAAAACTCTGTTTATACTTATACTAACCTCATAAGAGAGGCTTTCTAATACAATGAGTCTGAAATTCAGCATGTGCCTTAGTTTTATCATACCAAAGAAAATGATGTCAACGAAATCTTAACTTATGGCCTTCATGTTCCAAGACTCCCACATTTCTAAGTATTATCCATTCCTTCAGCCATACAAAACAACAGACCTCATAATACAGTTTGACAGTAGGGACTCCCAAACCGCCCAAGTCAAAAGTGTTTTGAATTTTATTCTTGGGTTCTTTGCCTGCCAGGTGTCTTTTTGCCATTGCACAAAAGGTAACAATAGGGATTGTTTGAAAAAGAACTAAAACCATTGGCAAAACATTTGCTCTTATTATAGCCATTCTACCCCAAAGGAATAAATGTAACTTTCCCCATTTTTCTAACATTACTGCATGTGGTTGCATTCTTGCAGCAGTCACACTTTTAATAAAAAATGGGAACTGATTGCTTTTAGGAAGCCATCATTGCACCTTTCACAGGTCTGCTGCCCCCATCATGCTGTCTTCCTGAACTTTCCTTAATGCCGTCTCCTTGCCTAGCTAGCATGCCTTTAGGGCTTTTGATGTTCTTTTTCCCTTTGTTCCACACAATTCCAGAGCTCAAACCTGAACTAACTCTTAAAAATAAAAAAGAAAGAAAATATTTAGAGAAAATTTTGAAAGGTAGTTAGGATGTTTCAGAATAGTGAGGAGGAGGGGGATGAGGGGAAGAAGGAACATTATTGCCATGTGTCTGGCAATTGTACAATTGCCCAGGAGTGACATTTGCAACTGCAGACTTGAGCAATTGCCAGGTTATTCACAGCTTTCCCCCATGAATCTAAAGGGGTGTGTGAGGGACAGGGGCAGCTATGGGTCAGAGGTGCCATTATGCAATGAGTTTCTCCTAAACCACTTCCTTCTCAGTGTACTCGTGGTTTAAAAGCAATGTGCAATAATCTCTCAAGTCTCCTTTTTCTTTCCAGACTTTTTCATAAGTGTTATCAAATAGTAACCTGCTATTCTTTGTGACTGTTCATTCCAAATGTTTATGCCACTTTTTTCAACTTTAAAATTTGAAAGAGCACTGAGTTCGTTGTCCTCGTCTGAAGTCATATTTTTATCACAATTCACTTAATAGCCATGACATGTCCCAAATGCCTTAATTTTTTTCAAGAAGAACCTTCACGTCCAATAGTTTTTTTTCATTATCACAAGATCATCTGCAAAAGCTCCCATCTTATACTGTTTTTTCTTTACCATCATCCCATACATCCTGTCAACATGTCTGATATCTCTCTGTAGGGTCTCCAATGCCACAATATACAGCAAGGGTAAGAGGAGACAACTCTGTCTAGTCTCCTTTTCTGTTGCATTGCCATTTACTAAAATCTGGTCCTTTTGAACCAAGTAAATTGTCTATAGTGCCTGAATAATATTTTCACCAAAATCCATTCTCTCCCATACTTGAAATATGTAATTCAGCTATTTCAAGCTGAATAGATTTTTTAAAAAAAGACTAGATAAAAGAAACCCAAGAACTTAGAAAGAACCAATTGAGAAAATGAAATAGAATTTTCAAAAGACATTCAGCTGCCGCTTCTAAAGTACCCACTATTTTCAAAATTACAGTGTTTGTGTGTTTTGCCAAACTTGTGATTTAATGGGAAAAGTAGGCAGAAAATTCTTAAAGTGCTTTTTAATGGTTTTGACTTGCAGGGCAAAGCATATACACTTAAAGTTTAAAGATGATTATTTCCAGAATGAGAGTCTTGTTGCTGAGCTTTCACCAGCTCTTTTGACAATGCAATGATGCTGATCTAAGCTTGTCAGTATCTGCAGTATCAGGACATAGCTATCCTGTTAGTTGTTAGATAAACATGGAGACAAATATTAAACCATCTAGATTGTGGTTTGAAACTTCATATTTAAAAAATATGGCTAGGTTGACTGAATTTGCATTGACTGCTGTGGGAGAATCACTTTCCCCTTGGAGCTGTTCACAGTTAACTAGAGTATGACAGAGCTCATCTCTTCCCGACGAAAATTAACATTACAGTAAATGAGTCAGGCAGCCAGTTTGCATCTTGAGCAAACAAACCGTGAAAAACAATGCAGTTTCTCTTAAGATTCATTTTAACTTCTGTGTTCCTCCACCACGCCACCTCTTTGTGTTGTTGTCTAGAGACCAAAATCAGAATCTGGATTCCAACCAAGTTTAGGAGATGCAGAGTTTGTTTTGGTGGCCTTTTCTTCCTTACTGCCCCAGCCAAACTGGGTGAACTATCTATGCTTAGTAGGATCTTCTGAAAACCTGACCTGGATCAAGGAATGTATCTGCCAGGGGCTTTATAATTTCACAGACCATTTGCTTTAAATCAAAAGCCTCCTGTTTTTCACACTGAACTACTCAAGTACTATGGCTTCTTCTTTGCCAAATCCATGCCTATTTTTAGTCAGAGACAGACAGAATCATTTAGAGGAGACTTGGACAAGAGTGGGCTGCTGAATAAGATGATGCCCAGCAAGGAGAGATGGAAAAATACTCATCGTACTCAATAGCTTTTGGAGTTACAAAATAACTGACATGGAAGCACTGTATGGTATTGACTTATTGCTACTTGAACTGAAGTTCAGGTAGTCTGTTCAGGTAGTCTGAAGTCTCTTCCTAACAATGAGGTCATCTCAGGCTCTGGCCCTGTCTACACTGTCTGACCCGCTAGACTTTCCTATAGAGAAAGGATGCTATAATATTTCCTGTTTAAGCTGGGGCTTTTCTTGAACAGTTCTGGTATTTAGATGATTGGCCACTTAAGGCATTTCCAATGAAAAAGAGAACACAGATCCAAACAGAAAAGGTGTATATATATATATATATATATAGAGAGAGAGAGAGAGAGAGAGAGATGTCACCTGCTGTGTGGTCAGTGGGGTGGCATGATGCCAACTTGTGGGCAGCACTGGGGCATCTGGCATGCATATACTGGGTCTTTATGCCACTCTGCTTTGCCTCTTACAGTGACCCTATGAATAACAGGCATCCAAGTCACCCTGTCATCAACAGCTTTGCTCAGGTCTAGCAAACTCAAGGCTGTGGCTTCCCTGATAGACTCTATCCACATGTAGTGTGGTCTTCCTTTCCCCCTGCTACCTTCTACCTTGCCAAGCATTATTGTCTTTTCTAGTGAACCATGTCTTCTCCTGACATTATGTGTTATTCCTCATTAATAATATTTGCCATCTGGTCATACTCTGACAGTGCTTGACCATCAGTTTTCATTTTTAAAATGTTGGAAGGTATGGAATTGTACAGCTGCTGTGTGAGCTAAATGCTGGTTCACGTCCATTCCCTCACTGCCTGTATGTATGGTGATATTGAAACAAATTTTCACTAAATGCACTGCAGAAATAATTCAGTTTGAGAGCACTTTAACTGCCCTAGGTCAATGCTAGGGAATTCTGGAAACTGTAGTTTTGTGAGGCAATTAGCCTTTTCTGTGTCAAGAGAGCTCTGGTGCCCCAACAAACTACAATTCCCAGGATTCTCTAGCACTGAGCCAAGGCAGTGAAAGTGGTCTCAAGATGGATTATTTCTGCAGTGTGTTTTGGATCTAAGAAAAACCCTCCTGTTTCTTTTCGCCAAGGAAAATACGCTTTGAAAACCTACGCCCCACTTCATTAGTTTGAGAAAAGAGAATGGGATTAATCAGTGATTCATACATGAAAGTGTGATGGAGTCATTGGGCAGACTTGATTTCCCAACAGCCAATCCTGATTCAGGCTGGCTGATGGGGAGGGGCTGCTGTGGGAGGAGTGGATATAAAAGGGAGGAGTGAGTGACTAAAGTCAGTTGAGGCTCAGTTGAATTTCAGCGCAGAGTTCCATCGGTGGAATTCAGAATTCCATTGAAGGAAAGGGTTCAGAGCAGAAGAGAGTAGTTTAGAGCCAGAAGGGAACACTATAGTTTTAAAAGAGTTCATTGAAAAGAAATTGAGTCAAGAAGTACCTGCAACTATTGATTCATTGTAACTATTGCAACCATACCATCTACACAACTATCCATATAATCTACATTCTTGCTACATGTTATTACATAAAGTTAAGGTTTGTGAAGTCAAAGGCTTTCATGGTCGGCATCCATAGTTTTTTGTGGCTTTTTCGGGCTATGTGGCCATATTCTAGAAGAGTTTATTATGGCTTGTTTGTTACAAGGAAAGCTTCTGCACAAATGAATTCATAACCACAAGAGCACAGGAAACATGCGACACAGATTTAAAACTTATAAGAGGAAAATGCTGGGGACCCTCACCATTATACATTTAGGCTAAAGTGTATTAAGGGTGGAGTGGGAAAACTGTCACAAGAACTCTTTGGATGTCTCTGAGGTAAAAAGCTGGCCTTGAGGCATTGATGGAAGACCCTTGTGACAATGGGTTTATCACACATACTCTTATAGTGCTACTATTCCACTTTAACTGCTCTAGCTGCCTCCTGTTGCATTCTGGGAGTTGCAGTTTTAAGGAGGGATTCTCTGCCTGAGAATTCTAAATACCCCTCCTTAAAACTGCAAATCCCAGATGCAACAGGAGGCAGCTAGTGGAATAGTAGCACTATACGAGTATAGTTGTGAGAACACCAATGACAGGGACGTAGCTAGGATTTTAGGAAGGGGGGGGGGTCCAGACTAAGTGCCACCATTATGATGGGGCTTGAGTGCGGCGGCGCCGCCGCACATACCATTCATTTTTCTAATGGAAGGGGGGGGGTCCAGACCCCCGATCCCCCCCCCTTGGCTACATCCCTGACAATGAGTTGAAGAATGTTGGCTGGAAATTCCTTATTCAGCAATGTGTAACTAGAGTTATGCTTTGTAACTGAGTCTATTCTAATCCTACATACTGACTAGCATGGCAACGTGTAGGGGAATATGTGGGATTGTAAAGGTCTCAAGTCTATTTACCAGGGAGAAGCTGTTGTGAACAATGGATAACCTTTTTCTGTGATCAGGGCACAACAGACTGATGTTTTCTATCCCCTCACCCCAGGTGGGAGGAATTGTGACAAGAGCCTTGCTTTGATTGTCATATTGGAGATGCTCATCGGAGGGGGATGGAATCATCGGGTCTGCTGTATCCAGATCGACAGGAGAATAGATTTCCATCGCTTGCAGTAGATGTTCCCTGGTATGGCAGGATTGTGGTGTGGGTGTGGTAGGGGTGGGTCAGGAGATGTGATAGCGGATCTCAAACCTGGCCAACCTGGGGAGATACACGTCCATACTGATGCCACAGAATTAAAGGTATGAGTTTATCTGGGAGCATTAATTTCATCTCTGCATTTGGCCAGGGCAGATTATACAATATGGCTGATCTGCGTGACTGCCCATTGCAAATCAAAATCAATATCTATCAGTCATACTAAATTCAATTAGGTTTTATAAAGTACTATTATTTTTAATAGCGTGGGACAAACATAATTTGAAAAATTCCAAATGTTTATTTCATACTCAACCAGCTGTTGTTGTGGTACTAAAATTTTGTGGTTTTAGCCTTGATGAACATTAAAATTACACATTCAGCTTTCTTTTCACTTTGGAGAATTTTCATGGCTTTCCCTTCAACAGTGTTTTTTATAATGCAGTTCCTTAAAGTTTCCAGACCTTTCACCATTTTGGTTGCCCTCCTTTGGACACACTCCAGTTTCTCAACATCCTTTTTAAATTGTGGTGCCCAGAACTGGACACAGTATTCCAGGTGGGGCCTGACCAAAGCAGAATAGAGTGGCCCTATTACTTCTCTTGATCTAAACACTATACTTCTATTGATGCAGCCTAGAATCGCATTGGCCTTTTTAGCTGCTGCATCGCACTGTTGACTCATGTTCAATTTGTGGTCTACTTGGACTCCCAGACCCCTTTCCTGCAAAAAACTCATACTCCTGCAAATTGCACATGACTGGATCACATTCCATTCAGTTGGAATGAGTATTTTAAAAGTGTAAACTAACCCCTGGTCCTTTGCCTCACCAAATGTCCGGGGCCAGCTCTCACTATGTTCCTCCTTTATGACTCCTCATTCTCTACCACAGAAAGCATGCTTGCTTTTGAGATAATATGGTGATGATGTGATGAGAAAACTTGGGCTGTGCTATGTGTGTGAGAAACAGAAAATCTAGTAGGAAAAAAAAAGACAGATTATAGATAGAGAATGAGCACAAGGTGGCTAAAACTGAGAACATTTCATGATGCCGGGCATCTATTTCTAAAAAACTGACATGGAGAAAGAGATCTACTTCCTTCCAGGAACACATATACTGTCTGATTCCAACTTTACTCAGCTTGTGTTTTCATAAAGAAAGCAAGCATTAACCAAATTCTGTAAGTTTCCACTACTTTCTTTCTCATCCTAAGTAAACTAAACTCAGACAGTGTACCTCCTGGAACTTCTTATAGATTAGTAAAGTGAGGACTGTGCAGCTTTGTGAACAATTGAACAGGGCCTTTAAATGTGTTATTGTACGCCTATGCAGCTTTGCACATGTAATCAACGAACCCTGAAAAATACAGAATCCCAATGGCTCAGGAAGAGGAGTGGAAGGGGATGGCTGCTGCATATAACCTGTATATTTGCATAATTCATTTCATATCTTCATGTGAAGGCACTGATATTTCAGGGTGGGAGTATTATTTTCCCTTATCCAGTCATTCCTACTATGGATTCTTTGTTTTGTCTAGTTTGTTCATGTAACTTGCAATATAATTTAATAAATAACAAACAATTAACCCAAAGGTTGCATTGCAGTACTGCAAATACAAGCATATTGCCACCCTTGAACACTGAAAGTATTTTTGTTGATACTAAAGGAGAATTAGATTATATGTGTATATATATATACACACACACACACACACACCACTTTATCCAGTCTTTCATAATTCTGACAATACATTTTGAACATCCTGCCAATAGTAGTTCCTATGTACTAAGATGTTAGCTATTTTGTCTATTATCTCCCCTGCTCCAGCTTGGAAAAGTTACTTTTTTGGACTGCAACATTCAGATTTCCTCTGCCATCCTGACCACTGGCTGTACTGACTAGGGGATTCCATAAATTGTAGTCAAAAACTAAACTTTTACAAGCTCCATTCTTGAAATAAAGTTCAAATACCAACTTGGCATGTGTTTCAACATTTCCATGACAAGCTGCCCCTGTTTCTGGCACAGAGACATAGAAATGGAAAACACTTTCCCTGTTGCACTTTTGCTTCTCATGCAGACATTAAAAGCATAGGATTGTGTCAGAAAAAAAGGGGGCAACCTAAAATAGAAGCTTCAGATTGAGCTTCGCTTTCAAGTAAATGAAATGTATTGAGAAAAACGCCTTGCCGACATATCTCAAAGGATGCCAATGAATTCAAAGGGATTTCTCCCTTTAAACAGTAGAATAGTTACTTTTCCATGTCCATAAAGTATAGAGAACTGTGCTTCACATCTCCTCAGTCCCTGTTGTACCTAACTGCCTCACTGATGGGATCCTTGGAGGGTTTAGTTCTAACAAACTACATTTACAACAGAGGAAGTGAGTGAGTCAGTGCAATTGTCATATGCTAACAATAAAGATGAAATACTTGTATTTATGTGATTCAGGACTTCAGAAAGCGGAAATTCCCTGCCTTTCGTTCATAATGCTGCATGATGGAAAACAAGAAGTTGCTCTGAGCATATATTCCACAGAACAATTAATCAGCTAGCAAACCTGAACTTATTTAAACTTTTATCAAAGTTTCAAAATTTGATCTGTCCAAGAAAGAAAAAGGCTGTAATTCCAAAAGTCAAGCACAGCAAAGCCTTCCTTCTTAATTTGTATATTTTAATCACTCTCAAATATGTTTTTTCTTCTATCTATATGAAGACAAATTTCACCCAGCACAGAGAAGCAGCAGTAAAATGTGTGAACTGTTGGGGTATATCTTGGGAGACAGAATCTTTCTCATTCTGCACTCTTGCTTTTTTCTTCTTTTCTCTCTATTCCTACCAAAATTTCTCCAGATCCATTTTCTCTTCTACTGACTACTTCTCTAACTCCCTTTATGTACTTCTGTCCATTTTCAAATTCATCTCTTCTTTGTACATCTTCAAATAGAATATCTTGACATCATCTACAGGCATGGAAGTTTTACCCCACTAGAAATGTCCCCCTTCATAACCCGAAGTGGCCAAATTATAGGCCATGCATCACATGTGGTGCTAAGGCTCTTTTGGTAGCCCTCCAAATTCTCCTCATTATAGATCTCTATTTTTCTGCAAACTTTTCCCTGCTTCCAAAGATGCTGCCACACTTCAGAATTAATGCAGTTTGACACCACTTTAACTGTCATAGCTCCATCCTATGGAATCCTGGGATTTGTAGTTTGTTGTGGCACTAGAGCTCTCTGAGAGAGAAGAATAAACATCTCACAAAACTACAAATCCCAGAATTCCATAGCATTGAGCCATGGCAGTTAAAACAGTGCCAATCTGCATTAATTCCTCAGTGTAGGTGCAGCCTACATTGCCAATAGTATCTCTTCATGCTGTTAAATGCTAACTCCCCTTGAAGGCCTTCTTGATTCTTCAGGATCAAGAAAGAATTTGAAGTTGAGGATCTGAAGTTGAATCTGTTTTCCAAGACCAATGAAACAATGATGAGAGTGAGGAACATACCATTACTTGTTATTCGGGGCAATATCTGCTCTCATATTTACTTTCTATTGCTATTTGTCAGTCCCACCTGGCTATCTGACTGAATCTCAGGGACCTTATCATACAAAGGCCTACACAGAACTTGGAAGCATCATATTTTTGTTGAACTATAGACCATTCTGGCTGGAGGACTTTGGGAGATGTTGTCAAAAAGTAATCATTTAATAATTCATGGAGACAAGATACTTGTTCAGAATTTAATTGGCAACAATGGTTCTCATTATAGCTAACTTAAACCAGTTTCATTGTCACTGAGCATGAATACATTTATTGATATATAAGTGCGTTTGGATGAGGTTTAAATTGTGCAATTGCTGTTGGAGAGAGTAGTGCACAACCACCTTTCCCCAGAAAAGTTTTATGGGTAAGTGGACTGTATACATTGTAAATGATGCTAGTTATGGTAGTGCTCATAAAATTGAGGAGAAAAAGAAGCTGAAATAATACATTTCACTTTCAGCAGTATGTGCTGAACAATGGACGAGAAAGCAAAGAAGATATCATTAAAATGTATAAAGCATGAAGCAATGACACATGGACATAGCATTTCTATTTTTTTTCTACTGTGCATGAAAATGAAGGGATGACATAGTTGATTGGTGAGAGAATGTGTAAAAAAATTACTGTTGACAGTTCTTAACAAAACAAGATTGGCATGGGTCTGTGCTACATGTGAACTTGCACATTGTACAGAGAAAGAATATTTTAAGTGAGTGTTATAAGTTTAAAAAATGTTCGTTTCTCCCCTCTATTCTAATTATCCTTGTTCCACTGGATTAGAAAATAGAAAATGTAGAAGTCAAGCCAGAGACGCTTTTTACCTCAATCGCCTGCCAACTTAAGTCTGACAAATGGTGAACGTGTATAATTAATGCTGTCATCTTTCCCTGGACCAAAGGGCGACTGCAGTAACTATAGATTGTAATTGTCATCGTTGTCACATAAAATGTGCTATTATTAAGTTCAGGCTGAATTTTATTGCTTCAAATGCTCATAAATTGAACGGTCAGTCATTTAAATTATCCAGTGAAGAGCTTTGCTGCTTGCTGTAAAGCTACTTCCAAGACAATGTATTTGACTTTAGACCTCCAGAAACTAATTGGGTTTCTTTAAACAGATGTTAAACAGGTTACAACCTATAAGAGAAAATTTTCTGACAGATGCTCCACTGATGTTTGAAACAGTTAAACATGTTAATTTACCAGGGGTGTGTGCGTACGTGCATGCATGCATGTGTATTTGCATGAACATAGGGATGTAAATAGAGGTTTGCTGCCCTGGCAGTTCCAAAAGACAAGTCCCTTGCTACGTGAAAAGACGTGAAAAGACATGGGAGGGATGATGAAAAGCTAGTCTGGAGATATGATGAACAGTGCACTTTAGCCCTAAGACAAAGGGGATTGGTTAATGAAATGTACTGGGCAGATGGACCTCTGAATCTAAAAGTTTTGATGATGTTATATGGGCCCTTTGGCTTGCCAAGATAGCAAATTTGCATTTAATGGCAACTAGTTAAGATGAAAAGACATTGCTGCTGTGTAACAATTCATGCCCTTTTAAGGAACGGGTGACACTCTTCCTCCATAAACTCCAGTTTTAGAATCACCTTGAGTAAGGAGAATTTGAACTTGGCTAAAACTTCAATTGAGTGAAATCAAGGAGAATACAGTCATCCCTCCATATCCACTGATCCTTTATACATCCAAGATTCAAAAAGTACTGTATATAAATTACAACAAACCTTGATTTTGTCATTTTATATAAGGGGCACCCTTTTAATATCCATTGTATTTAAAGGGATTTGAGCATCTATAGATTTTGGTTGGGGGTGGTAGTCCTGGAACCAAACTCCAGAGTGGATACCAAGGGCCCACTGTACTTGGATATAGGAAAGGCAGATGAGGTGAGAGCTTTGGCAGTGCTGACAAGTATCCCACTCCATATTGGGAATTTTCATATTTGGAGATTCTAGTTAACCTTTGAGTAAGGAAGGTTTGGGGATATCAGTCAGCCAACTCACCTCTCTCTGCTTCCATTCAACCTGTTCCAATGCATTTCCAAAGAACACATATAACATCATTTTGTGGAACCAATATAACATCATTTTGTGATTATTCATCACATGCAGTCTTCATCAGGCTGTTTCTATTATCTGCTTAGGGCTTTAATTTAACTGACCATGTTGATATCTCTTTCTTGTTTCTTGTTTGTGGCCTCATTTTAACAAGTCTATTGGCATCCACCAACTGAGTTTCATATTGCAATATGCTGGTAATCTATTAGAATCATCCTCTTTGAGATTTAGAATAAAAGCTTTCTAGAGTTAGATAGTGTTAAGATGTGGTTGCCGTATAGCAGGGGAGACAATTGTGCCAGATTTTGTTGGACTGCAACTTCCACCAGCCTGAGCACAGCATAGCTATTGGTGAGGTATGCTGGGAGCTGCAGTTCAACACCTGCAGGGCCACATGAAGCCCACCCCTTGTATATAAGCTAGGGCTGAACTCCAGGGTGACACTAGTAGAATTCCTGTGCACACAGTTATGTCCAGTTTCATTTTTCTGCCAGCAGTTGTTCATATGGTTATAAAACTGCTCATGCAAATTGCTTGTACAACCTCTTGTTCAATCGCTTTTGCAAACAGATGCATACCATCTTGTGCAGCTATTACTATATCCCCTGACACAACTGCATTCACGACCATTTACATATTTGCTTGCACAACCACATGATAAGGACATGCTTGTGTCCCCAAAACTATATTGGATACCACTCTTGTGCATCCACAAGGATAGTGGGCCTTGTGCTTGGATGCAAGCCTGAAAGTCTAGAGTTGTTACTTATGCATCATCAAAAAAGAAGGTATGGATTTGGTTAAAATGTACATATGCTAAAATAATGGCTGTACTTTAAACAGAACTACAGTACACCTAATTATGGTGGGGAAAATTGTGATCAGATCAACTATTTGGTCTAAGAGGAAACTTGCTTTGCCTTCTCTCTAACTGGATTCTAATTAGTGGACCTTCAGAGAGAGGACTATCTTCTGTAAAGCTGGATAGGTGACTACCTTATGTAAGTCTGGTTCAATTGGAGAAGACTGGTGTTGTGTACTGATACACAGAGGGATATCTTGTTGAGATTTCTGCTGAAACAGCATCACAAGGGCAACAGAGGGTCAATAACACATTTAAAAGATGATTCTCAGAGGGCCAGAGGAGAGTAAGGCATCGGTCTCCACTGGGGATGTCAGCAGAAGTTCTTCTTAAGCAGTTTCCCAACTGTTAATTCCAAAGTTTTCAAACTGTGGTCCATTGAACTCTTTCTAATGGGAAACTTCTCCTTAATGACACTTTCCATGCCATTTTAAAATACAGTTAAGAATAATCTAGCTATGTTAAGCATTTTTATCTCAGTGGGGATGAGTTAAACATACACCTCTGCCTCCTGTTAAAATAAATGGAGTTTAAATCTGCATAATTTGGGTTAGATTACATATTTAATCTAATAGACTTCTAATTATTTTCAAATGCAGTGCTATTCCTCTTACCTGAAGAGCATTGTTCATTCACCTATGGAAGATTATGATTATTTATCAATACTGGAAAAAAGAATTGATTTCAGGAGACAATATAAAATTAGCATGTATCAGCAATCCTAAAATTAGCATTATCAGCAGTCTGATCATACCCTCCCTCTCTTCCAAGTATATCAATTTCACCCAGCATATTCCTTGAATCTCCAATATTTTAAAACACATTTTTTAATTTCTTCTACATTATTTAAACTCAGAATTTGCTAGGAGAGCTTAGAATTAGGTATGGAACTGACAAAGGCTGGAGCAACAGAATCTAACAAAATGAGGTGGTAGAGTCCTGTGTTGTTCCTGTTATGTGTTTTCAAGTCATTTTCAATTTACAGTGACCTTAAAGTGTAGCTACCATGGGGTTTCCGGGTACTGTAGGATATATTTCAGATGAAAGAATTGGTGACACCATCTCTGAGGGTTTGCCTACATGAATTCTTTACTCAGAATTCTCCCTGGGCTCACTGCATCGTGTTTATATAGCATATGACCAAATCCCCAAATCAGGCATGGACTGTATTCATGAAAGCTGCACCCAACTTGGCTTTTTCTCCCTTAACCCAAATTCAAAATCTTACCTTTTGCTTCTGATTTTTGGCTCTCTTCACAGCAATGAAGGGTGGCTGTCTTTCCATGTGGTCTCTGTGAGTTACCTAGTACCACTGCTGTGAGCATGAGTTGCTATGGGTTCAGAACAAGGCACATCAAAGTGTCAATAATATGGCTGGGCATATTGTTGTGATCTCAGTGGCAGCGCCAAGTGATGAATCAGGATTGTGGGGGAAGGTAGCCATGCATTGTCATGCAGAGAGAGCACAGGTGATGGGGGAGGTTTGGAGAGCCAGGATACTTTGGGGGAGTAGCCTGTGGTATTCTGGACAGTGATCACAACCCCAAGTATTTCTTGCCTGAGAAGACTTTATGACATTCATCCAAAATCTCCAAATCATGTCATACAACCTTATGACCAGTAATTTCTGTGATTGCTGCTCTGGGGTCCCCTTTATAACTTCATCATAAGTACATAACAAGAAAGCTCGGAAAAATTAATTTCAGGACTACAGCTCCTAGCCAGCATAGCCCACACCAGCATGGGAGGGAATTAGAACAATTAAATCTTGTGACTACCAGCTAATGAGGCACTGGCACAAAATCATTCTGGAGCAGAGCCAGGAATTAACTTTTTTGAATCACACTTCCCAGAATTCCATGGCAAGTAGTATAGCCATGGTGCCTTGGGGATTCTGACAGTTGTAGTCCAAAAAAGGAACTTTTCCAAACTTTGCATAATGTGTCTTGGTCATAACATTCATCATTCAATGTCACAAAGTTCAGATCTACTGATTATGGTAACACACTATTATATGATACAGTTATGAAAAATACTGTATGGCATTCTTCATCTTATAAACCATAAAAGGTAAAAGGTAAAGGTAGTCTTTTGACACAAATGTCCAGTTGCAACCGACTGCGGTGCTCATCTCTGTTGCTAAGCTGAAGAGCCAGTGTTGTCCAAGGACTGCTCTGGTGGTCATGTGGCCAGCATGACTGCACTGAACGTTGTTGTCTTCCCACTGAGAAGTGGTACCTATTTATCTATTTGCATTTGCATGCTTTTGAACTCAGCATGAAATTCATTAAGCCTGGCCCTAACTATCAGTGGGACGTGTCATAGGTACCTGCACTATGCACAGACTGCTATAGCAAAATCTCAAAATAGTAATAGTATTTTGCTGGTAACACAGCATTACAAAGAGACTGTATTGAAATGTTTACCCTAGTATGGCATCTCAGTAAAAAAGTAAAAATTCTCCCTGTGAGAATGTAGTGGGTGATGAATCTTACTAGAATCTCTGTTCTTGGCATTTCCAGAAGGAGGGGGAAAACTTACTTTTCCACAGTAAAAGTAAGACGCATGAGGAAGTGGACTTAAGACTACAAAAGCTCATGCTGCCAACTCTTTCTTTAGAGTCTCAAAGGTGCTACAAGATCTCTCTATATACTGAGTCTCCAGACTAACAAAGCTATATCTTTGAATTTTGCACAGGATGGTTTTCTTTGCCTTACTTGTCCTGTGCAATGGGAATTCCTTTGTCTAATACTCTGTACAAACATTTGCTTTCAACCACACCTTAGGCCTACTCTGTTGTTTGGGTATGTGCATATATGCCTTGGGGACATGAGTGCTTTCATGTTCATCCCCTCCATGACCTGCTAGTTTGCCACAGCAGAGTGGAAAGGCTGAGTGCTTTCAGTCTTTATGCTCAAGTACTTGCTGCATCCATAAAATATCAATAAATTTTTTGTGTACTTGTGGCCTTATCTCATCTTGATCATCCTGCTTTAGTATTATGACCTTGACAAATCTCCAGACCCAAACTCTTGCCAGCTTTTGACTTTCACCTGTGACAGCCCATAACCACTGACAGATTACCACCAAAGTAAGGTGGCTCTCAATGAAAAAAACAGAACAAGTTTGTACAACCTAATTGGTCCTCCTCTAACCTGGCATGAATATGCTCTGTGTTGTTATCCAGAAAAGTGTGGGGAGGGGGTCTGTGACAGAGTCTTTAAAAGTTTGAGGAATTGCTTTGGCTTAAAGGACATTTGCAACAGCCTGGGAACTTGAGAAGAATTTCTACCTATGTATACAGTACTAACTGAGGAAGACTCCAAAATTTTTATTTATAAATATGCAAGAGTGCCACTAAACATATGATAGTAATTCAGACAGACACAGCATTCAGAGCTAACCAAAACAGAGGTTTAACACAACACAGCAAATAAGAGAGTTTTCTCCAGCAATTGGAATAAAACAAGGCATATAAGAACACAAATTACCATTGTGTCTTTTTATGCACCATGCTTCTATGTTTTGTAGAGAGCATCTTAGAGGCATCTGGGTTTGTAGCTACTGTATTGTTATTCTTCTCATATAGTTATGCATAATTTCATTACAGTTTGCTAGAGTTACTTGTTTTGGGCTACAGCTCTTAAAATCCCACATAGCTATTGGTTGCAGTGGGGCTGGTTCTCTGCATTGTAGTCTGAAGAAGTAACCTCTCTAGCTCTGGGCCTGGTATATTAATTTAGATATGGCACATTTGAATTTCATTAAGTATTGATCTCAGGACACATGAGGCCACCACTCTACCATAGCAAAGCAGCCTTCAGTCTGGGTAGTGTCTCAGCTTGAAACTATCTGAGAATTCTATGCATCGCAGCTTGAGTTACATCATAAAATGATGAAACATACATGTGCTAAATATAGTAATTTCTTCTATATTTTATCAAATTACATTGCTTCCCAGACCTATTTCCACTATATAATAATAATAATAATAATAATAATAATAATAATAATAATAATATATTTGAATCCTGCCCAATCAAAGAGAAATCCAGCGGAAGTACAAAAAACAATCTAATCTCTTCCCAGTCCCCTAGCCATATAAAGCAGAGAATAACAAATTCTCTTTCTGTCTCTCCCTCTTCAACAAGAATTAACAGGAATTTCCGTTAATACCAAATGATGGGTCCATTACTGTTTATGGATGGGAGTAGAAAAGGATAAGCGCACGGGGGTGCGATTAACACGGTTTAATGATAAGAGAAGGACGTTTGCCTCCCATGTGATAATCTCCAAAGTTGTAAGTTTGATTCTATAGGAGGGCTCCAATATCTAGTCAGACTTGCATCTTTTCGTAGCTTGGTAAAATGAGTATCCAGCTTGTTGGGGGTAATTGGTTTACACATTGTAAACTGCTAAGGGAGTGCTAGTTCACTGATAAGCGGTATAGAACTGTACTTGTTATTGCTATATATTGCTATATAGTTTTGCCATTCGGACTCTGTTTGAAGCATTGGAAATAAGCTGATGACAAAGGGGAAAAGTGGGAGAAGGGGAGAGAAATTCGGCATTTTAAAAGCAGCTGAAAACGTGGGCTGAGCCGACAGAGGATTCATCAGGACTGTCCGTGGCAAATCAGGACAGTTGGAGAGTAGTCACAAAAACTTCTAAAGAATGAGGGTAGACCTTTTGAACCTCATGGCAAACAAGAGCAACATCATTCCCCAAATCCTCTGCACAAAGAAGCAAGATCGCGGGGGAGATTTAATACATCTCAAAGCAAATTCAATTCACTTTGATACACAGACTTTTTATTTTGCTGCCTTAAAATGTCTCTATCCTGCTCTCACCATTCATTACATTCTTCCTCAGGGAAATATGAAAAGACTGTATTCAGGCTGGCAGGAAGCTGGGGAGGGGGACCCTTCTCTTTGTTTGCTTGTTTCAATCCTACCAATTTCTGTTTTCACCATTCATGTTTCTTTTGTTTTCCCTGGCCATTGCATGCAGTTTCATCTAAGCCATGATGGCTAACGAAGAGGAGGAACAGCAACTGGTGTTAAGCATACACACACATACACACACACACACACACACAGAGAGAGAGAGAGAGAGAGAGAGAGAGAGCAAAGAGCCCGACTGGTTGATTTTTCTTTCAGGCACTCTTTGGAAGAAAAATTGATTCTTAGTCCACAGACAATTAAACCCATCAAGTGAAGTTTATTTCTCACTATCAAAATTAATTAATCCATACAACAATACAATTTATTTTAATCCCAGATGGAAAGCATCCCTGAAAATGTCAGCTCACCTTGATTGTTACTTCTTGATTAGTAGTATTTTGTCCATTTAAAGGAAATGTGAGAATAATGCCTAAGATCAGTTAACAGTATGCAGATTATAAAACAAGTAGCAAAGTAAAACAATGCAAAGATCTAAAGACATAAAAGCTGGTTCCTAAAATACCTGAGACACTACGGCCGAAACAGATGGGCCCAATAAAGTAGGCTGCAGCTGCTCCTGTGCTCATCACACCAGGGCTGCAGAAACCTCATGGCCCTGGCCCTCATTCAGGCCGCCACTGCAGTTTTGAACCTGGCTGGCCAAAGGAGAAGATCTTGTCTGCTTCTTTTTGGCCTGGTTCTTCAGCAAAGACATGGTCTTGGTGCAGTTTCTATCTACAATCAAGATGTATGTCTAAACTCTATGTCCCAGATGGGGCCAGAAGCAGGGTTATTTGGCCCATCTGTTTCAGGCCTAAGAAAGTTTTTACCAGGTAGCCAAAAGATCATGACATTAGTGCCAAGCGAGCTTGCTTGGGGAGGGTTTTCAACAATTTTGGTGCCAACACTGAAAAAATCTTCTCCTCAGCATTTTCCTGTTCTTCACCTGAAGATAACCTCTGAAGATTATTTTAATATCCAGGGAAGTGTGTGTCTGTCTGCCTGCCTATCGCCTATGTACCTCCTTGTCTTTTCCTCCCTCCCTCCCTGGTCATGTACTAGACCTGTCATCATAAGTTCTATCCAGATGCTTCTAGCTTCTGAGAATATATAGGTAGTGGCTAGGGAGCAGTGCCTCATCTGTGGAATATCTTTTCTGTTATCTAGGGTTTTTAAAAAGTGCTACCACAGTTTATTTTTACTGTGTGATACTGCTCATATTCTATCTCCTCTGTTTTAAATGTGGTATTGATTAGGTCCATGTCCCCCCCCCCCCCTCGGCAGTATCTTAAAGTTCTTTGTCACCATCAGAGGGATTGCTAAAAGTTGGGACATACATTAAAATGACTGATATGTTCCATTATGGGCTGTTCCCACATTTAGAATATTACGTGATGTACCAGCTGCTTCCATCTCAGAATCATATTGCTGGGCTGGAAAAGGCAAGGAAAAAAGAAAGTTCAGGCAGAGAGAAGGAAGGGCCTCTTCACATAATGCTTAAATGATTTATGGAATTTCTCTCCCATAAAAACTGCTCACAGCCATTACCTTAGATGACTTGTTAAAAGGCTTATGCCAATGTGCATCGCTTGGGAAAGTGAAGAAAAGTAACGTTCCTAAACTTTGGATATTCATGGAAGAAAGAATAATCAATGACAATTATTTAAAACCATACAAAGACCTTCATAAGTATGGTAGTATGGAATAGGAGATGATGGAGATAAGCAAGGTGATGATGGTATAGTCTTTCCTTGTCACTGGTCTCTGAGATCTAGTATTATTCATTATTCATCTCAGCAATGAGATTTCAGCTTAAGTCTCTGAATGACAGATGCAACCCAGTGTTATAATCTGTCCTTACTCTTGAATGGAAATGTTCCTCTCCCAGTCAGCCCAATGCAGCTCTTCTACAGGTTAATTCATTCCATTCTTACTCACCATCAGTTTGTCATTTTTATTTATTTCTTAATTGCCTTTTGACTCCCCAAATGGCCAAATGTGATTTACAATTAAAAAAATTAAAATAAAACCAGAGTTTGGAAAAGTTGTTTTTTGGGTCTACAGTGCTCAGAATCCCCCATTCAACATGGCCAATGCTAACTTGGGGAATTATAATCCAAAATATGACTTATTCTAGCTGTGCTGAAAATGGCCAGAAACCCACATAAGTTATTTAGTTAAATATACTTAACCAAGGACGAAAACAGATTGTGGTAAAGGGTGGCTTAATGCCTCCCCTTTGAGTGCTGGGTTGGGGCTGCAGCAACCGTGCACCATGCCCCTAACCCAGCATTTTCCCAGCACAAAAAGAAGTGGCAAAAAGCTGCTCCTTTTTGCGCCAGGAAAAGGACACCTTTGCCACTACTGTGGTGATTTTTCAGTGTTTCTGCAGTGCAACATGTGTAAATGCTGCACCACTGAAATGCTGTGAATCTGCCCTACGTGTGGTCAGTGTGCAGCTTCCCAACAGTCTGAGGGTGTGCTGCTGTCTGAACACTACACCCCCATGCTGCCTGGAAGCCAGCTTTATTTGCCAGTCTGTTTTGACTCTATGTAATTTCTCCCGGCCTGACCCCCCCCCCCCAAACTGTTGGAAATGTCATTCACCCACTACTCAGTCACAAGCAGTATGGATCTTCTTTTCCCCATGCAACTGACACCTGGTGAAGTTGGTGGGGGGCGGGCGGGCGAAGAGCCGCAATTGTGACAATAGGGTCACATTCATGACTAAGCAGCAATCATGAATACAAAGCAGTTACTTAGCTTTACTCATCTGTAATTGTTTCATACTCATGATCACTACTGAATCATAATTGTGACACTACTGCCATTATTATTATTATTATTATTATTAACCTTTATTTATGAAGCGCTGTAAATTTACACAGCGCTGTACATGCAATCTTTTTAGTTAGATGGTTCCCTGCCCTCAGGCTTACAATCTAAAAAGACATGACACAGAAGGAGAAGGGAGTGGTGGAGGGAAAGGGTAAGAGGTCCAGCAGTTCCTCTCAACCTCCGAGGTCTGGACCAAGGCAGATGGACTGGAGGGAGGGCAAGGCTTCATAATGGATGGTTAATCATTATCCAGAGAAAATACATAATCACAAGTAGGATAATACATATACAGTACATAGGAATACAGGAAATGGATCGATAAACAGCCAACAACAGAACATCAGATAGTAAGCGACAATTATGCGATGCCTGGGAAAGCTTCTCTGAATAGGATGGTTTTCAGCTCCGTTTTGAAGCTGGTTAAAGAAGTGATGGCTCTTGCTTGTGGAGGAAGAAGGTTCCAGGAGTGAGGGGCAGCAAGTGAAAAGGGGCGAATCCGGGATGGGGCAGAGGAAATCCTGGGCTGAGACAGGAACCCTTGACTACCAGAACGGAGGGCCCTGGTGGGAAGGTGAAGAGAAAGAAGGTCTGATAAGTAAGGAGGGGCCAGTCCATGGAGGGCTTTGAATGTCGACAGCAGGAGCTTATACTGAATGCGGAAAGGGAGAGGGAGCCAGTGAAGGGATGCCAACACAGGAGAGATGTGGTCAGAGCGGTGGGTGGAAGTGATAATGCGTGCAGCTGAATGCTGGACAGAGATTAAAGGACGGAGGTGAGAAAGAGGAAGCCCAGCCAGGAGGACATTACAGTAATCAAGTCGTGAGATCACTAGGGCATGGACCAGGATCTTGGCAGTAGAGGCGGAGAGATATGGTCGGATTTTGGCAATATTGTACAAAAAGAATCTACAAGCCTTGGCTGTGGTCTGGATCTGAGGGATACACGACAGAGAAGAGTCAAAGATAAAGCCAAGACTGCGGGCTTGCTGGACTGGTTGAATGGAAATGTTGTCCACAGAGACAGAAAAGGAGTGTTGAAGGTTGGGCTTAGGAGGAAAGACAAGGAGCTCCGTCTTGGACATGTTGAGCTTCAAACGCCGATGGCGCATCCACTGCGAGACAGCTGTAAGGCAAGATGAGACTTGCTGTTCAAGCCTTGGCGAAAAGTCAGGGGCAGAAAGATACAGCTGGGTGTCATCGGCATACAGATGGTAGGAAAAACCAAAAGAGCTGATGAGTTTTCCTAAGGACAGTGTGTAGAGAGAAAACAGAAGGGGACCCAGAACAGAGCCCTGGGGAACTCCAACAGATAAGGGAACAGGAGAAGAAGTCAGACCCCCTGCAACTACTGCAAAAGATCTGCCAGACAAGTAAGATCTAAACCAGTCGAGAACAGAGTCTGAGAACCCAAGGCCAGAGAGTATGTCAATTAGGAGACAGTGATCAACAGTGTCAAAGGCTGCAGACAGATCGAGAAGAATGAGAACCACCTCCTCCCCACTGGTCATTACCTGCATGGGGAGAAGGAGGCCCATTCTGCCAGCAATCAGAACATGGGTGAATGATGTTTCCATCAGGTTTGGGCCAGGAGAGATTACTTGGTTAAATATAGGAAACTAAATAGCTGAACACTAAGTAGCTGAACACGAAGAAAACAAAAAATAATGACTACAAAAATAATGACTAAAGAGTGTTGAGGATCTTGCAGATGTCTCATCCATAGAGTCGCCATGAATAGAGATTGACTCAAAGGCACTTAACAACAACAACAACCATGCTTGGGTCTCATGGGTGTACATCTCTCCACTCCTAAAACCACAGTCATATTGCTGCCTGTTTGTTGCTTGGTGGCCCCCTTTTGAACACATGGCCACTAGTATTCACTACCTGAGATTGTTATTAAAACAAGAGATATTTAATGTTCATTATGACACAGCTATTCATGCTATTCATGAGAGAATGCAGGGGATGGGTGGTACTAGTATCACTAAAGCTAGCCTTAGCAAGCAAGTGCAGGAAAAGTTATTTTCTTTATAAAGGAAGGAGGGTTTGATTTTGATTACAGGTCCCACATTCCTCACCCTATTTTGCTTTCGTCAGGTTAATCACAGAGACTGTGTGAAGTGAACTGAAGGAAGCTATTAACCGTCCCTGTTTTGAGTTCGCTCAATCAAACTTTTGACAGATTGTCACAGAAAATGGTCATTGTTACCCTTTCAGTGTCCAAATTATACTTCTGTCAGTTAAAAAGGGGGGAAAAGTGTGTTTCCCTCAGGTCTTCCAGTGCAAATCTATATTCAGTGCTTCGTTCCTCATAATTCCCCTACCCTGAACTGTCTTTTTCGTCTTGGCTCTGTTATAAAGTGGCTCAGAGACCTCCCACAGAGTCTGCTGGGTTTGAGTTGCTCAGCAATTAAGCTGATAGCCAGTCTCAGCATGAGGGAACAGCAGGGAAAATAACAGAAGGAAGATCTCACAACTTCTACCATCAAGCCCAGCAAACCAAACCAAAAAAATTAAAATTCTGTCATTGCTTTCACTTATATTAGGAAATCCCAGCAGTAGCTGCACCATATGACTGAAGAAGACTTTTGCAACGTTTCAGATTCAGGAAGGGGCATATTCCTTAAACCAGATTGTCCCTGCCTGGTGTCCTCTTAGATGAGTTGGACTACAAACCCTATCGTCTCAACCATGCTGCTTGGGAATGGTGGTGGTTGTAGTCCATCACATCAAAGCATATACCTGTTGCAGGATGGCTGCCCTATACCATGCCCAATGTCATCTAGGATTCATATGTTCCACCTTCTTCCAAGAAATTGTGCAGCAGTGCTACTTTGCTCCTTGTTTTTGTTCCTCTATTGCTCTTTTTACACGAGGTTCCACTAGAATAAACATGCCACTTCTAGTACCCAGTGTTACCTATTCACTGTACATATTCAGGTGCAGCTCTAAGACATCAGTTTCTTCCCTATTCCTTTTTTTAGGACAGGAGGACCTGATGCTTTAGTATGGCTGACACAAAGGAAGTTTGACTAATGCAAGAGTGGGAGGCCAATAGCAACTTTCTTTCCCTAAACAGAAGAAGCAAAGAGTAGAAATGCATATACACAGATCGTAAATGCTAACAGATATAGCCAGTATAGTACTGCAGACAAAAGAAGTAGGCTTGAGGGAACTCAAAGCTAGAGAGGGATACCCCTAAAGATCAAGCATGCTAAGAGGCCCTGAATGCTGAATGCTAAACTACACATTTGCTCAGGATATAGAAGTCATCTATGTATTTAGATTTGCCTTAATTAATGACAAATATCCTTTTGTATTGGTACTTACACAGTACATGAGATGAAGACATTTCTATGACTGATACGGGGTAGCCATTGTGGCGAAGTGGCTTGAGTTTTGGACTATGACTCTAGAGACCAAAGTTCAAATCCCTACTTGGGCCTAGAAACCCATTAGGTGACCTTTGGCAAGTCACAGTCTCTCAACCTCAAAGGCAAAGGAAAACCCCCTCTGAACATAGCTTGCCAAGAAACCAGGGATGTAGCCAGGATTTTAGGAAGGGGGGGGGGTCCAGACTAAGTGCCACCATTATAATGGGGCTTGGGTGCGGCGGCGCAGCAGCACACACCATTCATTTTTCTAATGGAAGGGGGGGTCCGGACTCCAAGATCCCCCCCCCCCTTGGCTACGTCCCTGAAGAAACCCCATGATGGGCTCACCTTAGGGTTGCCATAAGGTGGAAATGACTTGAAGGCACATGACAACAGCTCTTGGAAACCTGGCAATACTACTTCTGGGTATTCATATATAAAATGATACTGTAATGACATTCTTGTTTCTACCCAGCAAACATCTTGGCTTCACAATACAGAAACCAGAGGCAGCACTTGATATGCCTTGGCTGCTCTAGAACTCATTGAAGTAGCACCGTACTCCTGCCCAGCTATTGCACTTTGGGAGTGGGAAGAATTTCTGCCAGTGGGAACTCCCCCCTGTCTATATGTTCTACAGGAGAGGGCAAATTTGATTTTCTTCCCACCAGGAAGGGGAGATGAGAGCCATTTCTTTCCCACCATCATGCTCCTAATCTGGATCACTCCCTTACCCTTGTGGTGAGTGAAGATAATAAAGTATCATTGCTACATCTGTTTTAATGTATCATTTTTCTTTGTTTTTAATTGTATAGTTTTTAGATGTTGTGAAGCCGCTCTGAGTCCCAGTTCTGAGAAAAGAGCGGGATACCAATGATGATGATGATGATGATGATGATGATGATGATTGTTTTGCATTAAATGCAGTGTATAATTTGGCCCTGACAGGGCTGGCCCTAGCATTAAGCAGAGCGAGGCGGTTGCCTCAGGTGGGGAGACAACTGTGACTATGGAGGAGACTGTTTGTCACACCACTCCTCAAGACTTTGTCTTCCTCAGAACAAGAAGCAGATGTATTGATGGGAGAGTTGCAGTGGATATCAGATAGCTAGCTGAGCTCTCCTTTGGTTCAACAGGTTGTGTCAGCTTCTGAGCAGAAAAGGTGTTGGAAAAGAGACTCCCCAGTCCACGAGAAAGGTGGAGGTTTGGCGTCTTGCTCAGACTATTTGATTCATATAGAGTAAAAGGCTGTGAGTAAGATATCAGGAAGAGCACAGCTGTGAAACATACTCCCAAAATATTGCCTAATGGTGGCGGCTGAGCATGCTGCCTTCATAAAGAGAGAGAATCCAAAGATACAGCCATATTAGCCTGTAGAATCAATATATAGTGAGATCTTGTAGCACCTTTGAGACTAACTAAAAGAAAGAAGTTGGCAGCATGAGCTCAGATGCATTTTGTGGAAGTCGACTGAAGTCTACGGAAGCTCATGCTGCCAACTTCTTTCTTTGAGTCAGTCTCAAATGTGTTACAAGATCACTCTACCTTTATAAAGAGGCTGTTGCTTCCATTTTCAGTGCTGAATGGAACTTCAGTTCTGCTCTTGATGGCTCAGCATTTGTGAGTCTATTTACTGGATATGAATCTTGGATTGTTTGATGATTCTGCTACTGAGATTCCCTAGAACTCTGCTTCTGAATTATGGCTGTCTTGACCATAGATTGTTTTGATACTAGATTCCACTTGCTCCATCAGATTATGACCTTTGCTCTCTGACTTCTTGTTCCACACTGAGAGCAAGACAGAGTTGTGTGCCATATAGTCTTCCTTACACCCCACCCCATTCCCCCATATACATAGCTGGCTGCCTTAGGTACAGTGGGGGATTGAGGAAAGGATCACAGAATCATAGGCGCAGTACAGACCTCTGAAAAATGGTGGCCTGCTGGCCCCTGTTTTTCTTCTGGAGGGAAGCTGCAGCCGCCAAACCGCATAGTTTCCCTCCAGCGGAAAAAAGAACCCCCCAAAAGCGGGTTCTTTTAAAGCCGTAGGAGCGGTGCTTATGTAACAATGGCAGTGCTCATGCATACAAGGTGCCGCCAGTATTACACCACCGCCACGTACTAGGGTTGCGGGGAGTACGGTTGCTCTGCCTCTGCGCAACCGTAGTATGGGGCCAGGCCGGTGCAAAGCACCGGTCTGAACCGCACCATAGAATTATAGAATCATAGAGCTAGACAGGACCTGGAAGGCCATCTAGTTCTACCCTCTGCCATGCAGGGATGTACAACTAAAGCACTTCTGAAATATGTCCATCCAACCTCTTTAGAGACCTCCAAACATAGAGGGCCCACCAGACTCTGAGGCATTCTATTCTACTGTTGCAATAAAACTACTCTTCCCGATGTTTAGGCATAGTTGAAATGAAGGGACACAATCTTGTTCTTCCCCTCCCCAGACTGGAGAAGAAAGATGGAAAATAGGTGGGTGGGAGGATGAAATCGAGTGTATTGTGAGCAGAAGGACTGCACTGCAAACGCTGCAGTATTTTGTTGCTGTCCCCTCTTGTATCATTAAAAACCAAGAAATACGTGCTTCTAGTGTTCTGGGAATAAGAAATAATGGATTTATTCATAGGATACATAGGAAACACATTAAGCTTATCCAGAGGGGCTCCTTATACGCAGCCATAAGGGTAACACATGGAAGCTCCTAAACTCAGCAGGGAGTTTCTGCAAGCGTGAGGCTTCCATATTGACTTCAACATCAGAGACAGCTGTACTTACGCAGCTCCGCTCCAGCCACAAGGGAAACTACCTCCTATGTTACAAGAGACTGTCATGTCTCATTCCTAACCTGCAGCTACTCTTCAAAACATGTTTTTTTTAAAGGTGTTAGTCTGTATGCATTTCCAATCTGCACACTATGTAATGAAATCAGCTATGAAGGGAAGCAATTAACAGCAGTTTCTTTCTGCTGAGTTCTTTCAGACGGCAATGAAATAAACTAACAACAGGGAGAAAAAAAATCTGCTGATAGATCAGAGCTAGATCTGGCTCTCTAGATATTGTTGGACTGCAGTTCCAGCAGCACCAGCCCAGGGATGAGGGATGATGGAGTGGAAGTGCAACAACATCTGGAGAAACACATTTCCTGTTCCTGCTATGGATGCTGGAAATAAGGAGAATGAAAGGATGGTGCCTATTTTGCAGTGCTGGGATGGTGTACAAGGCTTGGACAAATTACTGTCCAGGATACTGGATTAGGACTCTGGGAAGCTAGGCTTCAAATTTCCATTTGGCCATGGAACTCCCCTGATGACACTGGGCAGGTCACACTCTCTCAACCTTAGAGGAAGGCAATGGCAAACCCCCTTTGAATGAATCTTGCAAGAAAATGCCATAACTTGCTTTAAGGTCACCATAAGTTCGAAATGACTTAAAGGCACACAATAATGACACTTGATCTGTAGCGAATGGTTCACTTTAGGATTTCCATAAATCAGAAATTACTTGCAGACACACAATAAAAGTGCCCCATATCTTTGGAATTTACCTGTTATAGGTAACCCTGTTATTTGAAACAAACAGTAGCATAGCAATGTTACAGAATGAAATTAACATTTGAATGGAGTTAGAGACATTTTCAAGTTACTTTTAAAAGTTACTTTTAAAAAGCATTCTGAGGTATTTTGTGAACCATTTTGAGTGGCTTTTTCAAGCATTATGCCATTCTCTTATCAATTTTATTTTTTTAGAAAAGAAGAAAGAAAAGTAACAAAAAATGCTCAGTAATATAACCAGTAATGCAATGAGATATTTTAAAAATTCATTGCAGTTACTAACAGTGACAGATTATTTAAACCCTGTAATATGAAATGAAGGATAATTGCTTTTAAAAATTAATTTCCCAAGCTATGAGATTTTAATAAGAAGATGAACTTGTTACAGATTGTGATTACTTTAAACAGAAGGCAAGGAATATAGATACTGGATATTATAAATACAAAAAATGGAGAGAGATGGCAGTGCCTTTTTCCTTTGGAATTTAGGTGAGAATTTTGTTGGTTGATTTCTTCATAGGATTTTACAAACTTTTGCAAATTTCTTCATAAATAGGTATTAAAAACCTTAAGATTGAAACAGATGGTTTTGAAGGCTTAGGTCTTAAAAATCTGGGCTTCATTCCCCATATATTCAGACATGTTGGTGGAACTGAAAATGGCCAGCTCTTTTTTTTCTGACAAGTTTCTCATTTGTAACACTTATGTGTCAGGTACATACAGCAATTTATCCATGCTGGGAATTCTTATTTATATTGAATTTTGCTGTTGTAGATGTGTGAGCATTTTATGTGATTCAGTATTTGGCAATAACTTTTAAAAATTCACACAGTTCTTTATAAACAAGATGGAAAGAACTTGAAGTTATAAGGATGTGGGAGAAAGAGAATGTGGCAGATCCTTCCATCTCTATCAGAGACAATACTTAAACTGTTGTAATGGATATTCAGTGCAAGTTGTGAACAATGAATTTGCAAACCACAAAAATGGCTGTGGAGCTTATTGTTTGGCTTATTAATTTGGCTTACTTTTCCCAGTTTAAATTTCATCCTGATCTTATCAGATGTTTTTTGCCACTAAATTTGCGCCCCAAACACAGCCTGGATGCACCCCCGCTTCCAGGAGTGCTCTGGCAGTTATTTTCTTAAGCCAGAAAACTTCCAGATCCAAAAAGAGCCATGCAGAGTGCTCCTGGAAATGAAGATGCACCTGAGCTGTATTCAGGCAGTAAATCTGATGTTTGATGTCAAAAACCTAATGATAAGATCAGGATGCAGCCTGAATTGATATTTAAACTGGGAGAGGTAAGCTGAATTAATAAGCCAAGCGATAAGCATATCTTTCTGTGATGAATCCCACCATTCTGTTTTAGAAAAGCAGCATGTTGTGCTTTCAGTTGCTAATGATGAGGAATGCCCGGATTTGTAGTGCAACAGTATTGTGGAATCCACTGATCTGGAGCACCTGAGATTCTGGGATTGTGCTTATTGTTCAATAAGCTGTTTCCTGAGATTCTTAGATTCATTTAAGTAGCTGTTTTCTGTTGTTGTTGTTGTTGTTGTTGTTGTATATTTGTGTCTTACTCTCAAAAAGTGACCATACTTGTAACTGATGAAGTGGACTGGAGTTCATGAAAGCTTATATTAGAAAGTTCTGTTTCTCAGTTAGTGTCAAGGACATATATATATATATATATATATATATATATATATATATATAATGCCTATACAGATTAACATAGCTATGCCTTTGCATGTTGTGACTGTGTCTAAGAAATCTGGTGATGGGAACTGTTGAATTTTAGTTACATGTTCCTATCAGACAGTTCTCTGTAGGTGGTACTACTCATGTTCCCTTCTTAGAGAGAGTCTGAAAATTAATCTCTGTGGCACTCAGCTTCAATGTGCTCCTTTAACCTAGTGCACCATATAAAATTAAATTTCCAGATCTGTTTATATAAGCTCTGTGTTGTTTCCTTGAAATTCTGCTGTAAACCATATTTTCTTGCCTCTGTCAAGACTGTCTGAGGCCCAGGAGAGGCTTCTATTTAACAAAGAAATAAAGTGTAATGTCCTTGTCAATAAAGGCCTCTTCTTGACCTAAAACAACAGTGTTTTGTTTGGAAATTGTGCATCCAAAATGTGAGAGTTGCTTTGTACAAAGTGTATGGAGGTATTCTGAATAGAAATAAATGGAGGGATTTTGGGGAGTCAGGGGACCGAGGGGCCACAGAAATGCCCCTGAGGCTGCATGTGGAGCTAGCCTGGATCCCCCCAACCCATGCCTCAAAAGGAGTTAGAAGAGAGACAGGTTGCTGGTGGAATCACACTTTTCCTGGGAGGCTTAGGCAAAAACAAACTGTTGCAGTCTCTCATTTGAGTTTTTTCTCATTAACAACTTTTGCCATCTTGACCATACTCTGAAGTTGCTTGGCCTCATGAGTTCTGGTTTTTATCTGTGAAATGTTGGAGGGTATGGTTCTCTGGCTGAGAACTCTAGATACTAAATTGCAAGCCCCTGGATTCTATAGGATGGAGCCATGGCCATTATAGCAAAATCATAGCTCTGTAACTGCACTGAGTGAAAGGGCCCATAGATTCTATAGGACTCTGAATTCCACCTGATCAAAGTTCCTATCTGTGTTCACATCTGTGACAGTAACATAAAGTTCATATCTGCAACAAAGTTCTTTTCTGTGATTCTACCAGTCTCCAATTTCCACTGGATCAAATTTCATATCTGTGACACCCGATGAAAGTCCATATCTGTGAGACTAGGAGGAATGTTGAAGTATCAACCCCAATGTGAAATCAATGTTTCCTCCTCAGACTGTCAAAAACCTTGAATGTGTCCAGAGAAGAGTGATTAAAGTTCCTTAGGAGGAAGGTCTTAGCAAGCTGGGTGTATTTAGCTTGGAGAATAGAAGACCAAGAGGTGACATGATAGCTGTCTTTAAATATCTGAAGGGATATCATGTAGCAGATGGAGACAGCTTGTTTTCTATTCCTCCAGGGGACATGAGCCAATGGATTCAAATCAGAAGAAAAGAGATGACACCTAAACATTGGGAACAACTTTTTCTGCAACCACTGCTAACAGTGGGATGGATTGCCTCAGAGGTGTTGGACTCTCAATCTTTGGAGATCTTTAAGCAGAGGTTAGATGGATATTTTTCAGAAATACTTTAGTTATACAGTACATTCCTGCATAGCAGGAATTGGACTAGTTGGCCCTTGTGGTCCCTTCCAGTGCTAACATTCTATGGTTCTGTGGCCTAAACTCTCTTGGTGGAAAAGCCACTCAAGTGGAATTGAGAACTAGATATCCAGAAGATCCAGAATTTCAAATATCCAGAAAATTGATATCTACCAAGAGATATGAACTTTGTTCAATGCATTGGAAATGAGCCTTCCTGGCTGGGTTGCATGCTGAGGTATTCCTGGGATATTTTTAAAGGACAACCAATTATACTCCATTTCAGGACTCCAAATCTCACCTTCACAATTTCTCACTGGGATCAGGAAATATCCTACAATTCACTCAATTATGGGTTTTTTAAAAAAATCTAGTGCATTTTTTTCCAAATCTAGATTTAATAAAAGGGTTTAATTTCAGATTTGACTTTGTTCCTGAGAAAGAAAAAAGGTTTGAGATAAAACTCAAATAACATCATGAGTTGCTGAGGATTGCAGGAATTCTGTGCATCCAGGGTAGTGGTGGTGGTAGTATATTCAAAGCTCAGAGTAATTGTGGAATGCAAGAAAATTGTTCGGCAATCTGGAAAGGAAGAGGTTTAAGAAGGGCTAGAAAGTACACCTCATTCCCTGCAGATGAGTTTGTAAAAAATGAATTGAGCTCAGGGAAAAATCTGCAGTCTAGTAAATTGGCATGTGAGGAATGCCACAAACAAGAATGCATTATGTTACAGCTTGCACACAGCATTCAGGTGTCCCAAAGCTATTACAATCCAGTCACTAGGCTTAAAATTGTCTGAAAGTAATAGCATGGTTTCTACTTAAGTCACAGCCATCTGAAAATGCTTATTTTATCTGGCCCTGCTATCAGTTTGGATTTTGTTATAGAGGCCATGCCAGGAGAGGGCTGCTAATAAAATCCAAACAGATATCGAAATAAATATTTTTGTTTCCATAATAGGCACTACTCATGTCAGTGATAATTCACATAGAAGACTGTTCTAAAAACTTTTTGATTTTCACATAAAGAGTTGCAAAAAACAAACAAAAATGAGCTTGCTTTTGAAAAGAGAAGGAGTTGCAATTTGTCTTTGTTACAATCAAGGATCTTTATGAATGATGATGCTTCCTTTCCACATTCAAGCTCTCGCTCTCTGTGTATGTGCCTTCAAATCACCTGTTGACTTTTGGTGACCCCATGAATTTCATATGGCTTTTTAAGGCAATGACTACTCAGAGATGCTTTTGCCACTTCTTTCCTTTGAAATATAGCAGGTTACTACCCCAGACCAGAATCCTGCCAATGTCCTATGCATGCATAAGTGTTCCCTATGGTAGTAGTAGGATTTTTTTTTTGTAATGTGGAATGTCCATTCCATTCAAGATGATGGAAGTGGTGTTGCATATATGGTGCCATTGTGCACACAAATGCACATGGGATGTACATGCACATTCAGTTGCACAAAACTGACCTTCAATATAAGAATTCCGTACCACAATCAATGTGTAACTGCATATTCAGAGATTGGCACTATAAAATCCCGTTGTCATATGTTGGTCAATATTTCAGATCCAATATGTGTCAGTATGCTGGTCTGATCTAGTTGAACTGTTTTTGTCTGTCATGAATTGGATTCAGACAAATAAGCTTGCCACAGTTATATTTGATTGAAATCATAGAAATACAGAATCTTAGGCTGCATTTGCACTACAGAAATAATTCAGTCTGACACTATGTTAACTGCCTTTGCTATTGAATTCTGGGAACTGCAGTTTTGTGAGACATTTAGCCGCCTCTGTCAGAGAGCTCTGGTGCCACAACAAACTATCATTCCCAGAATTTCACAGAATTGCACTAAGACAGTTAAAGTGGTGCCAAACTGGATAATTTCTGCAGTGTGGATGGAGCCTTAGAGGTAGAAGAGACTGCAAAGGCCATCCATTCAAGCTACTTGCCATGCAGGAATATATCAATGTGAATTCCCATTGATTTCAACTAACCTATGAGCTGAACATGGCATTGCAGCAAGGATGGGAACTTTGGCTCATTATCTGTTTTGAATTGCTAACATTGATTATATTGGCTTGGGCTTTTGGGGCTTGAGATTCAAAACATCTGGGGGGCTGTTTTTTTCTCACTGTTACATAGGAGATCTCTCTGCACATGACCTGCAAAAGTAATTTAGTTGGGTGGGGGCAGGGAACTAATTTGATCTCATGCTGTCTATTCTAAGTGTCATCCTAGCAGCATAAGAACATATAAGATGTTCTAATGCTAACTGCTTTGGAGATGCCATTTCATAAGTTAATTCCTCTGATTAAGTGATTAAACAAGCAGACATAACAGTACAATTTCATGTTCAGGTTGTCACTTCTGTTCTCATTCCGATATTTTTTTGAGTTTTACTATTATATGTTATACAGAATACAAGGATTCCTGCCATGCACAGAGAAATCTTAACTGCAAATGATAATTGTTTTAGATCATGTATTTTCCACATCTATTCTCTGCTTAGTTTAAGCAAAGCTTGGAAAAGTTAGTTTCCTCTAGCCAGTGGCTATGCAGACTGTTGAATTATGTGAACTGTAGTCCAAAATGTAACATTTACAAGCTCTGAGACTGAAGTATAAACTATTTGGTGATAGGGTTGGTGTCATTCATTGTGGTGTCACTGGCCATGAAACAAAAATCTACATTCAAATTGCAGTCATACAGGAGGAGGGAAAACATGACAATCTAATGGTCATAGGTCCACATAGGTCAAGATGTTATTGTTATCTGTTAAAATGCTATGCAGTCAAAGGCCATTCCTTCATACCATACCATTCCATAACATCTTAATTGAGAACAACAACATCTTGACAAAATGTAGGCCTGTGACTCTGAGAGCGTCCTGTTTTCCTCCCTTCTGTAGGATTTTAACACCTTTGCCTGATGAAAAAGCCAATGGAGCTTTGAGTGCTTGCATCATGTATCTTGTGCATTTTGATTAGTCCTATAAAGGTATCACTATTTTGCGGATTTTGGATGTTACTATACCTTTCAATATCTATTATTTCCCATATGGAATGGAAGGAATGGCCTCTGCCTGCATGGTCATCCTGGTGACGCTAAACTGTTAGCTTCAACATATGGTGACTCTATATACGAGAGATCTCCAAGTCTCCCAGTCATCAGCTGCCCTGCTCAGGTCTTGCAAACTCAAGTCTCTAACTTCCTTGATTTAATCTTTCCACCTTTCTCTTTTCCTATTGTCTTCCACTTTGCCAGACTTTATAGTCTTCCAGTGAATCACAGCATCTCATGATATATCCAAGGTAATCATTTTTGTTTCTAGTGAGAGTTCAGACTTGATTTGCTACAAGACCCATTCATTTGTTTTTAAGCACTCCCAGGTATACCTAGAACTCTCATCTAGCACCATATTTCAAATGCATTGATTTTCTTCCTGCCAGCTTTCACATCAATATGTAGAAATCAGAAAGCTAACCTGTACCATGAAAAGAGAGAGAGAGAGAGACTTCATCTGAGGGTGGCATCTATGCTATTCCTTGCCATTTCTACATTATTTTATTTAAAAGTCCAAAAATTCATATTTAAATATATATATAAAAGTATGTTTTTAATGCACCCCACCCCCCCATAATGCATACTTTGGAATATATTTCTCCGGGGGGGGGGGGAACCATGCAATACTCTTTTGGGTTTTTAAAGGAATACTGAAACCCTGGGCCTGGTTTGATCAATATTCACTTTATTAAGAACTGAAGTTCTTTCTATCTTGAATATCAATAAATGTGCACATTTTGTCCCCCCCCCCCCAAGCCAAACTGATAAGGAAGTTTTGTCCATTCCTAATCTTCTCATTAAATCCACAGCGGTAAATCACTTTGGTTCACTTTGAATTTAGACTGAATAAAACCTCTCAAACATCCTTACTCCTCCCCTGAACTATAGCTGCTATGTGATTATATCTATATCTATAAAATTCTAGAAGAAGAATAACTTAAAGGAGGAAAGGCTTTTGCTTTAGATAATGCATGGGCATTTTTGATTTTAGTCAATGCATGAAAATGTTGAGCAAAGAATTATCTTAAATGATGTATTTTCTCTTGAACAGCTTCCCTATGAACAACACTTTATGTATTTGGTTTCTAATAAGCATTTGTAGTTAAGAAAATATAAATTAAAATTTTCCTGCCTAATTAATTCAAGGCACCTTTTTAGTTGATCTGATGTTTTAATGGATTGATCAAGTTGATTGATTGATCAACCATAACACCCTTAATTAAAAACTAGTCAGAGTGGAATTTAATTAAAGATAGTTAGCATCGAACCCAGGAAGATTCTACTTTCCTATCTCCAAAAGGTAAAAAGGACTTGATCCAGAGGTACTTAGATGACTTCTGAAGGTCACAGTAGAACATATCAGCTCTTCTGGTGACAGCTCCCCCAATATTGTGGATATCAATTTTGGGGCAGTAGGGGAACATATCAAGAAAGCCATAAAGTATCCGTTGTTAAGGAAAAAGCAACATGGGATATACAGTGAATGAAATAAAACATGTATGTGAGAGTCAGGATGACTCAGCAGAAGCAATTAGGAGCCACACAGGTGTCAAAGGTAATGTAGTTAACAAGTCCTAAATGCCAAGGACAGAAATATAAAGTGGATAATTGAACACACCTGAGAATTGTAAAGTGGTCAAGGTGAGATGATGAAATCATTAATTGTGGGATGAAACAAGAGAACCAATGAAAATGGTTGTACACGCCCACTGGGTGGAAACAGACAAGAGTGGGTGGTATTTTCCAAGGACTATAATAATGGCTATGAATCCCAATGTATTTTGTGGATAGTAGTTGTGGAGTAGTATTGTTGTATTGGAGTTGTGTTGGATAGTTTTGGAGCTGTGGCCTGTTACAGACAGCCAAAATAAAGCTGCTTCGAGTCACAGTGGAGGTATGGTGTTTCAATGATGCATACGTCCTAAGAGTCCAGAAGTCGCACCAAAGCCACGCTCCATGTATATAGTAGAATAAAGTAGATCTTTTATATAAGACTACTGAGTTGTCTGGTGTCTTGGGTGAAGGTACAAGAGCCAGCTGGATCCTGAAGAAGGGTGAAGACTTCTGTGGAAGCAAGAGTGAGAAGGCTTGGAGAGTTTGTCAGGGTCTTCAGCCTATTCTCTGTAACTCTGCTGCTTTAGAGCAAAGCTTTATCCACTGGCCAAAACTGGTCAGCGCCGGTGCGTAACAAGGTGGTGAGTTTGAGCCAGAGGTGAAGAGCTACAACTCCCATCATCCCTGACATCCGTTTATTCATTTATTTATTGAATTTATACCCCACTTTTCTCCTGAGGTGGGATCCAAGACAGCTTACTGTAACTTAGATTAAAAGCTAAAAAAGAATGACATAACAATTTTTAAAATCACAACATCCCAAACGGAGCACTGCAAAATAAGTTAATTTTTCCTTTGTTATGTTACAATGGTAAAGTAGTTATACCCATAGTATTGGACAAATACTTAATTATAAGTAACTAATTTATTCTAAGCTCAGCATGGAGCTAGACTGGCAGAAAAAGATTTTCCTAGCCTCATCCCCATGATGGTCCCCCTAAATCCTTCAAAATCCTGAACAGACAGCTGGAGGTGCTGCTCAGTTTCCTTTTGTGGTGTTTCATATTTTTCTCTTTGCATAGATTCATTACCAATGAAGTGTACATGACTGACTCTAAAACTGCAGTGAGTTTAAATTAGTTGGTAATTACTATCACTGTGACTAATAGCTCATTTTTTTATTTTTGGTAAGTACGTGATGGTGGGGGAAGTGGCAAATAAATGTTCATATTTTAATCAGCCTAATTTAGATTAAAATTAATAAGCATCGTGTGAAATGCTTACATTCTGATGAGAAATCTCTCCATTTTACCGAGGGAAATTAGCATTCCATTTAGACTGCTGTTTACAACGTCCCGTTAAATGGCGTGCATACCAATATATTCTTCACAAAAATGATACGGTGAACAATAATTATCCTACAGATTAAAGGCTATTCTGTTACATAAATGGTTTCAATTTGTATCTGTTATCTCATTGTAGCCGATAGCATCAAAATGTGACCCACAATATGGGAAATGCTTCCATTAATTAAATGGCAGGTGCATAACTTAGCATGTTAATAATTTTATAGATTTTTCTCCCTTGTGTTGCATTTGGCTAAGACAATGCTTTTATGAACAGCTATTTCAGACCTTTCTAAAGTTGTGTATTATTTGGATTAGATTGCACACAATTGCTGTATTTCAGAAACAATTCAGTTATTCTTGGATCTTTTTCTTTTCACATTTGTGCATGTGTGTGTATTAATAGATTACACTTCCTTTTCTGGTAGGATTCAATGGATATGTCCACACTGTAGAATTAAAGCAGTTTGACACCACTTTAACTCAACTCTACAGGATCCTGGGATTTGTAGTTTGGTGGGGTATTTAGCCTGGTCTGTCAAAGCGGTGCCTCATTATCCTGCAGAATCCTGGGTTTTGTAGTATGGGGAAGCACCAGAGTGCTTTGACAGACCAGGCTAAATACCTCACCAAACTACAAATCCCAGGTGCCTTGGTGGTGCAGTGGTTAAATGCCTGTACTGCAGCCACTCAGTTCAATCCCAGCCAGGGGGCTCAAGCTCAACTCAGGCTTGCATCCTTCTGAGGTCGCTAAATGAGTACCCAGATTGTTGGGGTCAATTAGCTTACACTTTGTAAACTGCTTAGGGAGTGCTTAAGTGCACTGATAAGCAGTATAGAAATGGACTTGCTATTGCTAAAGGGGATTTTCCTGACAAAAATATATTGCTGTGACCAATCGTTTTGCAATGTCACATATTTTTGAAGAGTTTCATCTTGAAGGCTCAATTAAGATCTATTAACTTTACAAAAGACCTAATACTTACAGGTTCTATAGCTGTCCCTTGAGAGAGGATAAAACAATTTCTTCAATCAGCATCGACTTTTCATTTGTCCTCAGCAAAGGCTTTGGTGTCTTCTTAGATATTATTCCATGTCTCTGGCTAATTTTGACCATACAAAGCATTCTGCCATAATTTGTTAAAGTTTAGGAGATTATGCACCTAATTATGGCTTTATGCAGAACTCTAGATAACAATGAAAGTAAAGGAACAACACATTCCTTCTTATCCCTTTGTTATACTGAATCCAGAGGAATAAATTAGGAGATACATGATTCTATTGGATCCATAAATTGTATCACCAGTGGCTGAAAGCAATTTGTTTATTTACCTGAAGTTTCACAACATTCCCTTAACCAGAAAGGCTAATAACAATCAGTTTGCATGTTCCCAAAGACCGTAGTGTTATTTTGGTACCTGGGGTTGGATTTAAATTCATGCCTACTTAAAGCAGACCCAATGAAATACATGTGTGAAGTTGTTCTGCTATATCTGCACTGCTGAAGTAATGCAGTTCTACACCAATTTAAATGGCATTGCTCAGTGCTATGGAATTCTGGGATTTGGAGTTTGTTTTGTTACCAGTGCTCTCTGATAGAGAAGGCTGAATGTCTACAAAACTAAAAATGCCAGAATTCCATAGCACTGAGCCATGGTGGTTAAAGTGGTGTTATATTGCATTATTTTGGCAGTGCAAATGCAGACTACTTGTAACAAGTAGGACTAAATCTGGATCCAATCTAATGTCGTTTTTCTCTTTGTACCAGGTCCATGTACTGGCACCAAACACATTTCTTCCTTGTATGAAGGAAGAACAAGTGATTTGCATATATATGTGTGCGTTTTCCTTGCATTCGCACATGATTCAAACAAACATTATATGGATGGATAGCCATTTTTTCTACTCTCCTTATTCCTTTATCCTTTTTGCAGATGATGCTTTTCTCATCCCTTACTTTTTTGAAAGAAAATCTTTTCCTGCTTAATTTCTGCATATCAATCTGCATTAAACAGGATAGGCACACAGAGAACATTTGGGAACCTTATTTGACCCATTGGTAGGCAACAATTATATATACTCGGGTCAATGCAGGACACTTCAAAGGCACTCATTCTATTGTTCAAAAATAGGAATCGCAGGTTTTGATCTGGATCCAAATGCAAAAAAATGGCTCTCTAAATTAAGAATATTTTTTGCATATCAAATCTGCCTCATCATGGGCTGTTAATTACAACTGGCATATCAGAGAAGCTGCTGGCAATAAACTGGCTTGTTAAAATGAAGTACCATTTGTGACACCATAACTAAAGTAATTCAGCATTATTTTTTTAAAAAGAGAGAACAGATTATCCTTCACCCAACTGCTCAAACAGCCTGTCAACAAGGCATATAGTTTCCCTCTCCCCTCATTTTCCATGTGCCTACCCACACTTGCCTATCAAGGCATTTTTGCAATCCTTTAAAGTGACAGCAAGAGTCTCACACGTCATAACTCCTGGCGTTTTTTCCGCCAGCATAAACCTATGTTAGGCTCAGCATTGGGAGCATGGCTGCATGCATGGGCTATATATTTTCAAAGCACCTGAAACCAAGAGTAATATCATGGACACATGCTGAAAAAATGTTACAGGGAACGTTATTTGTAGAGCAATGCCTGCTGAATGCAAAAACAGCTTTGCTTGTGTATTGTATGCAAATATAAGTACAGCATTGCTGTCCAAACATCAGAGCATTGGGGAAGGAAAAGGGAATTATAAAACAAAATGAGGACATATAATGTCCCTCAGAGAGTATAAACATTACTTCTTTGAATTATAGTTCAAAAACCTGCTGGGGAACACCCCCGGCATGGCATTGCCATGTACCATTGATGAGGAATTTTGCACTTCCAACAGTATCTGAAGGGCCACATCATTCCCACCCTTGGGCTAAACGTAGGTCATGTTCTGTAGATAATCTATATACCTATATATAAGCCTCATCTCCATATTTCTAGGGAAAGAACTGGTTTATTGTTGTTTCTGAAATAGATAGGATTTCACTTTATTCACTTGTTAAGCACATGCAACATTATACTCTGATATTTGTTTGCTGTTGAGATGTGGAGAGACATTGATTCCATGCAAATCAGATTCTTATATGACTTACAGTGAAATGACATTTGGTAGTTGTTAAGTGGGTTGTGATCATACAATATCAAATCATGTGCAGTGTACACTCTGTGTGTGTGTGTGTGTGTGTGTAGACAGAGAGAGAATATCAGAATATGATTAAAATCCCTCTCTCATACAGAGCCATTCAATTTTTTGGACCACAGCTCCCAGAACTCTGCTTTCAGCATGGCAAATTCTAGGAGTTTTAGCTCCCACTTCCCTTAACTTTTCTTGTCTCTAATAATTGCTCATTTAATAATGTCATACATCATGTTGCCTGGGATATTCTTGGAGTTGTAGTCCAAAATAAGTAACTTTTCTGAGCTATTGAAATGTTGCTGCTTAGTGATGCTATGTAAGTATGTAGCATCCTTCCAGATGCATTGTTGCTCAAAGAAAAATGAACAAAGACACGTTCTGCAGTAGAACAACTAAAAAATGACACCTGCCAACCCATCCTTGACAATATGCTGCTACAAATATCACAATTTATTCAGATAAGCCCTCTGAGGTGCTTTAAAAAAGGATTTCCCTTTATTCTTCTAAATACCTATTTATCAATCCATTCTCCCTAGCACTGCATCAGAGCTCAACATGTTTTAGCCTGAAAACAAAAATTGGTCACACATCCCATATCCTTTATGTACCTTGTCAGGGATACTGTTTCCTGCTACATTTTAAATATCTGGAGATACAGTTTTAAAATATACATTTTTAAAAATCTGATTATATTTATTTTTAATTTTTTAGAGGCAAATGGGATAAGTATGATTTCCTCCTTGCCTTAAAGCTATGCATTTCTATAGCTATACTGGGGTCAATGTTAATTATCTTTAAACATTTTAAAGTGAAAAAATCTGATTTCCAAAGGCTGATCTTTGTTCTTGATTAACTGAAAGCCTGCCTTTTAAAAGCACAGTCTGTCATAGATTTTCAACCACACCACATACATTAGTAACTTTCTTTTTTCAGTCAATTTATTCATTCAGTACCTGAGGGAATAGATTTTCCATCACAATATTCATCACTCATTGTAAAGATCTTGAGAAAATTACTGGAAAGTACAGAATCTTTTTGAAAAGAAATAATCTTGCAGGGCATTTTGCTATCTGGGACAGAAGACAAGAGGGCACATCTTCTCATTATAGACTAACCTGGTGAGTGCTTGAATGCATGAGATGGCTTTAACTGCCAGGGCTCAGTGCTATAGAATTCTGGGAATGGTAGTTTGATAAGATATTTAGCCTTCTGTATCAGAGAGCTCAGGTGCCACAACAAACTGCAAATCCCAGGACTCCATAGCATTGAGCCATGGTAGTTAAAGTGGTGTCAAACTGCATGATTTCTTCAGTGCAGATGCAGCCTATGTGAGCGTTGCCTGGGCACTCTGAACTGAAGCCAAGTGTTACATACTGTCATCCCAGTGAGTTCAGGGCTGTAGACACTCAAGCCTTGGAAGAAATAGGGCTGTGCTACATCACATCTTACACTTGGCAGAAGCCTCATTTCAGATATAAATATTAGGATTTTGGCTTTCTTCCATTGCCTGTTCAATGGTGGATATCAATTCTCTGCTGCACTTTAAGATCCCAATCTCCTCGCCCTGTGACTAAAGAGAACATGGGCTGGTAATCACTCATTTGAAATCATTAATATAATTTGGCATTATGGATGTTGTAGTCTCCATGGGGACTTGTACATCACACACACAGAGCTTTCATGCCCTTTCAATGAAGCGCACTGACAACTAAGTAGGGAACATTGCTTTTAAGTTTAGAGAGGTATCAAGTACACAGCTTAGTAAATGACTCTGGATGGAGAAAGTGGTAAGTGTAAGGAGCTGGTGAGTCATTTCGGCACCTTGGAAGGGAATGGGCAAATGGCTGCAAGATAAGTCTCTATAGGGAGAAGACAGGTGGTTACAGGATGAGTAACTTTGTAGGAAAAAGGTGAATGGTTGCAGCATATGTCTCTGTAGGTATCAGGTTGGTGGCTGCAGGATTATTGTCTTGGCAGAAAAGTAGTTACAGGATGAGAAGATGAGGAGTGGAACCTTGTGCATTTATCCACATTTACTATACACACTATACATTGTACTCCAATCTTAAGGTAGAAGGCTGTCCTATCCCATTATACCTACAGTTGTGACCTCATGAAGTACTGTATGGCCTTCCCGTTATTCAATGGGTTACTTTCATTTTTCAGTATGCATGCAAAACTATTGCCTAAGTGTTTCTTTTATGAAACCAGGCACATTCTTTTGATTCTTTGTTTCATTTGTGTAGTTGTTATTTTGTGAAGATATGAATATTTTAGCTTTATTTGGAATGTGAAAGTCCAATGAATTCTGAGAGAGTAATAGAAATGAAATTTGACACAAGCATTGAGAACATAGTTATGAGTTCATCATAGGAACCTTCACTGATTCTCTGAAGAAGTCATATAAAATGTGATGCAATGAGGGTTTGTTTGATAATTGAGACAGTATGTTAGAATTCATCTGCAGGTCCAGAACCCTGTTCTGTGTTTCAAGTACAAACCATAGCTTGAACCATGGACCCATTTTTAAGATGGACTTGATGGAGAACCAAAATAGATAAAAACCATTACATTTGAATCAGGACTTTTCACACATTGTCTTCCCTAGTTTATCCTTTGTTTTGTAGGTAGATGGCTTTATTCTCTAGGTCAGGGTGGATGGAATTTGGTGTGTGTGATCCTTCAGTAATGCCAGCAGTAAGTGTATTCAAGAACTTAGCTTGAACTTAGCCAGTCCATTGGTGCAAGGGAGTAGGTAGGATGTATTTGGTTTTGAATTAGAACCCTGAGATCTATAGACTCATAGAATCATAGAGCTGGAAGAGACCATAAGGTAAGCAAGAGCAAGGTTTCAAAGAAAAATGCAGCTGTAGGATTCTGAATCCAGACAGTGGTTTTCTTTTCTGTTTGTTTTTTTAGTAAGATCTTAGAGCCCATCCAAACATTTTGTTATGGGATCATATGACTATTCCAAATTGTTAAGCTAAAGGAAATTCTTGCTAATATACTTTAGCTCACTGAGATATCTATCACTAGATCCAGATCTGTTCACCCAAGCACTTGTGGACTGAGTTGTATCTATTTACTTTCCCCCACAGAAGTCTTGAGAATCTTTGAAGTAAAAATAAATGGATGAGACTATCAGGAAGGGCTGATATCACAAACTGTTTTCAATGGTCTGAATGAGTGACAACCATCTTCTGATTATTTTAATAGTATACTTTGTGTCACAGTTTGATTGAAGAGTGCAAAATGAACTACTTCTTAACTTATAATGTACCTTTGGTTGTGCATAGAAGAAAGGTATAACTCAGCCCTGAATATTTCATCAAAAATACCAGTTGTCCTCATGATATCAATAAGTTGCCCCAAAACAAAAAGAAAGGTTCACTGTGACCAATTTGCACTCATGTTAACTTGTCAAAACACAACATGGGCCTAGAGATGCAACTGAATAGGTGCATTACAATTAGAATAATAGGCTTTTTTTCTTTTTAAAGATGAAATGTATGTTGCTCAGATCTAAAATGTTAGTTTATTTTTATTTTTTAAAAAAAGGAAAGAGAAATGACTCCATCTAGCAATTTTTTTTCTTTTTCAAAGTGAAGATTTCAAAGATTTCTTTCATGTAAGATGAAAATAAATCTGGCACTGTCTTGTTCTCACTTTAAAGAACACCCTGCTGCCAAACAATATATGCCATTTATATATAAAGAAAAGCTGTTAGGTTTTTCTTAACTGTCTTTCTTACAAATTCTATTATGCTGAGATAGTGAATTAATTAAGTTTGAAGGATTTTCAGGTATCATATTTTGAAGTGATCGGCTCATAAATCTAAGATTGCTGGAACAGAATCTGCTGGGGGGGAAAATATCCCCCTTCAGTTTCATTTGCTGCAGATGAACTTTCAGAGGTGGTCAGTACTTTTAGATTTAATAAATAACATCCAAACTTGAGAAATTCTTAGTGTCACGTTCTGGGTCAATTTTTCTATGAATTGCGATGTTGAGAAGGATGTAAAAGAATGGTGTATTTGTTAGGGATGATGGGAGTTGCAGCTCTTCTCCTGGCTCTGACTCTCACCACCCTGGTCAGCGGAAGAACATCCAGTTTGACCAGTAGCTCTGAGAATTGGCTGAAGATGTCTTCCAATCTTCTCTGGAGTCTGCTGGTTCTTGTTCAGCTCTCAAGACACCAGTCAACACAGTAGTCTTCTAAAAAAGATCTACTTTTATTCTAATATATACACTATGCACAAAACAATTCACTACTCACAAAACACACACTACTATACTCCTCAATACCCACACTACTATACTCTTCAATATCCACAAAAAGTATTGCCATACATTATTGCTTATATGTCTCTCAATTCATTATACAGTTGCTTATTTGTCTCTCAATTCATTATACAGTTGCCACCTCCTGGGCGTGTACATACATTATGATTGACATACCAAACTTGGCTCAATCTAGACCTCACATTGCATCATACACTACTGTCCACTCAATGACTTTCAGGTGATATCAATTTGCACCTTTTCACTTTGTCCTTGCCACATGTGTCCTTGGCTTTTAGGACCTTCTAATTACATTATATGCAACACCTATGTGACATTTCAATTGCTTTTGCTGTGTCATGTTACTTTCAAATACATTCATATACATATTATATTTCTTGTGACTATATATCCCATGTGGCTTTTTCCTGACAGTATAAACACACAGCATCTTCTTCACTAATGGATTACCTGAAAGAGGCATGGGCAGAAGATAAGTGGTGATCTACTGGGAGGTCTCTTGGTGATTTGCTGTACATCTCCAAGGATTTCTGACTCCCCATCAGTGGTATACTGGAACCAGGACCTGTGAGTCTGATGTGCTGGGATGATGATGATGATGATGATGATGATGATGATGATGATGAGGGACACTCACCCCCTGCCCTGTATCTGAAACATCTATCTTCCATCTAAAGTTCAGGAAGAAAATCATAGTACCTGGAGGAAACAGATTTTCTCAGCAACAATATATCACTGTGAGTTATCCTTGTTGTAAATACTTTGGAAATGCCCTAATCTTGGTCTGGGGCGCTCACACCCTGCGACATATTGGATACATGTGTGTTCCAACAAACTCTCTCTTGTAGGCACAAATCCACAAACATGCTTCACAGATGCTTCAAACTTTACTTAACAGAATTCACAGGTTCCCACCACCTAAATAAACACTACAATCAAAGGCAGTCTCTAGTTTCTTCACTGAGATTCCTCTTCGACCTCTCCCTTCCGAGTGGACCACATCTCCAGGGTTTCTATTTCTTCCTTGCCTCTCTCGCTGAACCTCAGACTCTGTTTCCTCTGTTCAGTCTTTAACTCCCACCACTCTCCTTGCAGCATTCCTTCCTCTTTCTGGCCAAGCAGCTTTTCCCTCAGTGATGGCCCCGCTCTTAGCAACCCAGGCTTATCTTGCAAAGATCCTCGACATCTCTCACTCCCAGGACTCCTAATTACCTTCTCTGGCCTTGTCCCGACCGCTTTTTCGCTTCCATCTCTTCTGCTTCTCACCCTCCTCCCGGTGTTTGCATCTTCCTGACCTTTTATCCCCCTTCCCCAGATCCACAGCCCTTCCTCCCGAGCCTCCCCTGGGTCCTCTCTTCTCTCCTGTTGCAGTTCTGCCCAATCAACCCTCTCCTCACCCTCCCCTCCCTGACTACACTTGGATAGGAAATTAAGAGGACAAGCATGATGTAGTGGTTTGAGTGTCAGACTATGACTCTGGAGACCAGGGTTTAAATCCTTGCCCAGCCATGAAACCTCTTAGGTGACCTTAGGCAAGTCATATTTTTTCAGCCTCAAAGGAAGGTAAAGGCAACCTCCCTCTGCCAAGAAACCCTGTGATAGGTTCACCTTAGGGGTGCCATTAGTCAGAAATGACTTGAAGGCACACAGCAACAAGGATTACAGAGGAGGAGAGTTCTATAGATATCAAGTACCGTCAACAAGGCAAACAAATGGATCTGAGAGCAAATCAAACCTAAATTCTCACAGGATACCAGAAAGACTAAACTGAGGCTACCGTACTTTGGACATATAATGAGATGACATGACTTATTTGAAAATATAACACTTAGTAAAACAGAAGGCAGTAGGAAGAGAAGAAGACCTAATTATAAATAAATTCAATCAGAGAAGCCACAGTGCTGAATTTTTAAGTCTTGAGCTTTTGAAAGCCTCTCATTCACTGGGTTGCCATAGACTGACACTGACTGACACTGACATGATGGCAAATAAGAACAGCAAAGTAGAAACTAGTTGCTCCTAGTAGAAATGAAAACAGTTAAAACTAATTTATGATGTCTGCATTTTCTGACTCTTCCTGGGGATGATGCTGTGAGGATGATCATGGTGAGTGTCCATGTTTTACAGTTTACCACTGCATCAGTCCTGCCGGTTGTTTAATGTTAAGATTCCTCACAGTGTAGTGCAATCTCTTTCTTTGGAAATTTTTAAACAGAGGCTGGATGGTCATCTGTTGGAAATGCTTTGACTGTGTATTCCTCCATGGCAGGGGGCTGGACTGGTGTAGCTTGAGGTCTCTTCCAACTCTATGAGTTTATGAACAATAACAAAATTTTCTCCTCCAAATAACATGCTGGGGAAAACTATGAGTGATTTTTTGTACAAAGGGAATGGTGAACCTGCTCACATACACCCTGGTTCTTAATTCTTAGCCTATAGCTTGTCTGTCCACAGAAGCTGGTATTTTGCATTTAGAACTGGTTGGTAGACCTCAGGGTACTGGTCAGAGTTTCAGAGTTTAGAAAATTGACTGGTTTGGGACTAAATCTCCCAGAATCCCCAATCAGCATGGGCTCTAGCCATGTTGGTTGAGGGCATCTGGGAGATGTTATCTGAGAAGTTAACTTTCTTCAGTTCTGGTTCTAGTAAATGATGAAGGAGATCCCATAAGGTTGAAATCTGCCTTCCCCTGACCTAACAGGTCTTTGCAGTGCTTGTAAATTCTGATAATGATGACCTGAGAGATGTTTTTAAATGCATCTTGAATCATGAGATGCATAACTACACATTTCCTGACTTCTTTTGCCATACAGGTTTCTGTGTTGAAATATAAATAAAGTCTAGAGAGTGAAAGGAGAATGATGAATAGTTGGAGGTAAGGGCATCTAATTACAGGATCATCAAACTCTCTAAAATGTTCAGGGAAAAAATCCATTACAGCCAACAAGATGGAGACAAAATAGCTTTTAATTTCTCATCAATTTTCTTCAAATGAAAAACCAGGAAAGAAGCATCAGAACTGAAGAAAGAATGAGATCGTGATAATACAGCTTGCCACACCAAAATGAATTTAACACTATAGGGAATCATTATTATGCTGGATCACCAGGTCTTGGCATCCCTGATGATTGACACTCATATTGATGACAGGATTGCATGACTCAACTGTGATTGATAGCTAACCTTCAGAATACACATACTGGTCTTCAGTTGCATGGGGAAAAATTGCTCTCATGTGATTAGATAGTTCTTCTTTTAATCCCTGCTGCTCTGTGTTTTCTCATTTATAGGACCTGGATTTATATGAAACAAGGCCAACACTGAAGGTGAAAACAACAACAACAACAACAACAGCAGCAGCAGCAGAGCTTGCCTCCAAGAACTTTGGAGTTTCAAGTAGGTATGCAATTCTTTATCAAGGTCCAAAAATACCTCAGATATAATCCAGTTTGAGACTGCTTTAATTCCGCTGGCTCAGTGCTAGGGAATCCAAAGAATTATAGTTTATTTTGGCACCAGAGCTCTCTGGTAGAGAAGGCTAAATGTCTCACAAAACTACAGTTCCCAGAATTCCCTAGCACTAAGCCAGGGCAGTTAAAGCAGTCTCAGACTGGATTATTTCTGCAGTGTGTTTTGGTTTTGGACCTAAGTTTTTTTCTCAAAGGAAGCAACACTTTTCTTGCTGCTGTGAGAAAGTTTTCAAAAACCACACGGTTTTCAAAGCCTATTTGCAATTTGGTTCTTATTCTGTCCAAAATTTACATGTGATTGTTTTACATAGCAACAGCATTTTGTGTGCAGAAAGTAACATTCCTGCATTTAAATACTAGTCTTTGTGCATAAAATGCTGTCTTCTATGCGAAACAAACACATGTAATTTTTGGGCAGAATAAGCCCTGTGAAAATTTTCATCAGTCTAGGATTCTTCTCATCAGGATTTCTCAACTTTTGAAAAACATCTTTTTAGACAGTTTTGGGGAATATTTTTTAAAATATTCTTTCCATCCCTCATTTTAAGTCTTGTCTTTATCAGATGGATATAGACCTAGAACTGATAAAAGGCTAACAGTATGAAAATGTTGTTGAGCATGTGCAGAGTGGCTCGGACATACCAGTAAACAATTCCAACCAGGACTCACATATATGTGATTAGTGCAAGAGTGATTTACATTTTGGCTCACTAGGCATTGTTGTGGAGCTTCATTTCCAATCAGCAGAGTCAGTAATTGACAGGCACATGCACACTTACAAGGCTGCCATTATAAGCAGCTGATTTTGAGCATCATGGGGATGTAAAAATGTTGATTATTTAGTTTATTATCATTATAGTTTTACTGTCAGGGAGTACAAGAAATGCTTGTGGGTTTATCTGAGGCAAATTTCAAAATAACTAGTGTTCAGACTATCTGAAAGACAATAAGTCAGACTGATGATTGATTTACAGCCACCCAGTTAAATTTAAATCTCAGTTGGAACCTGAGTCTCCCTGGACCTAATCTCATACTCAAACCTGTGAATCACATTGATGCATCATGTCTGACTATGGATGTGGATAGTAGCTTTGATTTTAAAGAATAGTATGCAATAGGAGTGGAATAAATATTTGAAATGTGCTTGAAATTTGATGTTCCAGGCCACATTATAGCTGTTTGATACCACTGTCATGGACTGCATCCACACTGCTGAAATAATTCCAGGACCTTATTTGTTAAGGTCAATGCTCTTCCCCTTGCTTTTCTTGTGGCTTCCTGGATTTTCTGGTCTTTGCATGCTTGCCTTTTTAATGGACAGCATCACACCTCTCCAAACTTCTCCTTCTTGTTATTTCAATGGAGCTTATTGCTCCGCTTAAATAACCCAGTTTACATCATCCAAATTCAAGTCTAAATTGGGAGGCAGCTGGGTCCTACCACAAGGATTTTGCTGCTGAAGCTGTCATGCGAGTACAGCCCGGCTGCAGTCTGGGGCCCAGATGAGCTCCGGCAACCATTTTTCCAAGTTGGAAAGCTCCCAGCTTAAAAATAAGGTCACAGCTGGGCTGGGTTGTACTTGTTGGCTTCAGTGGCAAAATCCTTGCAGTCGGACCCGGCTGCCTACCTATTTAGGCTTCAATTTGGATGAGGTAAAATGGGTTATTTAAGTGGAGTGATAAGCTCCAATGTTTTATCCACATGACTCATGCACCATGCACTCTGGACAAACAGGAATTTGGTTCCTAAAACTATCAGTTCAGTTTACATGGGTCAAACTAAAAATATACTGCATGTAATACTTGGATTGTTTGATTGACACTACCTCATATTACAATTGGCCCTCCACATTTGTGGCTTTGATTTTTACATATTTGATTATTTTGCTCTGTCTAGGAATTTCTAGGTCCTCCAGCACAACACTGGCAGAAGCTTACCATAGAGTTGCATCGGAGGACCTAGAGATTCCTAGAGAGGTGTTCCCTCTGGTAAAAAAAGGAGTATTTTTTTTAAATTTGCAGTTTCTCCACTTTCATGGGGGCCCTGTGCCCCTAATCCCAGTGAATGTGGAGGGCCCACTATCGAAGGAGATATTTGTCTATTTTTTGGTTTATAATCAGATGTCAGTTGAAAATGCATACTTACAGCTAATGTGAAGCTGTAAACATTACTTAAAGTGAAACTATCTGATAGGGTTTAATTTGTACCACCTCAATTTATAGCATGGATAAATCATAGATCTTTTAAATATACTATTCCATTCAGATAAGTTTTCCCCTCCCACATAAAAAAAGTTTTGTTCTTGTGAAGCTCTAGCAGATGATGGCTCATTTAAAAGCTGAAGCAATAAGAAAGGAAACCTCACATAGCTCTGGGTTATTATTCAGTAAAAATGCACTTTTACTGGAGAATGACTATAATTTCAGAAATGCTGAAAGCATTCTAATTGATCGAACTCTTGGACTGAACTTTAGGAACTGGATTGAACTTTGGAAATGAATGCTTGTGTTTTTGAAGTTAAACTTTCCCCCTCTAATATAAATAAAATTATGAAAGGCTCTCCATCTCATTCTGAAATTATGCCAAAAATGCTTCAAAAAATCACAGATGCAAACTACGGAAAGCTAGAAGAATTCTTTTGTAGTCTGAAAGTTTCAGAAAATAATGGGAAAGGGCTGTTTGAAGTACTTTCAGATAGAAATGTTTCCTTTCTGCCTTTCTTTTTGCAAATGATGATCAGTCTCTTGATCTGTAGCAAAAGACTATGTTTGCCATGATTATCCTAGGGAAGATATGCTTTTCAGAATGCCAGGTATACATCTAGAGCTGGGGTGTGCATTTATCAGCCATGAGGTCTGCTTTTGATGCTGGCTCCAGAGTTAGGGTCCACTTATACAAACACATATAATATAATCACATGCACACATATGTTGTTATTCTGGTGCACTTTATGTGAGTGTGCTTTTTCCTTTCCCTTCTTTGTTTGGTCATGACCAGAGAGGCCTTTGGGCTTCTGTAAGAAGCTTGAAACATTTAAGGAAATCATAGGTCTGACTATGCCTGATTTGAGCTGTTAATAATAGGGTCTCTTGGAGGTGTCTCATTTATAGGGTCACCATAAGTTGAAGCATAGCAGAAGCAGCAGCAACAATAACAATAACAACAAATGAGTGACTTTTTAATGACTGTTTATCACTGCCCAAGTTGCTATTTGTAGTAGTTGTTGTTGTGTGCCTTTAAGTTGTTTATGACTGATGGTGACCATATCAAGCGGTTTTCATGACAAGATTTGTTCAGTGGTTTGCCATTGAGGCTGAGATCATCTGACTTGACCAAGGTCATCCGGTGAGTTTCATGGCCAAGCAGGGAATCTAACCTGGTCTCCAGAATCTTAGTCCACCATCACCTAAACCACTAAGACATGCTGGTTCTTTCTTTTTGAGTGGATTTTTCATTCTTGTCTGTGGAACTAGTGCTCCTGAATGCTTGAAAGCACTCTGTTGAAGTGAAGAAGAAAGCCCTAGCAAGCAAGGGAGCACTCATAAACTTTGAAGGATCCACCAGCAAGTTGTTTACTCCAACTGGGATGCCAGACAGCACATGATACTTTTGGTAAGAACTTTGAAAATTACTTTTTGGACCAATGTCTATGCAGGCTGACAAATTCCATAAAATAAAAGCTATAAATGTAATTTTTCCAAGCTCTGAACAAGAATATCTTTCTTAGACTGTAGCATCCAGAATCTGACAGCTAGAAAGACCACTGGTGATGGGAACTGTAACCCAAAAGTACCTTTCCCCTTCTCTCCTCTTGATGTCATTCTTGTCTTCCTCCTAGGGACACAACTTTCACAAATTCTTGCTAGAAGAATAACAACCAATATATACTTACATTCTTCAGCAGCTGCATTCTCTCCTGTTCAGAGATCACAAGAAAGGATTCTGGAAGTGGCTCCTAGGAATAAGCACTATTAAACCTATTGGGATGCATATCCTGGTATACTGTACATGTCAAAGATTGTTCTATTTGCTAGTGGTGAAGTACAATAACATCAAAACCCACAAAACAGTGATACCTTTATTCAGTTAACCAAAATGTACAAAATATATGATGCAAGCTGTTGAAGCTCCACTGGGTTCTTCATTTGGCAAAAGTGTTAAAAATCATACTGGGGAGTGGGGGGGGACAAGTTTGTCTTGCATTAGCAATACAGAAAGATACTTCCTCTGAGATCCAAAATATCTGTGGTGAGTGAACTGGTAGCCAGTAACATCAAGTTGGAATTGCAGGAGCAGACAATTTACTGCAGTGGAAAAGATGCTCCAAGCAGACAATTTACTGCAGTGGAAAAGATGCTCAGATAGTCACACATCACCTTCTTACACATGGTGAGTAAGGGGTGAGCGGGTTATATAGCTAGTCCTATTTCCTCCCTGTCATTCCAAAGTAGCAGCCCCACAATACATTCAAAAGTGTGATGCATACACATGAAGATCTTCCATGCTGAAAGAGATCTTGATTGGGTTCCCAATATGGGGATGAGGTCTATCTGCCAATCACACTACCTACAAAACTCCATTTCTGACATAATCAGAGTATCAGAATATTTAAGGCGGGGGAAGGGGTGTGGCTAATATCATCTGTGGTTCCCCCCCCCCCCCCCCGCTAATATTTCTGATGGTATTGAGAAAAGGCTTTGTAATTCTTTGGGGCAATACTTTCTCTATCTGGTTCCACCCTTCCTGAAGAGCTTAGCATCCTGTTGCTTTTCAATCTGCATTGCCTTTGTCAGTGTTTCCTAATGAGAATTTGGTTCAGGAGGCATTGCCAACAGTAGTCAGAGTTCAGAGACCTTTGACTTGATGGACATTTGGCTGGCACACTCCAATCTGCTATTTCCAGAAGTTAGAAAAAATATTTTTAGACTACAACTCCCAGACTCCCTGAACCAGCACAAGCAGTGGCCATGAAAGCTTCAAAGTTTTTGCATCAATACTCCAAAAAAAATTCCCCTTTCAGCTTGGAGTATCTGTCTCAAACTGGGCCTGGATTGAGCTCTTTCATGGTTTGCAATAATGATTTATTTGATCTAGGTGATATGTTAGAGTTCTTACCATTGCTCTGAGTTGTAGACTTTCCTGGCTTTCTTGTTATTCTATCATGCTTTGTCAGGTTCATTTCTTTTCTTTTTCCTTTTACAATTTGTCAGTTTGACTGTGTCCCTTGCCAAAGCACAATTTGTGGGTATCTGGCTCCCTGGGCCATTTTTGTAGGGGCATTTTTACTATGTTTTTGTCTCCACTTGTGCCATTAAAAAAAAAGGGAATTGAATAGGAAGTGACTTTCTGTTTTAAAAAGTGCCCCCTCTGGGACCAAATGGCCCCGCCTCCCCCAAAACATGGCAAAACTGCCCACATGAATTGTTGTTGTTGCTGCTATGTGTCTTCAAGTCATTTCCAACTTACGGCAACCTTAAGGCTATCATGGGGTTTTCTTGGAAAGTTTCTGGACAGAGGGTTTGCCTTTGCCATCCTCTGATGCTTCTGGGGAGGGATGTGACAGGAGTGTATGGCACAATGTTTCCTTGTGGTGGCTGATGCATCTTCCTAGCTTCTGACAGATGTGCACCCCTACCCTAGACTTTTCAGATCAAACATATTGATTTCCATGGGACTTCAGTTTGTTATTAATTTCATGGGTCTGCTCTAAGAATGAGGAAACTGGTTCTCCTCTGTAGCGGTTGTTGAAACACTTTCCTGATTCTGAACAATTTCCTCAATAATTTTCTGTTCTCTGTCTGCAACAGAGATGGCCCTTGCATTGGAATTCCCATCATAAGGTGGTGCAGTGGTTAAATACTGGCACTATAGTCAGAGCATTGTGAGTTCGATCCCACAGGCTCTAGGTTGACTCAGCCTTCCATCCTTTTGTAGATCGGTAAAATCAGTGGCGGAAATAAAGCAGTTTGATGCTGCTTCAACTACCATGACTCTATCCTGGAATTCTGGGATTTATAGTTTGTTATGACATCAGTGCACTCTAGCAGAGAAGGTTAACTATTTCACAAAACTACAGATCCCAGACTTTCATGGCATTCAGCCATGGCAGTTAAAGTGGTGTTGAACTGAATTATTTCTGCAGTGCAGATGAGGCCTAGAACAGCGTCACGGTTTTCTGTCTTACCATTTTGAGGCATGTGGAAGCAGTTTGGATACTTCTCGGTGCAACGAATATACCATTCAATCCATTCCCACCACATTTAAGATGTTACATCTTGTCATCTCTGTGTTTTTGGTTCCACAAAGATTTTCAGGAGTCAATACTAAATTCAGGTCCCAAGTTCTATTAAACAAATTGGAACTTTAGAGTAAACATATAGGGGATTGTGCTGTCAGTGAGCAGCTTCACAGTTCCTAATTTCAAGTAAGCACCTAAATTCTATTCAGTAAGTGACAATGGCTTAACAAACTAGAATATGTTGCCATTCTACAGAGAGAAGTGAAACAATACTTTATCAAGGGAAATAATATATATGTCATTTTTTTGCCATGGAGAGAACAAAAAGAGAGCTGTTCTCAGTTCCTACCTCACAGATCTAACTTTTAAAAGAACCCCATATCTACATAAACCCCATATTCCACATAAACATCCTCAAACAGAAAATACTGTTGAGTTAACCTCACTGGAATTAATAATAAAAAAACATGTTCTGTTTGCAATGCAGAAAACAACAACACTGTATCAGCTCAACTGAGAATTTGTTTGGGGAAATAGGATATCCAGAGGGAAAAGTCAAACTATAAAGCACCAACATTTGCACTGTACAACCAAAAGGAAGAATTTTCTATTGATACAAGCTGTTGGACATCTTTTGTTTGAAGCCTTCAGTAATGAGGATTCTTTTTATCAAACACTCTTCTCTTCTTTTATTCCCCCCCTCCGCTTGAATCCACCCACCAAATTTCTTATTTTCTATGAAGAAGGAGAAATAATAGTTTCAAATAAATCTTCTGCTTTTATGCTCCAGACTCACTCTGTCTTGCTAAGTCAGTATTTTTTTTATTTATAAGTATAGGCAGCAGTTAATAACCATAGTCTAGTTGCAGTTTTGGTGTGTGAGAATAATGTAGTACAGGGAACTGTTGAAGGTGTCTGAACACAGGCCTGAAGGATTGAAGCTTTCTTCAGCCTTAACTTTCTAAGATGAAGGGGTAGTTTTATGGTAGCTGTGTGCAGAGAGGTAGAAATCATGCAAAGAAAGTGTGGAAAATGCATCATAAATTGCTGTTTCTTCTGGGTTATTTTTTCTTCTATTACATCCTCTTTTTCCCACTCAAAAAAAAGGGAGCTGATCCCTTCTTATTTATATTTTTAAAGTAGAAGCATAAATTATCTCAAAACAGAGCTATGATATTTTTTAGGAAGGCATGAGAAATGGTTGCAGAGTAGTATTCACAAACATATAAAACTAGTAGAGATGAGACTGTAATTTACTGAAGTTCAAAGGCAGCAATAACTAATAACAGAGCAAATGTACCCATTTGTATGTATTTATTTTGCTTGCTTTACTATCCTGCTGTTAACAAAAAGAATATTATTTCAGAAACTGTCGTATCTGACTTGGCTTTAAAAAGAAAAAGAAAAACCTCACTTTCCCCCCAGTTCTTATTTTAGGGGGAAAAAGATCTTCCATGAATCTGATTTGTTTGCTTGTATAGCTCATTTGTCTGGATCTGTTTATTGTCTTGATTCTTCTTGCACTGAAAATAATGCAAAATGCTATTGCATTTGACTTATCTTTTAAATTGTGCTTTCTGCTCCTGTTTTGTGTTACCGGTTTATTTAAAGAAAAAATACATTTGCGGTCATGATCCTTGATTACACAGACTTCAGGATGGGACTTGTCTCTGTCCAGTTATCATCTTTCCTACTGAGGGGTACTTGCATGCATGGTAATAATAATAATAATAATAATAATAATAATAATAATAATAATAATATAGTTTATTTATACCTCCCGCCTCTCCCACGGATCGAGCGGGATTACAACCTTAAAAGACACTTAGTACAATGTTACATGCTACAGGATTCTTCTATCCATGGAAAAAGAAGTGAATCTATCATTGCTATTATTATCTAGGTTTCACAGTCTGTTGGGTGTTACTGGCTGGAGTTTTGGACCACCAGTGAATTAGACTGTCCAAGTATCAAGAAATCAGTGAGGTATTGTTGCATCTTTGCAAGCACTGCTGTTAAGAACACATGAAAGTTCTAATCTAAGCAAACAAAGCTTTCAAAAGTTTTGCTTTCATTGTGTAACACATTGTCTATCACTAGTGCTGGTATCACTGGTGCAGTAGCTCATGGTGTCACCCACCCATTGACCTCCTCCCCCCATACCTCACCACAAGGAATCCTTAGTAATGTTTGTTGTACTAATGTTAATCGTAAATCATAATTCACTTATATCATTGAATGTAATGGTAATAGTTGTGACATAAACTATTAGAAAAATTAAAATTATGCCTTTAAATTACAAAATCATAAGCATAGTCTAAATGTATTTACTCTTACATAATTTCATGCATTTAAAGTGGACATTTGATCAGATATGTTGTTTTTAAAGATAATTTTAAAAGAATATATATATATATATATATATATATATATATCTTTAAAAGCCTTAGGTTTCTTTTTTCTCCACTCACTGAGCCTCACCCCACTCACACCTTCCCATAATAATAATAATAATAATAATAATAATAATAATAATATTTATTTATTTATATTTCCTGCCTCTCCTGTGGATCGAGGCAGAACTACAACATAATAAAAATACAAAAACACAATAAAAAGTTATAATTAACCCCTAAACCCTCCTACCATTAAAAATAATAAAAATTCAACAATTAAAATAATTACATCAATAGCATAATCTAGAATAATAAAAATGGAATGGGCCGTTAAAGGCGGATAGGGCTATCCTTCTTTGGGAGGTCAGTCTGGGAAGGCTCTTCTACTGGGTTCCAGGGTTTTAAAAGGATGTGAACAAACACTAACCCATTGCTACCAACAGGCAGACATTTGGGAAGCAGTGGTGTCACTCTTCCCTTAGGATGTCACCTGGTACAGTCCATACTGCCTTCACTCCCCGCAACGGATGCCCATGTGTGTAAAGGTCTGTAAAATCTTCTCATTCCGTGATTCCTCCCCCTTGACTCGAGGAGCTGAGAAGAAGAGCCAATTGCTGAGAGGCCAGGCCTCTTGAACTGGGAGCCCTAGCCATGAATTATAGAGGTAGAACCATCTTACTGCAAATACAATCAAGGATCCCCAAGGCTCCACCCAAGGATAGGAGGAAGGTGACTTCAGCCTTGGCGGAGCTCAAGGTTTTCAGAGTCCACCTCACTCCTACAACCCCTAACCCACCCTAAAGATAAAAACAAAACAAAACCCCTCTCAGGATACTCTGCTAAAACAGTATAGCAAGGACAAAATGATACACAATGATTGCACACTGTTGTCTAACTATGGACAATGAGGAATGGGAAACTGTCATGGGGGGAGGAGGCAAAACAAAAAGATGTTTCTACAGTTGGGAATGCATTCCACGCCATGGCATTTTGTTGTGTGAAGGAAGGAAACCCTTGAATGATGCTCTGAGCTTAGTGGAAGAAAATTAGGATATAAAGGTAAAGAAAAACACACAAATTAATAAATTAGTAATACAAATTAGTAATACACTGGTCCCTTGGTATCTGCAGAACCCCACATGAATAACAAAATCTGTGGATGCTCAAATCCCATTAGATACAATAGAATAGTAAGATGGTGGCCCTTATTTAAAATGGCAAAATCAAGGTTTACTTTTTGGATTTTCTTTTAAAAACATTTCCAAGTCATGGATGGGTTGAATCTATGGGTGCAGAATCTGTGGATAGGAAGGGATGACTGTTAATGAATTTGAAGGACCAAGAGCAGTTTAGGAAACAAAATAAGTTTCAATGTAATGATGGTTGTTTAAAGCAGGGGTGAGAACCAGATGGCTCTCCAGTCATTGTCGAATTAGACCCCCCAGCATTTCCACCACTGGCTGTGCTGGCCAGGGCTGCTGGGATTTCCACTGCAACAAAAGCTAGAGGGTGGCATGATTCCCAGTCCTGGATTATAGGTATGGTAAAGGTTGTCTCTGATGTCTTAGTAGGCATAACAAGAGCCTCTAATAAGAATACGCTTTACTGTGGAATCTACATATAAATGACAATATAACAAAGAGAATACAGGATGTTCTTGATGGCAGATTACATAAACCATATTTAAGGTGACACTTGGTTAATTCATATGTTGGCTAACAATAGAACACATTGATAGTTCTGTTGGTAGGGAACAATGGAACAGAAGTTCTCAAAGTAGAAGCTGAAACAATATGAGATATCAAACAATGATTAATTGCTCCCATATCACAAGGAAATGCACAGCTGTAATCATACATATTATTTCTCTTTCAATGAAGTGGCATTTGAATCCCAGTGACATCTGCTTTGACTGTCAGTAGTCCCCAAAGCTTGGAAAAGAATACAGATTTCTGGAATTTGATTTTTAAAGAGTCACTTTCTCAAATTTTGACAGCATCCTAGAGTCTCAGGTATTGGTCTCTCTCATCACTTGCTATCTCTGAGCTATACCTCTGCCTGGAGACTTCATGGATCAAAACTGGGAATTTCTGCATATAAAGAATTTACTTTATCATTGAGCTAAAGGGTCATTGCCCCTTGGGTCCAACTTCGTTGTTGTTGTTGTGGGCCTGCTAGTCATTTGAACCTATTTTCTTGGCAATTTTTTTCAGAGGGGGTTTGCCATTGCCATCCTCTGATGCTGAGAGAGTGTGACTTGCCCAAGGTCACCCAGTGGGTTTCATAGCTCAGCAGGGATTTGAACCTTGGTCTCTACAGTTGTAGTCCAACACTCAAACCACTACACCCCACAACCTCTTTCTCTATAATGATTGGGGGGAACACTGAGAAGAAAAGGAGTGTCATTTTGATTACATAAAGTCATTGATTACATAAAATCATTCAGTTGCTGTGTTCCTAAAAAGGTAAAAAGTAAAGGTTTTCCTTTAACAAGATTATGTAGTTGTGACCGATTGTAGGGGGTGGTGTTTATCTCTGTTACTAAGCCGAACAGCCAGCATTGTCAGAGACTACTCTGTGATCATGTGGCTTGCATGATTGCATAGAACACTGTTTACCTTCCCACCGAAGTGGTACCTGTATGCTTTTGTATGCTTTCGAACTGCTAGGTTGGCAGAAGCTGGGACCAGTAATGGGAGCCTCAAATTGCCAGCCTGCCCATCTTAAAGGGACCATTAAACCCTAAAATGTACAAGGCCAGCCTTGATCTGTTGTTATTAATGATGCAATCATCTTAGAAAAAAGAGAATACAAAATCTGTAAAGCAAAGACCTCATCATACCATGAATATTAAAAGTATAAATACACAGAATGACCAAAGTCATATTCATTTAGGAGAATAAGTGAGAACTGTGCTATCGATAAAGGTTTTTATGCATTTAAATTTTAAAATTTTAAAACATCTGAATATATGTTTGAGTAAAAAAAATCAGTAAAATGTTGACCAGACTGCAGTAGTAATCCATCCATCTATCCATCCATCCATCCATCCATCCATCCATCCATCCATCCATCCATCCAAGTTTCCTATTATACCACAAACCCTCTTGCCATAAGTCTGAAATGCTTAGGGCTCATTTAGCATTTAAATCCCCCAGTCCCAAATGTCCAACAAAACTGTATGCGCTAAGCTGATAAACAAATTCTTTCTTTCCTTTGCTTTCCTCACTGATCCATTTCTCTGAGTTTCTGCACTTGAGAGAATCAAAATAAATCTGAGAACCTTGCTGCACGCAAAAAAAGACCTTTCATTTCATACTTTAAAAAAGTAATCACTGTATAAAGTGGCCACTAGCTCACAGAATGCATGGAAGTTCTTTTTCTTTTTCTCCTTCTAAGAATTGCCAGATACCTAGAAAACTTCCAAACAGACCATTACACATCATAACATCTTTAGGATCCTTGGGCTCTTACCTGCAGAAGCTACTCCTTCCAGTTTGAGTTAATTAAAAGACATAGCCATAGCACATGTATCTGAGGAAGTAGGCTCAAGTCTACAAAAGCTCATGCTACTAACTTCTTTCTTTCAGTTAGTCTCAAAGATGCTACAAGATCAGATTAGTTTTGTCCACAGTTCTAGCTGGAAACCTTAACCATCGTCCTAGTCTATAGGACTACCCTAGAGTCATAAATTTGCACAGAAGCAGCTTTACCTGATAAGCATTTTACAACATTATCACCTCATGTTATTTTGTTTCACTGATAAAAAAATGAATCAAAAATTGTTCCAACCAATCAATTACATTTTATCACTGGGCCCTTTTTTCATTACACACTGTAATGAGATAAAAAAGTCCCCATGCAATTTTGTGGTTGAAATACAATGCAGAGAAGCTGCTCTGAATATTTGGATGAGGAACAACTTGTATCACTGCACAATGGTTGGAAGGCAGCAAGTATACACTCATAAAATCCTGTTCAAAAAGGACCAAGAAGAGTTTCTAATGTAATGAGAGGAGGAACAATCCCTGGATTCTTTCTTCACCCTCCCATGAAGCTGTAGGCTGCTGTCTCCCATTCTAACAAGTTAAGAGAATGAAGAATCCTTGGATTCCTCCTGGATTCCACTCTCAAAGGTGGAAACTCTTGTGTCAATGGCAGGTAACAGTCTTCCTCACACTCACTCACTCCCTGCTTCTCTTGCCTAGTTCTCCTTCTCTCATGGATAGGGCCAGGCCATACCAGGAGGACAGAGGAACTGAGAAGGTCTTGCCCTGTCTTCTCCCAGAGGGGGTTTGAAGTGCAGTGGTAGAAGAAAAGAGTGGCCTCATTTGTCCACCTTCTGGCCATAGCCTCTATTCTGCTGGGCTCCTCGTGTCCTGCAAAGTACATTAATGCTTCACCCTGTGTTTTGCAAAAGGCAGACATTTAGGGAGCAACAGTGGTATTGCTAGGGTAGTGGCTGTGATGTCGCTTCATGCATCCCACACCCCACATGCCCCCTAGTGACATCTCTGCTGCAAGACTGTCACGGGTGAGAGGCTTCTCAGTCACTGCTCAGCCAGCTACCTAGGTCCAAAACACACTGCAGAAACAATCCAGTTTGAGGCTGCTTTAACTGCCTTGGCTCATTGCTAGGGAATCCTGGGAATTTGTTGTGGCACCAGAGGTCTCTGATAGAGAAGGATAACTATCATACAAAACTACAGTTCCCAGAATTCACTAACACTGAGCCAGGGCAGTTAAAGTTTTTTCAAACTGGATTATTTCTGCAGTGTATTTTGGAACTTGGTTGCTGATCCTGGCATGACTGGGTAGCAAAGGAAGCAGCGACTGAGATTGCTTGTCTTGAATGTGCAATAGAACAGTAGACCTACTATCAAGAAATAGGTTGTCACCAGTGTTGCCAATCACCCTTGAAGGAAATCCCGATTGGCTCCCCAGAATGCCTCCAAATTCCCCAGAAGCAGGCAGGACATCTGGGCAGGGGTTGCCGCAAGGCACTACAGGAAGGCAAAAGGAGGCGAGACCTCTGAGATGGGAGGTACTTTTGGCCATTCTGGGGGGTGGAAAGATATTTTCAGCCATTTTTTGGGTGGGAAGGTATTTTTGGGCCATTTTTGGCAGGTTGGGTGGGAAGGGCTGATTCCCCGGAATTTACCCTGAAATTTCTCATGCATGAAAATCAAATGGAAAGCTTTTAAATTACCTGGAAACTGGGAATTCCCTGGAAATTGGCAACACTGGTTGTCACACAAGTTGAAAGGGGGCAGTAGCCCCCCCCCCAAATTGGGGACCACTGTGCTAAATAAACTTTCAGGTGAACTGAGAACAAGGAAGAAAAGGAGGAGCTGGGCAGGTAGACAAAGACTTTCTCAGAGGCAATAGGCCTCAATAGACAGGCCATAATAAAGCTGCTTTGGCTGACTTTGGAGGTATGCTGTTTAAATGATGCACGTGTCCTAAGAGGTCAGAAGCCATGCCAAAGCCATATTCCAGTCCTGAGGACTGGAGTGCAGCTTTAGTGCAGCTTCTGGCCTCTTGATATGTGTGTGTCATTTAAACAGCATACCTCCAAAGTGACCTGAAGCAGCTTTAATTTGATCTGTCTGTTTGGGTCCTTCGTTAGCTGAAATATGCCTATACTAGTAGAAAATGGGCTTCCAATAGGGACCAGCAAAGAAAACAAGTATTGTGCTACTGTTTTCCAGTCAAAAATGGCATTGCTTTGGGCTAGTGTGAATATGAAATATTCACAGCTCGTAGTCTCTAGTTCTGCACAACAGATCATGCAATTATCTTTGTGGCTTTTACAAAATCCCTTGAAGACCTCTCATAGAGACAATGCAGAGAATGTGAGAGAAATGTTAGACATGTTAAAGCTCTGGATTGTGAAAGCAGAGGTCTATCGAGAGGGTCAGGGGAACCATTGCTTCAAAAACATGAGTCAGAATTGTCTTCTGGTTAGACTGCAGTATTTTATTGGCCCAGTTTTTGTATATGACAGACATGTTGGAGTGCACCAGCCTAGTAGAGAGCTCATGTGTACAAAGTTGCTGGGAAAATTTCTGTCTGGATTACTCACATATCTCTTAGGGACAGCAAGAATATTTGTTTTTATTTCCTTCCCTGCAGAGAAATGGGTTTCTTGACACCTTACAGGATGAATAATGTAGCAGTGAGATTCTGCAGTTTTCTCCTGGCATTCACACTTTGTGAAGTAGTTCTGGGGAATTATTTTCCACAGTAATACACATGGGTTTTTCTTCACAAACACTTCCATATTTTCTGCATAGGAAAGAGTGGTGGTTTTTCTTTCTTTCCAGGAGTGGGGAGGAGATGGAAAATACATGGCATCCCATGCAGAAAATAGGTGTCTTTTTTTTAACAGAGAAAAAATAAAACAAAAACAGAAATAGTTCTGTGCAGAATGATTCCCAAGAATACTTTGCAAGGTAAAAACACTAGGAGAATACCATATAGATATCTTTGTTCTCAGTGAGGACAAAACTATGGGAATTATTCATCCCTGCATATGAGGATGATAAAGGCAAAGATCTGCATTTCTAGGGTGGGACCAACAAGGATCAGTCATGGACATTTGACTTTGTGGGATTATACAGCAATGGCATCTATGTAAAGTCCCCCAGACTGAGGCCCCTCCACTGTCTGTGAGATTTACAGCATTGTAAACCACCTCCCAGCATAAACACTGTTTGCTGGATGGACATCTGTTGGGGATGCTTTGATTTAGATTTCCTGCATGGCAGGGAGTTGGACTGGATGGCCCTTGCGGTCTCTTCCAACTCTATGTTTCTATGATTCTAAAGTCAAGGAATTTTTGTTGTGTGCCTTCAGGTAGTTTCTGATTCATGGCAACCCTAAGGCAGCTCCCTCATATGGTTTTATTGGCCAGATTTATTAAGAGGGGTTTGCTTTTGCTGTCCTCTGAGGCTGAGAGTGTGTGACTTACCTAAGGTCCACCCAGTGGGTTTCCATGGCCAAGCAGGGTTTTGAACTTTAGTCTTCAGAATCATAGTGCTCTGAAGCTCAAACCACTGCACCACTCTCAAGGTTTACAGAGAGGTAATGTTGTCATGGTTTGGGAAACACTGCATAATATGTGAAGAAAATACCAAGGAAATTTGTGATATGATATTTCATCCTCTGAAAATCAACTAAAAATTTTACCCAGGAGGAGATGGTCTGATACTTTAGCAACCACCAATTCAATTTACAGAGGTTCTACTTTCTGTTGCTTTAGGATGATTCAAACGCAAATATGGCACGAACTACAGGCGAAGTAATTTTATGAAAGCAAATAAGGAATGAAACACATTTAGTTGAAAAAATACTTTCCTCATGCTATAGTGTTTTGGCATCGTGTATGTCATCTCTCCCTCTATTGTACATACAAATTGTCTTTGATTCTGCAAGCACCAGGGATGTTTATGCCCTTATAAAACTGGCATCTGCAGGAATATGTAAACTAATGGGTATAATGTAACAGAGTTAAACTTTCTAAAAGCATTATTTGGTGCAAAGCAATTACTTGTACTGTCTGCAGGAGTGAAATTTACCACCACAGGAAATCATAAAAAGTCAAAACAGCAACTGTATACTGAATGTAAATGATGCCACACCTAATGATATGTCACCTTCTATTTCTTAAAGGGTAAAGCATGTTGTCCTGAAACTGCTGCAAATAATAATAATAATTTAGAGAAATAGCTTTTTCTTTAGCATTATAGCTGCAGATTTCTCCAAAGCTATCTGAAGACCTTCTTTCACATTTCTTCAAAGTATTTTCATTACTTTGAGATTTTTTTTTTTTAAAAAGGGGGCAACCTGGATCTCAGGGGAAGAGTTGTGGGGATCAGGGACAAAGGGGAAGAAAAGACAGGTAATAAAATTTCATTACCTGCCTTTTCTCATCCTTTGTCCTTGGGTCCCCGCATGGCCAAGAAGGGCAGTGCCCTCTGCCTTGATTGAAATCCCCCCGGAACAACTGAACTACAACAGAAACAACATCTGATACAAAATTTAGGCCTGAGACTCTAATGTCATTACTTTTCTTCTTCTGTATGATTTTAAACATATTTTGCCTGATGAAGGCAGTGGAGCTTTGAAAGCTTGCATGATGTATTTTCTTCATTTTGATGTGGATTTTGTTGTATTTTGCTACATGGCCAACATGGCTACATGGCACCTACTTGACAGTGTAGATGTGTTCCTCTGGGGCTCTGGAGGAGCTTAAAATTAGCTGTTGCAGCCTTCTGAAACATGAAGAATGTCTATTTTTACCTTAATATGAAGGGCAGAATAGGGTTTCTAACAGGCAAAGTGGTTATTTTAACATATAATTAAATAACTAATCTAAAGCCCGAGCAACTGCATGCTCCCCAGCCCTAGTTCAAAAGGACAGTGCCATTTTGGAAGTGTGCCGTCCATACACGTGGTGTGCTCTTTCCAGGCCAAAATGCTCTTTCCAGGCATTTTGCCGCTTCTCCGTGGCCTGGAAAAGCGCCGGATTGGGGCCTCTGGGCTGCTGGTGAAACCTCCCTGGCCCCAATCCACTGTGGAAAGGGGTGGCTGTGGACCACCCTTTTTCCGCGGTCTGTATTGGGCCTAAGTCCCACTGATTTCCATAGAATTAAAGAGCAATTAACACAGTTTGGACCCAGTCTAAGCCATTTCCCCCCATTCCTGAATAATATTTATTTCTTAAATATAAATAAAAAATAAAGAGGCAAAACAGTTTCTTGACTGTGGTCCCCCCCCCCCCCAGTGTGCCCAGTGTGGCTGGAATTATGAAACGAGAATTCTGTTCCCATTCCTACACCCCATTTTTATCCCTATAGTATCCCATTATTTTTCACATGCACTCTTGAAAGGACGAAGTGTCTGTGGCTTGTGTTATTGCTATGCCAAAACCTATTAACTCTTTTTTTTTAAAAAAAAAATGTGACCGTTCATTTTGGAAAAGGCTTCTGTTGCCCCCACCATAGTACTTTAGAATTGCTTCAGAGTTTGATTTGGTGGCAATTATTAGAATTTATCTTCTGATTTTTCAGACTGATGAATTTCCCCAGAAGTCCAGAAGGATGATGTAATATTTCTGTGTCTGGCTTAAGGAACACCCAGACACTGCCTGCCTCCCTGCCTTCCTTGGCCTGTGGGGAAAAGGCATCCATGTGACATAGAGATAAGGTGGTACACCTAAGTGGCATGACCAGTCATTTCTGAATTAGGTTTCTCATGGGCGACCTAGCATGGGAGAACATGGGCTTGAAATTTTGGCCCCTAATCCACTTTGCAAACTGCATGCCACCCTGGCTCTAAATGAAACTCTTGTAACTCAGATCTACATGCTAGTTACCAGAGACCAGAGGTTGTGATGCTAAAACTGGGCAGCAGAGTTGGTTGAAAGCAGCCAATCAGTTCTCCTGTTTTACAGGTGAAAAACACTGAGGTGAACCATGAGCATACAGCAATGGGGGTCAGAAGCCATGAGAGATCTACTAAAAATCATCCAGAGAGGTAACCGTAGATCCCAGTCTGTCTTTTGCCCACCTTTGTCTTAGAGTGACAAGCAAACAAACTAAAACGGCACATAAAACAGGAATAAACTTGTGGCAGATTTCAACTACAACAATTAAGCCTTGTGACTATATGATGCAAGTAAGAGCAGAGCTGGGGAAAGTTACTTGTTTGGACTACAGCTCCCAGAAAAGGTGGCATGACTAGGGACCATGACTTTTTTTTTAAAGTAACTTTCCCCAGTACTCTCCTGCATTCTGTTTTGGCTTTACATTGGTGAAAAAGCTGTTACATAAATAGTTGCACTTCCTTGGAGGTTGCATAAGAGTGGCATTGCTCTATTTAGGGATACACAAGTACTGTGATGCTACAGTGGCACAATCTAGCACTTCAACTTTATCTACACAAAAGCTTGTGTACTTTTGTGCTAGGCAGGCAGTGAAAAGATAGCCAATGAGATGGATCAATGTGTATATGTTCTAGTAGGATAGCTTGTAATAGACATCATATATAAATGACCCCAAATACTTATAGGTTGATGGCTAAAATGGTATTATTGATAAATTCCATTACCAACAGGTCATTATGTTCTACTTACTCTGAAAATTACATCCACTGCAGGATTCCTAAAGGGGTGTGTGTGTGTGTGTGGGGGGGAGTCTATATGCTGCTTGTTATTATTTTAACATTCATCTCTACTTACAAATGGCATGCAGGTTATAAATATAGTCAAATTAGTGCAAAGAAGGTGACTCAGAAAATCTACCTGGGGAGTGATGGAAAGTACCATATAATTACTTCTATGGATGACGGAAGGTGGTTGTATCAGTAATATTTCTGTCACATTAATGAGCTAAAGTGATAGGTAAAAAACTATATTAAGAAGCCACTCAACAGTCTTACCAAAACAGTAAAAAAAGGCAGGGGGAGGGAGGGGGAAGAGAGAAAAATCCCTAACAACTCAGATGGGAAAGTTGCAGTACAAGCTTGCAATAAATGTGAGGATAAAAATGCTTCTGGGGGCCTCTATAGGATATGCTGTCTTCTTCAGCGTAGTTGACAAATAGTGAGGCTGTAGTTAAACACATTGTAAAATATAAACAAATAAGATGATTTTATGAGAACTAAGCAAACAGTGTTGCAGTAAAAAAAATGTAAGAAGGACTGTTTTTCAGATAAAAATGTTGGCCCCTTTCCTGCATAAAATGATGAACATGCTGTAATTGTGATGTAGGGAGAACAGCATGTACTGAACATGCTTCTGACTTCTTCATGTGTTTTGATAGTGGCATGAAAAGAGTTGTCATGTATGTGCTTAAGGCATGGAAATCATGCAGCCCTCTAGATGCGGCTTCGTTGCAGCCCCCAACATTCCTCACCATTGCTTATGTTGACAAGGACTGCTGAGCTTTAGTCCAATGATGTCAAGTGCAGCATAAGATTATCACCTTGATGTAACTGTATGCATATGATGATTTATCCCACATTCTGGAGGTTTGGTATGGAAACTTGATTAGCAAAGCATTTGCTAATCAAGTTTTGCTAATTTGCAAAAGCATTTCCACCTCCTCCACAACTTCAGTATTATGACTTAAGTTCTACTGGGAGTAAACCCTCTGAATAAATTGTTGGATGGTGGGTCAACACTTTTGTGTCCACCTAGTGGTTTGATGGTTATACTCTGTTTGGGATTGCCAATAAATACAGACGAAGGTGTGCAAATGCCTTGCAAGACTGGTGATATGTATTTTATAGAAATTACATTGCATTCCTGTCTCCCTGCTCTTGAGAGAGAGCCACATTTTTTTAAAAAATGAGACAACTTTGGTACTCAGATTTCTAGGAACTAGATTATGAACCAATGGATTCAAATTATAAGAAAAGTGATTCTTCCTAAACTTTAAGAGTAATTTCTTGCCCGTAAGAGCTTTTCAGAAGTGGAAAAAAATTGCCTCATAGGGTCATGGATTCCTTCTTTGGAGGACTTGACTTGCCAGCTCTCAGGAATGCTTTCATTGTATATTCCTGCACTGAAAGAAATTGGTCTAGGCAGCCCCTGTAGTCCCTTCCAATTCTATGATTCTTCTTTGTGTTGTTCACACATTAAGAATGTTGAATAAGTTCTATGGCTGGAACCAACCAAAGTGTCTGATTTTAGTTAAGATCCAGTTCTGTTGTTAGTGGACTGTAACTCTCCACCAATGTAGCTCTTGAAATACTCTATGGGGTGAAGCAACATTACCCCCTGGACCATTGGAAGAGCTACACTGTTTCTCCTTCAGCAGGTGCATAATGGAAGCTGGAATTTCCTGGGAATAGTTCCTCTCCCCATCCAGTGATTGGGTGCAGGGCCACACCCAAGATACATCCAGTTATCTTTGTACATACAAAGGAGAAGCAAAGCAGCCATCATTCCCTGGGAAAGGGCAGAAACTGCTTCTTTGTTCCCAAGTACCAAAGAAAAGGAGACATGGTGGCTCAGTGGTTAAAACACTGATGATTTCAAAATCACAAGGTTAGCAGTTCAAGGCCCAAGTGCTGCATGATGGAGTGAGCTCCCATTACTAGTCCCAGCTTCTGCCAACCTAGCAGTTCGAAAGCATGTAAAAGTCTAAGTAGATCAATAGGTAGCAGAAGATAACAGCATTCTGTGCAGTCATGTTAACCATATAATTATCTGACAAGGCTTGTTCTTTGGCATAATAATGGAGATAAACACCATCCCCTACAGTTGAATATGACTTGAAAAGCTTGAAAAGGGAACACCTTTACCTTTATCAAAGAAAAGTTGAATGGCTCCTGGGTGTAATCCTATGTCCAGTCATTGGCCTGGGAAGGAGCTGCACACTGCAGAGGCACCAGCTGCTCCTCCACATTCACTGCAAAAAGCATTGCACAAAGAGGTACAGGATATTTCCTTCCTGAAAGCATTTAAAAGGATCTATGGCAGTTTAACTGGTAACTATGCCAGCATGAGCCATCCAACTGGATTCTGGACTAAGAATGCCTTAAGTTTCTTTGAAGCACATAGTTATTTACTTTATTATTATTGCATTTTCACTGCTAGGAATGGCCAGAAGTAAGTTTTTCTGCCTTTGGTACCAAAATAGCATGGCTAGCCAAGTGCAATGCCATTTGCTGCAGTACTTCAGGCAGCAAAAAGATTTGGGTCACTCTGACTGGAAGTGGAATGTTCAAACACAGAAATCAGTGAAGTGGGTGCTCCACTGAATTAGAAATTTTGGGACTGTTGCTGTCAGAATCCTGACTCTGTGCAGCTGGTAGCCATATTGTTTAGGGGATTCTGGGGGTTGTACTAAAAAGTAATTTGTACACGCTCTTATCTAGTATCATATTTGTAAAACTTTCCTGGTAGTGGATGATTTGCAGTGAGCAACCCAACACACTCGGGGCACTCCAAGGACACTCCTGCAGTGATGTTAGTTCAAGGGACCTTTCTTTCTTTTACAGATGCCTGTGGAACCACCAAGGCTACTCTTAGGTTCAGGAAGAGAGATGTAGATTAGTTAACACATTTTGTCAGCTCCAAAATCTATCTGTTTATGTTAACACTGGATAGCATTTTTGCTGTTGTTAAATTAAGCTGCTCTTAATTGTTAAGATTCATGTCAGAAACAGTAGCCTAAAATAGCATTTTTTCAAAACTCTGTCCATCCATCCATCCATCTTTCCTTTTTTAATAATCTTCAGTTGAACATACTTGCAATACATTTTAAAGCAGGATTTCTGAAGCACTGCTTCCTGGAACACTAGGATTGTGTGAGAGATCTTAACTGGGGGGAGGGGGGAATCCACATTTTTTGAGCTGTACATATAATAATTTTTATTCAGGAATTCTCTGAGACCTAAAAAAACATTGCAAGGGTTCCTCCAGGATGAAAAAGTTGCCAAAGGCTGTCTTAAAGCAATCTCTGATTTTGTAGATGTTCCCTTAAATAAAATCATACAATCAAATTTGACAATTAGGCATTTCCATGTGTTTGAACTGTAAAAACACATTGCTGTCAGTATTGTCACTGATTCAAATAGTGATGGATCAGAACTTTTGCAATGTCAAGGACACTGCATGTCTACCTAAGTGCCTGACTGTGATTAGGGAAAGAAATACGATGGTCATAATCTGTATTATATAGACCTATTCATTTCTTTCATTACAAGTTTAGTAGCTAGATGTACCAGCTTTGGTTCTCTTGCTGCTCAATCCAGTGACCTTCTGCAAATAAGCCTTTAGGATAGGTTGTAACAATGTCTTCTGCATTAGTGTAGCATCATACTGTGTGGCAGAGTGCTAATGAAAGTACTTCATGTAGAGGAATGTCAGACTGTTATTGTGGCTAAAGTCCTGCTGCTACACCAGCAACAATCACCTTTGTGCAATACACTGAAATGCAGTGCTTGGAAAAAACACAGGTGGGAAGAGGTGAGTGGAAGGATGTTAAATGAAGAGGCCTGGGCTCAAAAAGAGTCAATATGTTTTGCCCATGAAAGGTCACGGTTTCAATTTAAAAATCAGCAGAAGAGCTTTGAAAGACCATTTTCTGGGTGCATCTAGACTGATTAAAAAAACAGCCTCACCTTGCATTTTTCTTGTCTGGAGATCGGGGGGGGGGGAGGGGAAGGGAGAGTAAAAGCAGTAAATATAAATGGGACACTCAAGCAAAGGGAAGAAGAGTTGTACAATCTAACCCCTCACTGTTGATCTCATGGCTTTACATACATTGCAGTAGAAAAACATAACAAAACACACAAGGCTTGCCGGACCCAACCAGTCCCATCCAACAAAAACTTCTCCCACTCAAGACCCCACACTGACTTTGCTATGGAGTGTAGTCCCCACACCCAGGAGTGAAGATCTGGATTTTCCACTCAAATTCAGAGTAAATTCCAGCTTTTTCCACTCCAAATTAAAGCCCTGAGGTGCTGAAAAGGGATTTGACCTGAATCTTTTTAGATGTCATCAGGATAGCTTGCAGTGAAGCCCAGGGCAACTGTGTAGGTAAGTCTCCTATCTGAGACCTAAAAAAGCTCCCGCCAGTCAGAGAAAATAATATTGGGCTCAATTGACCAAGCTTCTGACTCTTTTAAGTGTAAATTGTTGATTATATGGTTATTTTTGTTTTAAAAAAGATTTTATGTTGATGAGTTAATTTAAATGAAAACTGAACACAGAACCAACCTGAACAAGGAGCTGAAAGCAGCATTTCAATCAGGTTAGCAAAAGAAGCTTCACTAGTGGTACTAGAGTAAAAGAAATTCTAAAGGACAACATGGATACTCCCACAGCAGTAGCCTGTTGTGCTGGGCATATTTTCTTCCCTGTTTTTATTACTTTCCTTTATCTTTTGCTTTCTCTGAAGAAAGGGCACTCCCACCTTCCCCTGTATCAAGTGTGTTGGTGTGTGGCACAGTGTGGTGTTGTGGTTGTGTAGAGAAATAAGAACCCCCTCATCTCCTACAGCACAGCCAAATGTATAATCTGAGAGATGTTGCTTCCAGAACTTGGATGAATTAGGGGCTCAACAGACTGCCCCTAAGGGGTGGCTCTGTGCCGTCCCTTTCCACTTCAGATCGGGGCCCCAATCTGGCCTTTCCACATCACAAAAAGAAGCCATAAAAAGTGGCTTCTTTTCGCACCACAGAAAGGACACCCTAGCCACCATGGTGGTGGCTTTTTGGCACTCCTTTGGCACAGTGTGTTTAAATGTTGCACCAACGGAGTGCCGTGATACCCCCCGCTGTGTAGTTGAGCAGCTGACATGACACCGGTGTGTATGGCATATTCCTACACTGCCCCCACACTGGTGTATAATGCCAGTCTGTACAGGCTCTGAGTTTTTGGACTACTGCTCCCAAAATCCTAATGATCTACCACAGTCCAAAATTATGATCATCTATTGAAATGTGGGCTCTCCACTCAACATTTTCCCACTCATCTCTGCCCAGTTGTACACATCCAAACAATACAATTCACTGTGTTACATGAAGTTTTTTTTTTTATGCATTGACATTGTATTTTTAATATGTTATACTATTTAATACTGTCTTAAGGGGGGGAGGGATAAAGTGTTTTTAATTGTCATATTTTATATTTTACTGTTGTTAACCGCCCGGATTGGTTTGCCAGAGGGCGATATACAAATAAATATTATTATTATTATTATTATTATTATTATTATTATTATTATTATTTAATTGAGTCTAGTGTAGGAACAGGACTCAAGCCACCATTCCACAATGCCATTTTCCTATGTGAATTATTTTCAGTAATAGTATACCACACACCACGATTGCTAGTGAACAAGCTTACCAGGAAAATGTAGGGCAAAAAAGTAACATTTCCAGACTCTGGATTTCTCTAAAGGTCTAGGGAATAGTAGGGCATAGTTTTAAGATTGCACCAAGACAGCAAAAGTTTCTGGGAGCCGCTTCTTGGTTAGTGTAATGTGGCCGTTGGGCTGCAGAATGTCTCTGGCCAGCCATGCTAATGTAAATAGATTCTTCCTGTCATAAGTGAAGGTCAAGGACAGGCATTTAATCTTGCTGAGAATGACAAATACAAGGGTCCTCTTGGGTGTTCAGGAGGAGAGAGGGCAGCTATCAACATGCAACATGATAGAAGGCCTTTCTCTGTGTAAGCAGCAATCGTTCAGTCTTGGCTCCAGAACTGTGGCACAAGGAGGAAGCGACAGTAAAAGAAACCAAGAGCAGAGGGCACTAGTAAAAGTTTACTACAGCACAGAAAAGAGAAAAAGCCGACAATCAAAGTAATTGTTCTCCTTTGCAATTTTGGTTTCAGGGCCAATTTACATTAATAATTCATTCTGAAAATGGGGTGATGGAGAATAATTTGTTAGAAGATATATTCTGAAAAATCCTGACTGATGCAATTAATTAAGAGAGCAAATATTTAGATGACCTGAAACTGTATGTACAGTCACGCCTCTGTTTTCATGGACTGCATCCCTCACCTGTTTGTGGGCAGCAGACAGAGGGGGACAAAATGGGGCATGTGATTCCAAGCCAATGGGGCTTGAATACTGGTGATTTTTCATTTTCTCACGCACGGGGGTCCGGAACAGATCCCCTGCAAAAACGGAGGGGCGACTGTAATAGCAAAAGTAGTTTTCTTCGAGGTCTATTTTAGTCTGCTTGTAAGATAAATAAACATGCCGGGCAGCTTTCTTTAAAAAGGGTTAGCTGACTAGTGTTTTTCAGTGTAAGAGTAGAATAAGATGTTTAAAAATAAATGAAATTGTTTTTACAAGAACAGTATCATTTCTGACTTTGTATAGCGAAATGCATGTTTAAATACTTTACTGTATCAAAAACAACAATCGTACAAAACTTCTTGAACAGGGACAACTAACATGTTAATGAGAAGACTAGGCTGGAATTCATCTCAGTGATAAGACTTTCAAACTGAGGAGCCAGTTAAAAATCAGCTATCTCACTCTTTGTTTTAGATTTGAAAAGAGCAAATCTGCCATCATCCCATCTTCTTTGGCCCTAAGGCTCTGTAGTATCTGATTAATACATGAAAGGCATTAAAAGATATCTATTCTTACTATTTTCGGTGCTATTGATTTTAGGCAAACGGTTAGGAATGGCATTGAGATGCCTTTAAAAGTCATTGCCAGAATGTTTGCTATTAGAGAATGCACTTAATCAGAGGAAAGCTTGTTCCTACTTTCTGGGAAGGGGGAGAAATTAAGATTACTATACCTACCTATTCAAGGAATACATGAGAGGCACCTTACAGGACTGTGGCTCAGTGATCAATATGCCTGGTGATCATGGTTCTTATTATCCATGGCCTCAGTATATGGGAGATGGAAGAATCATTCAGAAATATTGGCGGGATACAGGCCACCCCTTTGGGGTGGACTGCACCTGCCCCTTTCCCCAGCGGATCGGGGCCTCAGCGGCCACAGCAACAACCCTGGAGGCCCTGATCCGCTGCTTTTCCAGGCCTTGGGAAAGCGGCAAAACACGGTCTGGAAAGAAACACGGCCTGACATGAAGCCCCAAAGACACCCCAACAGCAGCAGAGAGAGAGAAAGGAGCCATCGGCCCCTTTCTCTTCTGTATCGCTGGTGCAGCTGTGTAAAGGCCACGCCAGCGATATGTGCAGCAAAAAGAGCTCCGTTTTGGAGCTCCTTTCAGTGCTGCTGAAATGGTGCCACAAGCGCCCTGTAGTGGCGCAAGCACGTAACGGCTGCGTAATGTAACGGCCGTCATGTCAAAATGGCGGCACCCATGTAGACAGGGCACCGCCATTTTGATGTATGGAATACGTGTAAGGGTTAGAGAGTGTCTGTAAAGGATGCCCCGAGGCAACCCTAGCATGTACTCAGTACGTGCTAAAAGGCCCATCTGGACAGGGCCATTATTTTGCTGGAGCACAGTTTCCAGAATTCTTAAAGAATATCTGATCATAATCTTTGGCAGCCATACTGTTAGTGATCTATCCAGGTGTAACTAAAAGTTATACCTATCTATCTAACTTTTTGGCTTGAGGGTGATGGAAGAATTCAGTACCACTATTTCCTAAGATTCTCTTCCCAAGCCACTTACCTTCTGCAGTCTAGGTGCTACTCTGGGAAAGACAAGGAGGATGAGAATCAGGCAGGCATCCAGTCATGTTTCTGAAGCTACCCTTGGGAGGAACAAGGCATCTTTCTGGACCTCCTAGGTGTCCTCCAGAGGTTCAAGAAGATAGCATAATCTTCCTTTGGATGGTTTCAGGAATGCCACCACCTGGCTGCCTCACTTCATTCTTTTCTGGTCCCTGAATGGCCATAGCAGGTGTGCCCAGTTAAGAGATAGGGAGAAGAGGGGAGCATGCAGGATAGATGGACAAGTCGTAATTATGTCTGGTGGAATTTTATAACTCACAGGTGCAATGCAGAAACTTGATCTTTGTGAATCCAGGTACAAGACATTATTATGGTGCTAGTGCTGGGTGCCAAAGTATTTAAAACATTTTGTCTTTCATTTCCAAGTACTGGAGCCATTCAAAATGAAGTCATTATTTGGATTAAAATCTTTGGGTCTGTTTTTTTAGTTGGTCTCCCTGCTTTCTGCAGACTGCTCTAATTGCAAGAACTGTGCCTAGGTTCAATGTTGCAGTTAAGGTTATAAGAAGAATTTTGAAACCGACAGTCCTATCTTGAGGATCACCTGATCATTCACAGGAATGATGCTGTTACAAAGACTCCTTTCTCTTTAGAAATAAGAAATGACACACATGCAGTGGGGGGGGGGCATTAACTTTGTTCATGTGCTTTTCCCCCTGTTTGCATAACACTGAAACCTCTATAAAATGCTGTGGAATTAAGTTTGACCATCAGAGGTTTTGCTGTGAGTAAGATGGAGTGAAAGAAATTCTGTTTTTGTGTAGATCCTTCAGCCAGAGACTTTGAGTAATACCTTCTCATCCAGGTGCAGAGCTTAATGCAGCTCCATATCCTACTTGTGGCTACCCAGCCCAACACTACATAAACTACAAGTGTTCCTGTTCAAATCCTACTCAGGTTTGCCATTTCCCACCCCTATTTTTCATACTGATGTGAGTGTTGGTATTTCCCTGAAATACATAGGAAGTGAAAATGACTTGAAGTGTCCTAGCAAAAGGAGTAAGGGCAAAGGAAGAAAGGATGAAGGTTTCCCTTCCGCTATTCTTTGCTCCATTCTTATTCTCTAGGCTACACTGCTCTGTGATTCCAAGAGAAGAATTGGATTATACCAGGATACATTTCAGTCTAATATGATTGAAATATATAAGAACATAAGATAAGCCCTGCAGGATCAGACCAACATGTTTGGTTCATAGAGGCCATAATAGGCAGCCCACAGGCAGGACATGCCCTCCCACATGTGTGCCTCAAGAGCTGATTTCTAGATCTGTAGATACAGGGTATCACCATTTCTTCTGTATTTGTTCCACTTCTTATGTGAAAAGGAAAACATCTTAGGCTTAGGGAATGCTGCGCTTCATGTTCCATGTTACAAAGGGTGACTACACACAGAGGGACGCTTTCTTTTGTGGGTCCTCACCTCCATAATTATGTTGACCAAAGGTCCATCAAAGTCTAGGCCTATTGGATCGTGCACAGGGATGTTTAAAATGTAAATAGCTATGTACCTGTTTCTTTATTCTGTCTCCCTGTGGCTAAGAGCAGATAATAGCTTATTTAAAATACGAAATTGAAAACTTCCCATATTATCTTCCTGCCCCATTTCAGAAACACATTCTCTCCCTGGCATCAATTTCACAGAATCGCTGCTCTGAGATCTCACAGTAATAGGGTGGCTGTTTCAAGCCATCAGCGTTCTCTGCATACTGCTTTCCCTTTAATTATTTTGAATCCCTCTTTCACCCCACGCTCTTAGGGGATCCAACCCAAAAGCCATGGAAGTTAATCGAAACCTTCCCATCAGTGTCACCAGACATGAGATCAGACTCCCAAGTGCAACAACTTGTCACAAAGGTCACTGAGCAATAAGAGATCACAAAGCAAAACATAACAAAAGGTCAGTTGGCTTATTTGTGCAGATCAGCTCTGGACTGTACACATGCTGAGGCTGGGTTTTCTTTTAATCCAGGATTGACAGTCAGTGTAGGCAAAGAAAGAAAGAATTTATGGCGCTCCTTCCCTAGAGACCTTCTTTCCAGTCTCCTCAGTTAATTCATTAGTGGTGGCAAAGGTAGTTAACATTTTGTTGATATATGAAAGTAGCAAAGCAACTGCAGACTGAAACGAACACTAGGCTATTTTACTGCTTCAGGATGAGTGGTCTGTGCTTTATTATTTTATTTATTATTATTTTATTTATTTAGAGTATTTATATCCCGTTCTTCAGACAAAAGGCTATCAGAGTGGCTTACATTTTTTAAAATTAGACATTATTGTTGTTGTTACAACTATTATTTTTCATATGTTGATTCTTGAGATAGATTACTTGTTCAAAACCAAGTTTGTTTTAAAATAAGAACAATATTTGTGTGTGTAAGTGTGTTCAGAGTAAAACATATTGAAAAAGAAGCAGCAATTATTTTTTTAAAAAAACTATCTTCGCTACAATCAGAATAGAATCGACATGGTGGCAAATAACAGCCAGAGAGCAGCTCATAAAATTAAAAATCCAAACAGCCTCCAAAGAGTATAAATTACTACTTAAACTGCAGTTTCACGGGCAACATATTTTCCCCTTCTTTCCTTCTTTCATAACAGTTTTATGTAGAGCAGTTGGAAGTAACTTTATAATGGACCTCCAGGCACAGTTGGATTCCAGTTCCTATCAGATCTAGCCAGCCTGGCTAAGAGTGAGAGATAATGGTGTAAATTGGTAGGGCAACAAATTCCTCAGCCCTGTTCTGAATTCCAGAACATGTCTCTTTTTCATTATGATGTTTAAACTATCAGCAAAGTGGAGGGCAAACAAACAACAAACCAGCTAAAATGGCACATCTGTGCCTGTTCAGAAATTACACAGTAAATATATTACACACCTGCAGAAAAAAACATGACTGTGTTTCCTGCCCAGCCATTGACATTTCATGACTTGCTCCCTGATGTCTGCACATTTGTTGCAACATTTGAAAAGTCAGTGGGGCCTACCCTAAGGATATAATTCTTCATTATTATTCATCTTGAAGGAAGCAACACATAATTGTGCCAATTTTCTTTCCATTGTGGGAAAAAACAGCACATATTTCAAGGACTTTTTGCAGTTCAGGACTTATACTGTGCAAAATTCACACTTTAATTTTTTTCCTGTATAGAAAATAGCATTTTCTGCACAGATGTATTAAACTCCAACTTATTATGGGATAAACCCAATCAAGCTGGGATATGGCTCCAGAATTTAAAGTTATAATTAAAAGTTTATAGCATTCAGATATAGATATTAAAACAACCCTTGGGTATACTCTGGGCACATGATAAAATAAAGAGCTTTTTTCCTGAAAATTGTGACTGTGTTGGTGGTCAACTACTTCAGAGGCCTTGAAACAATATAATTAATTATTTTAAAGTAATTTTCTGAGTTCTGCCTTTGCTCTTTTCATGCATATATACATGAAAGCAGACATATGACAACCATCACACTACCTGTACAAGCATAGAATAATTTCATGGCAGTTTTAAAAGTGTAGAGGTTAAAGGGCATGACCTGTGTCCATACCAATACTGGGGAAGAATGGTGAGTGGATGTGGTCCTGTTTTCCCACATGCGAAGAAATATATACGCATCCCAACAATTAACACAGTTGACCCTCCACATTCACGGGGGTTTGGGGCACATATTCACCATGAAAGTAAAACAAACAAAGAAACAAAACTCTATGAACACAGTGGAGGCAGGGGCAAGGCTCTGTCCCTCAGGCTTATGAAGTGGGCAGATGGGAGGCTTGCCAGAGGAGGAAATATGAAGAATGTGCACCTAGTGGCCAGATCCCATGGTTTCGGTCCCCATCTAAAGCCTGTGGCTGTTGTGTGTGCATTAAAAGAGCTGCCCCACACTTTGATATGAAGGAGGGATGAGCGATCGCCACTATGCACACTTTAGGAGGCAGATGATGGTGGCCATCCCTGGTTCTCCAACCTCCCTGAGCTCTGTGCTGCTGTGGACACATTCAGACAACAATGTGGAGCTTGAGGTGGGCAGAGCAGCAGTGCCAACCACTTCTTGAAGCCTGTTGCTTTGTAGGCTGTATGCAGCTCTACATTCCTTTCAGCAGCTTGGTCTTTTTCACCTTCCTTTCCCCAGTGACACAAGTTGGCCTCTGCATGTCTCAAATTGAGATGGGGTTGTTGGATTGCCTTTTGATGGCCTGATTCCACACTCATTTTTCCTATACCCAATCTGGGGGGGATTGCTCTGCATAGTTCTCCACTGAGCCTGAACTGCTGGAGTGTAGGAAGTGTGGTAGTGACATCATCAAAAAGCATTCCAGCAACCTCATCCTGGTTTCAGGTGCACAGAGGCCAGCTGGCCTGGCTGGGGAGGAAAGGTGGTTGAAAAAGATAAGATTCCTGAGAAGAATGCAGAGCTCTCCCTGCATTCTTGAAGCTGAGCTGATTGCTTTTTGATGATCTGCTTCCATGTTCCCTCCACATCCAGAAGCTCAGGCTCTGTGGCAAACCATTGAAAACAATCACCTCAGACTGGATGTGGAGAGGGGAGCAGGGCATCAAAAATCAATCCAGCAACCTTACCCCAGTTCCAGGAACACAGAGGCCAGCCTGCCTTGATAGTGAGAGAAGGAAGGTGAAAAAGACCAGGCTGCTGAACAGGGCATATAGCTGGCTTTGGAAGACAGTTGGTAGCAGCTATGGTAATCACTGATGCTCTTTCCTCCCAAAGCTCAAGGCTGTTGACAGTATGTTCAGAAGGTGGCCTTGGGGTTTGGGGTGTTTGTTGAAGCTTCAGAAAGGCAGTGGCAGCCCCCTCAAAAGTCAAATGTTCAGTTCTCATACCCACAAATGTGAGAGGCCAACTGTATTATCCAAAGTTTGAGAGGCCTTTAGATATCTGTAGGGACCAGCTAGATGTCTGTAGAATTCACTACCATAAATGTAGTGATGGCTGCTAACTCAGGGCATGTCTACATGGTCCAATTACACTGGTTTCCCTTGTCTTCACTATGACCTGTCCATATGATCTAAGTGCAGACTTCCTTCATGAGAGAAGGCCAGTTCCACACTAAATCCACTGTATCCCTGGAAAATGAAGGGTCAAGCAGACTGGCAGTTTGGAGTGGTCAGATGTGGCTGCAGCCCTGATCAACCATTGATCAGTGTGGGACCATGGTGACTGAATGCCACAGTCCCGAGGCCAGTCATTGCAGCCGCAGCTGTCCAGAACAGGCCATGGATAAGGAGCACGTTTCCCCCACCCCTTTTGTGGCTGGCTTCGGGCTACATTAGCTTCTGGCTGGTCTGGGGGCCATGCGTCATGTGCATGCCATGCCCCTGGATTGTCCTGAAAGTGGTGCTTTTTGCCCATCTATTTCAGGCTAGAAATAGTTAAATCAAGCCTTGTGTTTTGGAATTTTTATATATTTTAAAATATTTTCAAACCATGGATGGTTGAATTAATGGATACTGAGGGTCAACTGTATGTATTGTTTCAGATATGTTATTAACTGACTTGAATTTCAATATTGAGAGAAAGGCAGAATATAAATGAATCAATCATCATCATCATCATCATCATCATCATCATCATCATCGTGATGTAGCGGTTTGAGCATGGGACTAGGACTCTGGAGATGAGGGTTCAATTCCTCGCTCAGCCATGGAAATAGTTTGGGTGAACTTGAGTGAGTCACACACTCTCAGCTCAGGAAAACCCTGTGATAAGTTTGCCTTAGGGTCACCATAAATTGGAAATGACTTGAGGGTACACAACAGCAACAAAGATGGCTTGTGTCCATGTATGTCTCCTTTTGGATGTGCTGTAGGATGCTATTCTCTAGTCCTTGGTGTCCCATCCAAAATCTTCCCCTGGCATCTATCAACTCCTTCCTCCCTGGTGAGGAAGGGTGATATGGGGAAGTAATTCAGAGAAGGAAAAAGCAGAATGAATAGAAGATACTGAGGTATGACACCCAGCAGAAAATGGGAGAAGAGACGAGTCTTATTTCCCCTTATTTTCAGTATTTCTCAGGATATTTGCAAAGATATTTGGAACCTAGAATGTTGCATGTTTTGGGTACATTTCATTGCCACAATTGTACACTGGCATTTGTGCTATCAATCAGTACATACAAGTTACTTTTAAAACACTAATATTTTCTTTACAATATTTTCTTTACAAATGTTATCCTATACTTCAGGTCACTGACACTTAGCCCCAGTTATCCAGGGATAGGATTGGAACCTTAGGAACTGACTTATAAGCCTTACACGAGAGACTCAAGAGCTCTCTACCATGTCTCCTTCCTTCCCTTTCACTTTCAAGTATCCTTTCCATAGACTCAAATGTCAGTGGGTTTGATTAGGTATAAATTGCTGTGTGTCATTCTGGTTATCTCAGTGAACTTTTTTTTTATTTGTGAATTGCCCCAAAAGGACAATCCAGTGAGCATGAAATATATTAGAGCTTAGATGAAATGGTGTGAGTGCGTGAGTATGAGATTATTCAGTTCATCCTGTGAAATTTATCACTATCCTACTTCGGAAATTTGTGGTGGCCCACAAAATCAAACAAAAATGAAAGTGGAGAAAGCATGGCATCATGTGAAACTGTGCCTGCCGTTGTGACTATCTGCTTTATCACACTAGGGGGCAAACAGGATTTAAATGAGAGTTAAACAGGAAATGTCATGTGATAAACATCAGGCATTTCCTGTTTCATTCTTGTTTAACTCTTGTTTAAATCCTGTTTGCTCCATAGTGTAATACCTTTCTCTTGCCAGGTTCACTCACCATCCTTTGCCCAGAGAAGCCATCCATGGAAAGAGGTATGTGGGGGGCCAGTTGGCCCTTTTATCACCTCTAACTCTGCCCTCCCATGCACAGCATCATGGACACACTACAGCCACCTCAAAGGCTTCTGGTCTTCATCCCTGGAAACCATGAAAGGTTGCCCCTCCACCACAACTGTAGTTTTGTGAGACGTTTAGCCTTCTCTGTCAAAGATCTCTAGTACCACAATAAGCTACAATTCCCAGGATTCTCTAGCACTGAGCCAGGGCAGTTACAGCAGTCTCAAACTGGATTATCTCTGCGGTGTGTTTTGGACCACTGTTTCTTCCTTCAACAACATGTCTCTGCTCTGTACTTTCACTTCTGCACCTGCCAGCTGTCTCATACAGCCTAATGGTCATGCTGGTCATCAATTCAAATGTATTCCTCATTCCCAGAATCTACTTGAGAGAAAACTGGGAACTGGTCCAAGACCTAGTTAGACTCTGAAGAGAAAAATAGTCAAAGAAACTATAGTGTTTATTTCACTCAGAAAGACATAAGTAGTATTGAAGCAGTGTTCAAATGGTGCAACAATATCCAATCAAAAAGTGCAGCATGACAGTGAGCTTCACAGAACTGAAAACACATCCCCAGCTCCCTAGGACCATTGTGTACAGAATGGGTACAGGACCAATGCATAAAGAAAAGTATTGGTCTGATGGAAGAAAATTCAAGATATGAATATGTCTAGGGGGGAAAATGGATTGAGATCCCACACCCCTCAAATTTCCATTTTTGTATAGTGAATATAGCACTGGTTCAAAGAACACATTTAAACTTTTTACTTTCCTTGAATCTAGACAATTATTTTTTAAGGACATTTTATTGACTGTGTGAGAAGGCTTGCCCAAGCACAGCTAAAGTTACTTGCCATAGCTCTCCATTAGAGACAATGTCCCTTCTTTGTGTGATATTCCTTTAAGTGAGAGAAGGGCTGTGCAAGTGAGGTTATTTAGCTTTCCCCGCTCACTGCCAATAGTGTTTCTCTCTAGTTGAATCATTCTACTGTGTTAGAAAGGCAGATAAATAAATAAGCAGACCCTTCAGGACTAAGACAAAAAAAATGGAAAAAAGAATAAAATTAATATCAGGAGGCAAGTAGTAATAATGTTATCTTGTCTGCATCTAATTGCCACCAATAATAAAATATTCATAGGACAGTATAAATGAATATCTCATCTTCATGCACAGCATTCGTTGGCAATGCTTTCTTTCAATACAAATGCAAACATGCTGTGATATAAAAAAATAATAATATCGCAGACACATAAAGAAACTTCCTGCCAAGACTTGGAAGAACGACTATTTCTCAGTTAAAATAATGCACTGAGTTGACATTTCTAATGAAATGAAACCTTCTGATAGTCCTACATTTTTAATTCCTTTGCAGTCACAGCTTTCATTAGGTAAATTAATTTCTAGACTATTTGAATTGGGGAAAATGTAACCTGCAGGATGAAGAAAAGTTTCTGTTTGCTTCTTTCTGGATTAGGCTGTTATTGTACATTCCTTCAGGTAGCCTTCTCTAACCTGGCATGGCTTCATCCCTTGGCCTTGCTGTCTGACAATGATGACACTGGCATTTCGGCTCAAATGAGGACACACTCAGCTGGGGAGAGCTGTTTTGATGGTGGTAGTAGGCAATAAACAGACTGACAGTTTCATCCATGGCCAGCATCCTTTTGGTGACATACACAGACATAACCAAAACTTCCCTTCACAAGGCCACATCCGGGTGTAGCTCCATCTCCACAACCAAAAATCAGCTTGCAGCATTGTACCCAGGCTTCTTCTAGATTTTCTTGAGCACTGATGAAGGAAGAAGATGTGTTACACCAGTGACTGCCTGTTTACCTCTTCACCACTTTCCACTTGCACAGTTTCTTTTCACTCCTTTCCCCATCCTCTGTACTTTGGTGTGCCAAATCATTTGGCCAACAAGACCCAGAGGCCCCAACCAGCTCAGCCAATCCTAAAGTATGCTGGATTTGTGGTCCAAAACTTCTGAAGTGTCAAAGGATCCTAGCCTTATTGTCCTAGATGAATGGCAACCATCCCCAAAATTTTAGAATCCCACTAGATTCAAGGTGCCTCCACTTCTTTTCATTTCAAATAGTCTTACAAAGCTTGCAGTATCTGCTGGGGATCACAGATCCATGGACTGAATAGCTGGTGTTTTATAATCTAAGCCCCTTTAGCCTTCCTCCAAAGTATAGTCATAGCACAAGGAAGAAGCATGTCATATACTCAAAACAGACAGTGATGAATGGGGACAATATAGGACAAAGGAAGGAAGTAAAACATTAATAAATGTAACAGAAGAAGTGTTACAGATTACAGAGCCAAGAACCTTCATGCGGAATTATTTTGTCCATTCTGGGCTCTGGAGAATTTTTATTTATTTAGTAGAAATGCCTCTTCAGCTTACATGTAGTAATGAATGCGACTATTGACATAAAATAAGATTGTATAGTAAGACATTTACTTTCTCCACCCCTTTGTCAGTCAGTTCCTTACAATGAGTGAACCAATTTTCTTCTCTTCTTAGGCCACAAACAAAACAAAACATTTCCCTCAGCTGGGAAATGGTTTGGCAGAAACATGACTGATGAAGATAATCTCTCCCGACTAATAGCAAGTCTATTGCATCACCATTTGTTCATTTCCTGCCACTAAAGCAGAGAAGATCTTGACCCTATAAACAAACCAGCTGAATGTCTTTGTTATGATATGAGTACCCACTCCATTTAATCCACTTGTTATAGAGAAAGAAAAATCCAACATGATGGACTAAACATGTTTAGTTTGCCCTGCCTTTGCTGCAAGACAGGAATGGGAAAGTCTTGCCAGACGTTTTGGACTACATGTTCCACAGTTCCACCCATGTTGGGTGGGGCCTAATGAGAGTTAGAGGCATAAATACCTGACAAGAGAAAGGTGCACTTTAGTGCCCCAAAGAGCAAAACATAATAATTGGTACCCTGAACATGGCTACTATTCAGAACCTTGTCTGTTAAAGCAATTACTTGGCACAGGGCATGGGGTGGCAAGTGCCCATACTGGCTGGAAGTCTAATGCCTATGCAAGTCTGGTGACTACCCTCCTGCTGCCAGGTCAAGACTATCTCAGACCTTGAGATTTGAGAAAAACCTGGAAGTTAAAGTTATCACAGGAGATGGGCCCTGCTGATGTTACAAAGGAAGTCCCCGAATGTTGTCATTAGCTATCAAATTGTAAGCATCAACCACAGTTGCACGGAGTATGTCATTCATTCATTCATTCATTCATTTATTTAAAAAGAAACCAACCAAGTCTAACAAATGAGGAAAATACATATTCACACACCTTTCAAGGCAGTGCTCTGGCCCTGATATTTTTTTACTCCTTGCCCAGTATACTTGAGAAGACAGGCCTTTACATTCAACAACCCTACCTGTTTCTGTCACCTTCTGTAATGCTATATCACTAAAGCCTTGTGCAGACTGGCACTTTGGGCTGGTCTGCAGGTGGAGTTGGGGTGTAGCATCTCCATGATACATGCCTCAGCTCCACCCCCAGGGCATGATGACAGTGTCACTGTCACAGCACTCCTCCTCTATCTGCGGCACCATGGCTACCACATCCTATCCAGGGCACAGAAAGGAGCTGCTTGTTGCGGCTCCTTTTCATTCCCAGGAAAGGCCAGATTGAGGCTGTGGCATGCATGATGGGTGTGTGATGGGTGACACACTACTTTTAAGTGGGAACTTAATTCTGCATCTATGGTAGATTTGACACTTGGTCAGTTTATGAGAAGAACAAGGGGAGTAGGGGAAAAAACCTTGTGTTCCCAGGTTCTAAGAGTTCATGAACAACCTCAGGGTCTTTGTGCTCCTTTCTCTAAAGTATAGTTGAATCTCTTTCACACTACACAATTACAGCAGCTTGCTACCACTTTAACAGCCATGGCTCCTTCCTATGGAATCCTGGGAATAGTGGTTTGATAAAACACTATTGCTTTCTGAGTCAGTTCACTGGTCTCCAGAGAGAAAACTAAACTACATTTTCAAATATAGATCAGTTCATAAGTTTAAGAAAAACTCCTGTGTTTCAGACAGGAATCTTTTGCTCATTCTCTCTTTTCCTTTTCCTTTTTCGTCTTTCTCTTTGTTTTCATATCCTAGCTTTTTAGATGTCCCTTCTGTTTTCTTTCCTCCCTTTTGGTACTTCTCCTCATGCCTTCTTTCCCAAGTCCCTGTGCCTCTTCAGGGAGGCCTGCCTCTAACTTCAAGCATCATAGACATAGGCATTATACTATTTTTGCAAGCAGCGACTGTAATGGCAGAAGAAAATGCCATTATGAAAGTAGGACAAAAATGCCTCTGCTTGAAAGATGGGCTGGGATGAAAGTCTTGTGAAAGTGATGTAGGAAGATGAAAATGGACCCCAATATTGTGAGTTATCTTAATGAGAACCAACAATGTGATTGTCTAGAGAGCAACTGTTATGTGGCTTGTTTTCAGCTGCATAATCATGCTGCCAGCTTAAGAAGTGACTTCAAGGCTGTCAGGCAAATTGCTGGAAATGTGTGCCAGTGATCCTGCTGGTAGAAAAAAGTATGCATTGCAAAAATTGACACAGACAACCCTAATTACCCTCCAAAAAGAATGTCACTGACAATGCTGCTACACATAGGCATGCAAACACTTGTGCGTGTGCAATAGCACACACACACAAATGCACACACACACACACACACACACACACACACACACACACAGCAGCTAGTACCAACACTGTCAATATCTTATAGGTCATATATTAAAGTAAAAAGTAAAAAGTAAAAATAATCCTGGGATGGACCCTGTTGTAAGGGGAGAACTCTCAAATATCTTAAATAAAAACGAATGTTGAGTGGCCACAGAATGCTAAGTGTTGTGTGTGCGCACATGTGTGCGTGCGTGTGTGTAGGAGGAGGAATGGACAACTGAGTGTGCAGGTGGGAAAAGGGAATGGAGTATGCTGGGAAATGGTATGGCTGACAGGAATTCTGAGCAGGATTACACTTTTCTTGTTGTTAACCACTCTCAAGTCAACGTCAACTCATGGAAAGCCCTCTCCTGACTTACTGTAATGCCCTGAAATTGCCTCACATGGGCATTCTGTGCTTCATCATGAGCAGACATGATCAGAGAAGTCTCTGGCAACACTGTCTGTGTCCTACCAGATGCACAGAAGTGCTGAGGCCTTCTTAGTACCCTTGCATTTCTCAGTGGTACTGAAATCATTGTGTGTCCATCTTGTTGCTAAGAAAAGCCACAGGTCCTCACTAGGTATTGTGAAGGTTGCAGCTAAACTCAGAAGAAATGAGGAAGACTAAGGAGATCCAGATGGCATCATTGTCCTCCTGCTTTAAAAGACCTGATACCTTCAGCTTGTGTGCCTGGTTCCACTGTATCACTTCACAGCACTAGACAGGCACAGCTGGTGCCTCTGTTACTGCAAGGTGGTGAGTGACAATGACTTTAATGACTCCCCCCCCCCCTTTAATGGCAACCTTGGCAGCTCCTCCAGGTACTGAACCCTATTGCCAAGGCAGGTTCAGCACCTGGATAGCTCCTATAATACAAGGCCATGCCTGGTACACTCAGCCCACTCCATACGCAGGCTTCCCTACTGGAAAATCTCTCTCCTTGTCATCCCTCCTATCTTTCAGAGATGTTGCCCTCACCTGCTAGCTCTCTGGAATGCCTCCTCCATCACCTTCATCCTACTTTTTTGTGAGCAGCACAAAATGAAATGCCAGGTTCTGCCAACCATTTTTATTTTCTAAGAATGTTTCCAAGACCATGTGGAATCAAAGATTGAGACTAGTGCATTGTTTCAAAGCATACTAGCCTTCCAAGTCACTATATGTTGTTGCTGTGATGATAGTTATTATCATCCTCATCCTGCCCTTCTCTCAGCTCCAGAAATCAAGATGTACATATAGAATACATATAGGCAAAAAATAAATGAATCTTTAAACTCAGGAGGTGCACAGCTCTAGAATACACAGGAGGGAGAGCATCTATTGAAAATCCCTTATGTGAACTATAATTCACATAATGTATGTATTTTGACAGGGAGCATGCTGACTGTGGATATTGGAAACTTCAGTATAAGAAAGCAATGTTGCTTGTTAGTGATGCTAATCTTTCAGGGCCAGTCCTACCAGTAGCAGAACCAAGCAGAATTGGGCAACTGTTAAAGAGTTGATGGGAAGCAATGGTGAAGTGATGGAGGGCAAAGGTATATGCGGCAGGCTTCCTTCTTTGGCTTTTTTATGTGATATGGGCGGGAGGACATTTTATTGTTCACCTTAAGGAGTAAAATGTCTCAGGCTGGTCCTGCAATCTTTCAAAATCATGTTTTAGGACAAATATTCATAATAAATATGAAAATATCTTAATATAATCATCCCTTTTTCTTGCTTCACTATCCATCTTTATAACTCGTTCTATATCCCAGTTTGCAGCAGTCATAACTTCACTTCTACAAATATCAAAACAAAAATGAACTCTAAAAGATAAGCTTTGATTTTCTAGTCTTCAAACCTTGTTGACATATTGTATCAAGTCTGTTGAATGTGATGATATATAATTGACTTTCATAAAGAGAGTATGACAAATTAAAACATGCTGTAAATAGATTTCAAAACTTTCCATTTCATGTTTGGCTCTGTGTGTGTGTGTGTGTGTGTGTGTGAGAGAGAGAGAGAGAGAGAGAGAGAGATTTCCTGACTCTGCTCCTTCAGGTATCCAACATAGCATTCAGTTTCTTAGTCTCAATCTGGCTTTGGATCATTAGGTTTCTCAATGTCTGTTTTTAAGTCAGTACTTTCTGGACAGTTTCTTGCCCTCCATTTTCTTTAACTCAGACTCATGCAGAATTCAGCCTTGTTATCCATTCTATCCTAAATTACATTGACTCTTTCTATTTCTATCTTCTGTATCTAGTAAATAATCCTCTTCCTGACAGTTGCTATTATTTTAAAAATGTAACCGAAGACTTCAAATTGCTATACAAGCTTTTTTTGTTATCCTTATGTGGTTTCTTCCTTCTCCTTTTAGCATACACAATAAATTTGACATAAACAAATAAAGAATTTACACATAATTTTCTGAACAGAACATCCTGAATACTTTATGATCCACCAGTACTTTATTTTGTTAAGTATTCTGATGTTTATGGAATGGTGAAAATCTTTTGTGAAACAAAATATTAATTAGTAGAATATTCTAGCATTCAGGCAGGTTGGATATTAGCACTTACATGATTTGTTGAAGACCTTCAGGAGAAAGACTATGTGTCCATAGGCAGGATCAAATTCAATGCCTTAAATTCAACAGGGAGTCTTAACTGAACTCATTAAATTAATTGGATCTACATATGTTTTGAGCCAGCATGGTTTGGTGGTTTGAGTGTTGGACTATGGCTCAAAAGACCAGGGTTCGCATCCTGGCTCGACCATGGAAACCCACTGGGTGACCCTGGGAAGTCATGCTCTTTCAGCCTCAGAGGATGGCAATGGCAAATCCTCTCTGAAGAAACTTGCCAAGAAAACCCCATGATAGGTCTCCCTAAGGATTGTCATAAGTCGGGAATGACATGAAGGCACACACCAAAAAACGAACAACAACATATGTTTTGACATAACATTTAATATGAGAGCCAGCATGGTGTAGTGGTTTGAGAGGTGGACTATGACTCTGGAAGCTAGAATTCGATTCCTCCTTGGCCCATTGGTTGACTTTGCCACACACTTTCAGCCCCCCCCCCCCCAAACTTCATGATAGGTTCACCTTAGGGTCACCATAAGTTGGAAATGATTTGTAGGCTCATAACAACAGCAAACCATTTAATAATTCAATTCAGTAGGTCTGTTCTAGTTGGGATCAGTAACTGAAGTTATGCATATGTCTGAAAGAATTAAGACAAGATTCCGTCGTGACTTCAGAAGAGAAAGAGCTTCCAAGCAGATGGCGGTGGTGGAGGAAGCCTGCCTGCAATATTTGCAATACTTGCTGTGTGTTTTTCTGTTTTACTGCATCAAACTACTAGTATTACCAGGAATTTTTACCTAATGTTCAGACCAAAGATGGGCTCTGGTCCTTCCAACTGTTATTTATTTATTTATTTATTTATTTATTTATTTATGGTATTTATACCCCACCCTTCAGCCCTAATGGCTATCAGAGCAGTTTACTTATGGGACAACAACTCTCCTGAGCCCTAGCCAGAAAAACTACTGGGAAGAGATGATGGGATTAACTGAACTGACATACGCCACCTTCATCACTGGCCAAATTCAGTCACTACATTTATTCCTTGTCCAGCATAGACTAGGACTGCTGCATTCATTTCCCAGTAAGGGGTTCAAGATGAGTGGTTTTCAGGGGGAAACAAAGGGGTGACATTTCTAATTTTCAGCCCTTAACAAGGTTGAACACACTAACCTGAAAAAACCAAATGTTTAAGCGAGAAGCACTCAAACCCCTGGCTGGATGAATCTGTCATTTGAGGGTTTTTTTTTTTAATGTCATTTTCTTTCCAGCTCAGAAACAAAATATTTTTTCAAGTTATGGTAAAGGCTTATCAAAAACAAATGGAAAAGAAAATTCTCACCCATCCCTAATGTGAGGAATAAAAAAAGAAATCTTCCTTAAATGCCTCCTCAGAAGCTGGGTCATGACCATAAAGCTTGCCAACTTTTATATAATTAGAACTATTAATGGGTATCTTTTACAGGTCATTTTAATACTGAGAAAGCTCCCTCTTAAGAAAGACTCTGCATGACTAATAATGCAGTCAAAGTGACATGAACAATCAAACCGCTTCTCAGTGAAAACCTCAGAAGTTTTCTCCTTTGTTAGTATTAATGCCAGAATAAAATATTAGTTGTAACTTTCAGTTCAGCTGCAAAAACATCTGCAGATTAATTCATGGTCCATTTTCATGTACTTCTTGGATTAATGCTACCTACTGGAGTAGGATGTGGCTAGTGGACTTACTTTTTACAACACCCAGATGCTTTGAGTGACAGATCCTTCTGAAAGTAAATTCAACTGTGAATATTTCATGTTAATGTTATTGGAAAGTTTCTATTTTTTTTTAAGGAAAGGAAGGTTCTTGGGCCTATTAGGGCTGTCAGCAGCAATATGAAACGCCCTACATGCAAATTAAGGCCAAAATGTGAGCATATTGACAAATAATAACAGCATTTCAGCACAAAACATTTATATCACACAAGAACACATTTACATGAGACAAACTCTTGCTTTGAGGCTAATGATTGGATTCTGTCTTTCAGCAGTGGCTTTTTGGAAAAGATCCGTTTGCATCATTCAGTGCTTTGAACACCATCTGCCTTTGCTAGACTATCATTCTGAAAATTATTATTAGCATTCTGCAGTATCCCTCTCATATTTGTGCGTGTGAGCTAAAAGGTCTAATTGACAAGTTTTTTATCATTACATATTCACAGATTTCACAGCTGTCATAAGTGAACAATGATAATTCAGAGGATGCCAAAGGATTTTTTTTTAAATCAATGATCTTTGGTTTGGTTTTCTGTGACTTTGTGATGTATTGAAAAATCTCCACTATAATGTCATTAGAACAGATCTCCGAAATGCTGTGTACTGCTAAGATGCAGAACACGCATAACTTGTGATCCTTAGAAAGCCTTAGAATCCTTTATTTCATTACTTATATCCCACCTTTGTCCTAATAAAGCACCCATAATGTGTCCTTCTAACAGGCAGAATGGATGTCCATCAAGGCCAAAGAATCAGTGGCTTCTTTGAGTCTTAGATATTCTAATGTCATCTACTGAGAACTTTGAAAAGTGATCCTTTAGGATTATAGCTCCCAGAACTTCCTAGCCATGATACCCTGGTTTGACTAGTGGATTTTGAGAATTATAGTTCCCAAGACTATTTTTTCAAGCTCTGACCTTCTCAACTGAAGATAACAGACACTGAATCAGGAACCTGCCAAATGGTTCCTACAGAGTCTCTCAAGCTTATCTCAATTTCTGGACCAGAACTTCCAAGGGAACACAATCAGAAGCTGAAATCTATCCCCATTCAAACTTTGTTGTACACAGTGGGTCCTTGGTATCCACTGGGGTTTGATTCCAGGACACCCCTCCCCCATATATACCATAATCCATTGCTGCTCAAGTCTCATTAAATACAATGCCACAGTAAAATTGTTTCTTTTATATAAATAGCAAAATCAAGGTTTACTTTTGGAATCTGTATTTAAAAAAAAATATTTTCAAGCCATGGATTGTTGAATCAGTGGGTGAAGAATCCATGGATACAGATCCATGGATATGGATGTATGTAAAATGGGACCTCAGTATCCATGGACTTGCCATCTGCAGATTTGAGTATCTGCAGGTGGTAAGCCTGTGCTGTCCCCTGTGGCAATGCGTGCATGCAGTTGTGTCACCACTGGATACAATGGGACTAAAGTCCTCCTTCCCTCCTCTCCCGTCCATCCTTCCTTCCTTCCTTCCTTCCTTCCTTCCTTCCTTCCTTCCTTCCTTCCTTCCTTCCTTCCCTCTTCCTCCTCCTCTGAGGCATCTAACCCAGGCTTGGCTTCAGGGGCAGTTTGTAGGCAGAGGAGCCGGGGCTAGGGCTGGGGCTTGGGTTTCAGAGCCCCTCTCCAGGCCCAACACTCTCCAGACTCCAAGTCGCAAACCCCAGCCCCGGCTCTGGTTTATAGGGCTCCAGCCTCTGCCCCTGGAGCCAAACCTGGGGCAGAAGTCACACCACCATTGGGGTCAATGGGACTTGAGCATCCACAGATCATCTTATCTGTGGCGGAGTCCAGAACGAATCCCCACAGATACAGAGGGCCGACTCTACATATGCTGCCACCGTTCCATGATTCCTGGATGCACAACCAGACTGCCAAAAAGAAGTGCCTCCTCGGTGCCTTTATTTCCTGCGCAGGAGCACTGCTACATACAAATTCTGCGGCGATGCAGGAAAAAAGGAGCCCCAAAAATGCCTTTTTGCAGTGCCGTAAAGCGCCAGAGACAGCACGGTTACATCGCAGCTGCGCAGCCCCGTTTGGAGGCTGTGCAGCTGCGACATAACCGTCACACACCCCGTCTGGTGGGTGTGCTACAGCTGTGGCGCCCTCATCACGTACGAGGGCTGCCAGGCATGTGGGTGCTGCGCCCACCAGGCAGCCCTCGTATGTGATGAGGGCACCTCAAAGGCCCGTCTGTTTCAGTCCATAGTGGTGATCCTACTTCATGCAACTATTAGCATTTGAACTTCTTCCTTTGCATACTTTTAGACTACAGGTATGAGAGATCTCAGTTAACATGGACACTGAGGATTTTGGAATGTGTAGTCGTAAAAAAGGGATGTGATGGTTTAGAGGTTAAGACACTGACTCTGGTGATAGCAAGGTCAGCAGATTGGCAGTTCGAGACGCAAGCAGTGCAGGATGGAGTAAGCTCATGTCACTAGTCCCAGCTTCTGCCATCCTAGCAGTTTGACAGCATGTGAAAGTGCAAATAGATAAATAGGTACCACTTCAGTGGGAAGGTAATAGCGTTCCATGCAGTCATGCTGACTACATGACCTACAGAGTAGTCTTGGACAAAGCTGGATCCCTCACCTTAGTAACAGAGATGAACACTGCACCCTACAGTCAGACATGACTTGAAAACCTTGTCAAAGGCAAAATATTTATCTTTACTTTAGTAGTAAACATGAATGAATTAATTAATTAACTGCCACAGCTCTGTAAATGGATTAGTGAAATCATAATCTCTGAGATGCAGAGCTGCTTTTGTAACTCCATGAAGTGCTCTGTAACTATTAGAGGTCTGTCTGAAAGGTCATGTTTTTATAACTACAATACCCCCCACAACAATTTTGTTCATTTCAGCAATAATGCATCATGATTTTTCCCAAATGCTCAGAGCACTTCACATGTTTTGGCTCAGTAATCATTGAATAGCTTAATAGCTAGGCCAACATCATTACAAATTATATAGCAGACTCTTAGAAACATTGGCTTTAAGGCAGCTAGCTAGTGAGCTTCTGATCAACTGGAGATTTGAACCAGGACTTTCCTTAAAAAGGTATTTTGGGCCTGGTACAGACAGAGCTATGGGGCGCCCTCTGACCTGGGCTTGTGCTAGGGGTTGGCCGAGGGCGCTCCACCCACACGTGCCTCAACCCTAGCACGTTACGAGGGCATCAAAATGGAGGCACCCTGTACAGATGGGCACTGCCATCATTATGGAAGTGCTGTGTGGCATCCGCATGGAGGCATGCAGCACTTACATAACAAGTACACCACTGGTGCACTCGTTACGCCACTACCACGGCAGAAAAAGAACCCACTTTTTGTGGGTTCTTTTTCTTCCGGCAGGAAACCGTACAGTTTGTCCACTGCGTTTCCCCTCCGGCGGTCTGTACCAGGCCTTAGTTAATAAAATACCAACTTGAAATTAGGGGTGTTTGATTCAGAGATGAGCTGACATGATTTGCACCTCCTGAATTAAGGTGTATTTCAGAATGCAGTTGCATTTCTGACTGTACATGACCCAGAATTGTGAACTACAGATTTTGGCTTTGATAGTGTATGTGTACAATAGCCTAAATCCATGTATGTGGAGTTATGATAATACTGTAAGTGAATCACCAGTTGAATATGCAACTGTATATGCACCTGTTGTCCATAATATGCATTTCATGCACATCTCATATGCACAAATCTAACTATTTGTGCATGCATAAGACATCAAGGGGATTCTGTCCACAATGGCTGTCATTTACAGTGTTTTAAGTTATACTTAGAACCTTGTAACTGCTTTATATTCTCATTTTCAATCATTGCACTACTACATGACTGCAGATGAGACTGAATCCCACCTTAAAAGACAGTCAGACATTTAGAGGGAGGGAGATTTGTTATGATGCTGAGAAGGAAAGTGTAGGATGATACTCCAAAAAGCAGAAGCAGAGATCTCAACTCTCCATCACAGTATCACTGGCTGGAGGGAGGGATCACATCATCCTTGACAGCAGCAAAGACTTCCATTGTTCTGGACAGCTGACTGGATTTTAAGGTGGATTTCAGGGGTCAAATGGGGAGTTAAAGCATGACTTTGTGGCTATATAATGACTTTGTGACTATATAATATCTGAAGCTGGATATCGAGCATTGTGTGCATGTATTTTAGAGTAACATGTAATAAAATGCTATCAAATGCATATACTGTACAGTTATGTGTGGATTCTCCCCAAACACTCTCTTGCCCTGATTAATGCAGAGATGGGATGGAATATATTTGTGAACAAACACATGTAAAGATGACACACTGAAAATAAACTGATTTGTTGATCCACAGGGATTCCAGTTGTTGTTTTTTTTTACATTCAAAGCTACTGTATTTCAGTTTTCCTTTTGCATCTTATAACTCACTCTTCAACCAGAAAACCTACACCATCTTAAAAACAAGACTGTTATACTTTTCCTGGGGAATTAGGAATCTAGGAAAAAAATACTCCTTTTCATATTAAACATTTCTGCCATAGCTCTTAGAGGCCATCTTATTGCAGAATCTTTTGTTTTTCTGGAGTACCCCCCCCCTTTCAAATACAAAAGCCTTTTTTTATGAGATTGTGTGTTTCAGTAACTTGGAAAGTTCTGGGAGATACAGTGATTGAAGACATCAGCTGCACCTGAAGATGTTAATCCAGCTGCAGTACATTCTAGTCTTCCTTGCCTAAGATTTTCCTAGGCTGCTGGGATTTTCATCAGAGGCGCAGTAATATTTCTGTAACCACCAGCAAGTAGCAACAAAAGGATTCTTGTTTGTGTTTAGAGTGATTCATTTTGAGAGACTGTTTATGAAAGCAGTCACCTGCTGATTGAGTAGTCTAGATTTTCAATAAAAGAACCAGGAAGCTAATTCTTATTGAGATGTTTGTATTCAGTGCAAGTTGTTTAACATATCTCTTATTCAATTGTCATTTCTACTCTTGCTAGTGTATGTGTATGTGCCTTCTAGTCACCTTAACTGGCTTTGCCAGCTCCCTTTTCTCAAATACAGGCTACAGTCCTTGATTTTAATTGGTGGTCTGCCATCCAAGTACTAACCTGGGGTAACCCTGCTTAGCTTCCACAGTCAGATGGGATCTGGTTCATTTAGAGTATTTAGTCAGTACACAATTCATATAAGTGTTGGTTCTACCATGAGACTGGGGTAACCTCTTCCAGGTAGCAGATTTGTGGAGTCATGATTTTTTTTTTAAATTTGTGCTTTTTGAATTTTTACTGAATTTCACTGCCTAGAAGGGGAAAGATGTTCATGGGATTTTGTACCTCATTTGCCAAAATTACCTGACTGGCTTTGACACTATGCACCTTGACCTAGGAGCGCTATTTGTTGTTGTATCTGAGACAGCAATATGTTTTGGGTAGCTATGTTTCTTGTAATAACAAATACATGTTTGTTAGGTAGACTCAGTCAAGAAAACCTTGGGTCTGAGCCCACAAATTTTGACCAGGGTGACTTGGAGACCTGTCATTCATTCATAGGGTCTAGATGTTTTAATGTTCAAAAAATAAAAGAAAATCAAAACCTTGCACAACTCAATAGGAACCTAAGCTGTATCTGAAGACAATGCTTTCTTTGCTATTTCCAATAGAACATTTGTTTTGGTGTGGAAAATATTTTCCCCATAGCATCCATGTTTCTTCATCAGGATTCCATTGACTAAACCTCTGCATGGGAAGTTGCTAAACATTGGCTGGTTCTCACATTACAGCTGACTATATCTCTTTTTGCTCATTGCAGGGGCTAGTATCCTCTTCCACTTTTTGCATTGGCCCAAACTTCCTTGTAGGAAGCATAGTTATGCTGCAGTAGCCCTCTTGAATGGCCATTGTGTGGCTGGGGATTGGAGAAGCATTTGGCTAGGTACCACAACCAAATGGGGACCAATGACATCATCTGGTGGATCTGAGTTGAAGATGCCATTGATCGGTGACTGACTATGCAGCATAGCCAGGTGCTTCTCTGATTTCTATCCTGCTCTTCACCAGCCACACAGTGGCCATTCAGGGGTGGGATATCACAGAATAACCATCATTCCTAGAAATGATAAGTAGGGAGTTATCGTGGAGTTTCATTTGTAGAACACACTATGCTAGGCAGAGTAGGATGTTGGCCATTCTTTTGTATATTTGTTAATGGTACACAAGATTATTCCTGCATTTTTGCGATTGGATGATACCCAACTCAGCTGTCAGGCAAGGCTGCCTTTTATCACCCTATCTATTTAGCTTGTACAGTTACAATATCATGCATAAAGCAGGGTTAGACTTGGAGGAAGGAGGTGTGAAAATTAGAGGAAGGAACATCCAGATTTTAAGATATGCAGATGACACCATAGTACCACCAGAAAATAGCAAAGATGTGAGATTACTGAAGAAAGTCAAGGAAGAAAGTGCAAAGGCAGATTTACATATGAACATTAAAAAAACAAAAACAGTGACCACAGATGGAGACAATGAAGGCATTGATATTCTTCAAGATTTTCCATAACTTCGCTCAGGCATTAATCAAAATGGCGACTGCAGTCAGGAAACTAGAAGAAGATCAGGACTCGGAAGGGCAGCTATGAATGAAGTAGAAAAGATCTTAAACTATAAAGATATATTGTTAAATACTAAAGTTGGAATTGTCCATGCCATTGTGTTTCTAGTTTCTATGTATGGTGTAAGTTGGACAATGAAGAAAGCTGAAAGGAAGAAAGTCCACTGATCTGAAATGCGGTTCTGGAGAAGAGTTCTAACGTGGACTGCTTAAAAGACATGTAAATAGGTCCTAGAGAAAATCAAGCCTGAACTCTTCCTAGAGGCCAAGATGAGTAAACTGAGGCTGTTGCACTTTGGAGATATTATTAGAAGACATGTGTCACTAGAAAAGACTACAAGGCTTGGTAAAATGGCAGGAAAAGTGGAAGGCTGCATTCCAGATGGACAGACTCAAAGAATCCACAGCCCCGAGTCTGGAAGACCTGAGCAGGGCTGCTGATATCAGGATGTCTTGGAGGTTTCTCATTCATAGGGTCACTGTGAGTTGAAACTGACTTGATGGCAGTTAATAATAACAGTTCAGATGGAAACAGGAAAATACCAGCTGTTTGGACTGTTTGTCACTCTGTAGAGGGGCTTGATTTTCAAGAAAAATGTAAATTGGCATCTATTGACACCCTTGCTTTTCACACCTAAATTTATCTCATAGTGTGGCAACTGGGGATCATCTTGGGAAGATCATTGAACTCTATCAAAAAAGAAACTTTTTGGCTTCACTGGATCAGGACAGAACAGATTGCAAGGGAAGAGAATTTATTGCTACAATCAAGAACTAAAATTTTATGGTCTTTATTTTATACCCCGTGTCCCTGGTTGTTCCTCAGTCTGACTTGGTGGGAAGTGGCTCTGTTTTCTGTCTGCATGAAAGCACTGCTGCTGTAACACTCAATGCTTCAAGAAGCACTCCTGCAAGCTTTTCCAGCTTCAACAGCATTACTTTTGCTTCTGCTGCATAATGTTTAAATATATTTGCCTGATGAAGAAACCACTGAGCTTTGAAAGCTAGCATAATGTTTTGTGTTTTCTGATATCATCAATATGTATTTTAGGTTTTGTGCATGAGACCAACAGAATTATGGCCTGTGGATTAAACTAGTTCACATAACACACTGTAAAAATATCCTATTAACATTCACTCAGACTTAGTTCTGTACACATGCAGCTAAGTATAAAAAGACGTTAGCGTATCAGAGCAACCATGAAGTGGAGCAATTTATAATGGACTTGATGTGTTGGTCAAAATTTGCACATGGGTTTCCTGTCTTTGACCTTCTTCAATGCCAATTTTGATTTAGAACGCAAATTCTACTGTTCTGTGGGAATCTCTTAATAAATGCTTCTTGTGAACACAGAAGATGTTCTTCTGTTATAAGACTAAAGAACAATGTCTTCAAAGGAACCTTGATATGACTTATCTTTTTGAATATATAATTCACGGTACCCTGTTGTTTTGACTGCAGAGAAAAGCTTTTTGAAGGGACAGGTTCCTTTATACTATCCATCCATAAATGATACTGGTTTTGAAAACAGGCAACATTTACCCTATTGATTTTGAAATTCATTGTATTATGAAATAAACCTTTCATGAGAGTACTTGCTTATGCTCTGGGAGGAGGTGGTCTCTTGTCTCCCTGAGATTTAATAGGAATGAATATACTTCTCCAAGAATGACAGAGTTTATTTAGCAAACAGTGGACAAAAGAATGAACTTCAGGTCTTTCTCATGTGGGAACTGTCATGAGCTCAGAGGCTAGAAACCTTGATTTGGCCATAAGGTAGCTTCAATGAGTGTGCATCATCATTGTTATCATCATCATCATTATCAGTAGCACTGTTAGGCAAGGCACAACCTTTTTTGGTTTACAATTCCCACTGTCTGTCAGCCAGCATGGCCAGTGGTCATGTGGGCTAGGGGACCTTGATACTTATAGTTCTCCTGGCTCTGGCCATATGCCAGATGATTTTCCAGATAAGATTAACTGGACTCCCATTGTAGGGTGTTTCCATTTTCAGTCAGTGTCATAATTAAAGACATTGGCTGGACTTCTGTTGGGGTGTTGCATGCTCATGAGTGGACTTATGTGTGAGAGAAATAGAACTGTGAACATGTGCAATTCAGTTCTTTTTGCTGGCTGTTACTTCATAACTATGAAGCAGAGCCAGCACAAAGGCCAATGCACAACAGGACACCAATGAGAAAGCACACAAGTTTACATAGTGTGAAAGGACATATAGGATTCCAGCCTTACTTGTTTGCCCAGATACAAATAAACTGGTTCATTTTTGTTGTGGTTACAGTTGTCTTTTGCTCTTTAATGAATCACTTTTTAATGAATGAGCTTATGGATTATATTCTTTCACAACTTTTTTTTTAGCAGTTGGTTTTATTTTGTATATGTGTGTGTATACATGCACCTTCAAGTCGACTTATGGCAACCCCATGAATTTCTTAGGGTTTTCCTAGCAAAGTTATATCCAAAGATGGTTTGCCATTGTCTTCCTCTGAAATATAGCCTACCGCACCTGATATTCTTTGATAGTCTCCCATCCAAGTACTTGCCAGAGATGACCCTGCTTATCTTCCGAGATCAGATGGGATATGACACCTTTAGGGTATTTATGTACTCCTGGTTTTATTGTAATCTCTCCCTATTCTAAACCACTTTGGGATTTTCATTTTAACATGGAAAATGCTATACTGTAAAATCGGAATCCCATTAATAGATCCACCTAGAGTAGACCCATTGATTGAAAACACATGCTGATTCAGTGATGCTATTCTAGTTAGGATTACCAAGAATCTTCTGGCCCATAAATGCCCATGAATAATAAATCATGGTACCCCTTGAATGTATGTATACCTTTATCTTTACTCTAATTCATAATACAAAAATTGTGGCATGTAACTCCTAGTTCGAATACTGTATAAACATGGTGATGGTAATGATTAAACTCATGGTGATAAAGATGATAAATAATAGCCAGCACATGTGAGAGGTTTGTTGGGCTCTAGCAGATCAATCATCATGAGCAAACTCACCTGAAAGAGATGAAATTGGCTGATGCTTTTCTACAGGCTGTTTCAATGCAAATATGATTGAGCTGATCAGATCCCAAGTCATTGTTTAGTTGCCAGTCCCACCTGACAGCACCTTGATTTGTAATTTACCATGTGCAAAATAAAGTCCCAGGTCTGCATGTCCTGTCAGTTTATCTTAATGAAACTATGAAGAATGCTTATCTCAGGAGGGGAAGAAGATTCTGTCCTGACAGTTAGCCATTTTTCATACTGAACTGCCATTTGGCGGAAAACAAAACAACAAAAAACAGCTTCCACTGTAGAGTCTTGTAGCAGTTCTGTTGTGATCATATTTACTAGAGAGGAATAAGGACTGAAATGATTTTTGAAAATATTTTTAAAGTGTTTCTTTAATAATAATTAATTTGTTATTAATTTGTCAGGGAATCCTGACAAACTCTTACAAGTTTAGGACTTATTATGCACAGGAACTATAATTTTCTGCACCCACAAAAAAGCACATGCAAATGATATGGAGAATAACTCCCAAACTACAGTATTTTCTGTGCAGGAAGTAGCACACTATTTTCTATAGAGAAAGGTCATTTTTTTTCCTTTGCAGAAATGTCTCTTTTCTGTACAGAAGTAGCACATGCAAATTTTGTGCAGAATAGGTCTTGTGAATAGTCTTCAAAAACTAGAGGTGTTTCCCTAGAGATGAATAGCAAAAGCTGCATGTCATCCATTTTCTACAGAGTCCTGAACCAGTGGGCTGCACTCATCCTCTTTTAATAAACCAGCATTTAGGAGAGGGTCATGTCTGTTTCTTTGGCGGGGAGGTGCTATTTGTCAACCTTTAGAATATGTGACCCCACTAAAACAGCATTTAGGTGGACAACCATATTCCTTTGATATCTTTGGAACCACAATTCTTCACTTTCATTCTTTTATCAGGAAGAACCTGAGGTCCTTCAGTGACTGTGTATGATTTGTGGACTACGTAACTTCCAGTCCTAATACATTTGTTGTTGTGAACTGTACTTCACTCAGCTCTGACTTACGATGACCTTATGGATGAGACATTTCCAAGTCCCCCTGTCCTTTGTTGCTCTGCATAAGTCTTGTAGATTCATGTTCATGACCTTCCTGATTGACTTGAGCTATCATGTGTGTGGTTTTCCTCTCTTTCTTCTGCCTTCAACCTTTCCTAACATTATTGTCTTTTTGAGAGAGTCATGTCTTCTCATGATGAGTCCAAAGTACTATAGCCTCAGTTTCAGCATTTTGGCTTCCAGGGAGAGATCTCGTTTGATCTCTTCTAGGACCCATGTGCTGTCATTTTGGCCATCCACAGTATTCTCATCACTCTTCTCCAGCACTACATCCCAAAGATGTAGGGAAAACTAAGAGTAAAAACTCCAAATGCCTCTCTTTAGGTAGTCAAGCTGGCACTATTGACAAAGAAGAGGAAGCCCTGGTGGCACAGTGGTTAAATGCCTGTGCTGTAGCCAGTCACTCACAAACCACAAGGTTGTGAGTTCAGTACCAGCCTGGTGCTCCAGGTCGACTCAGCCTTGCATCCTTCCAAGATAGCTAAAATGAGTGCCCAGCTTGTTGGGGGCAATTAGCTTACATTTGTAAACCACTTAGTACATCAGGAAGCAGTATAGAAATGTACTTGCTATTGCTAAGAGAGAAGTCTCTCCGCATTCTTGGATTAACCTTCCAAAGTATGCGGCAGTAAAAAAAAGTGTGTGTGTGTGAGAGAGAAAGCACTAAAGAAGCAAAACCTGCTTCAATATACAACCCAAAGAAGACTGAGCATACTCAGAGGGCATGAAATGTTGGCTGCGCATATAGCAGAACACAACTGACATTCCTAAAGGAGTGGCTGCAACACTAAACTTTGCATTGAAAAATTGCCTAATACCATTGTTTTACTGGCTTGTTGAATGACTAATGATTTTTAGCACATAGTGAGACAACCAGTACATTAAAACAAATTGAATATGTCAATAAAGAGAGATAATCCCATGGGACATTTTTTGCTTTGTATCCCAGCTTCAGCCAGAAGAACAAGATGAATCATCAGGCTCACCAGAGGAAACTTGCAGTTTTGGTTGAAGCTGGTCTGTAAAGACAAAACATCCCATAGGTTTGTTTGTTTTGACTTACCTATTATATTCCTTGCACATTTGCTGGTTGCCACACTGTGTAGTTGTGTAGAAAAGACTGGAGGTATGCACACTGCATCACTAGCATACCAATGTCTATATTTTAAATTATATTTCAGCTACTTTGAGATGTAAAAAAAATGCGTTCAGTAAAAATGTTTTGCTGAAAGAATAAGGATGATGAAGCGAGTTATTTTATTTGGCTTTTAGTTCACTGCTTCCAGCATCAGAAAACCCTTTCAAAGTCCGTGCTTTCAGGGTAGTGAACTGTTCAAACCACTTCCACTGCACTTATTTTTAAAGTACATAGTATAACCCATCTTTTCTCCATCACAGAATTCAAAGCAGTATTCTTGGGATTCCCAAGTTGTTTCCCATCCAAGCACCAATCACAATTTCACACACCTACTTCTCTTCGGCACGTGGCAGGATTTTACACACACACACACACACACACACACACACACACACACACACACACGGGTCTTCAGACCACAATGTGGTAAAAAGATTTATTTAATTATTTACTTTGGAATAAATAAAGGCTACTTGTTCCCCTCCACTGCTTAAGCCTGTCAGTTCAGGTCTGTAGAGAACATAGGTACATAGGACCACAGAAAGCTGCATTATAGTTTGAGACCATTGGTCCATCTTGCCCAGTTTCATCAGCTGTGCATTGCAGTGTTTCTCCAGTGTTTGGAGCAGGATGTCTTTCCTAGCCACACCCCAAGTTTTTCCTGGTATTTTCCTATCCAAATACCAACCAGGCCAACCCTTTTCAGTTTCTAAAATCAATTCAGTTTGGATATACTCATGTGGGAACCGGTTCTTCAATGAGGATATTCCCTACCAAGTGAATGTGGGAGTAGGTGCTGTAATTGTTCAGCTTGCTGTTAGACTGCTATGGTGAAGTTGTTTGAAAGAATACATTATTTTTGTATACTGTAGTTGTTGATGCATTTGGGAATGGCTGACCAGTTGTTTCATAGATTAGGGACCTTCAGTCTTAAGAGGTAAGGAGGAGAACTCACACTTCCTCAGACATTATGGTTCTGTACAGATTGGCCTGAAAGGCCAGCTTGGGGGTAGAGTTAATAATAATAATAATAATAATAATAATAATAATAATAATAATGTTTTATTTATAAACCGCTATTCTGTGTTGATCATAGCGGTATCATAGAATTGGGGTGTTGCATCCAGATGATGCATGACTTGACTCCGTACCCAGGATGTCATGATGGCGCATGCTGTTCCATACATCACATGGTATCATGACGCTCCTCTGACACTGCATCCATACAACGCAGCATCAAAGGAGCTTCATATAGTTGTGCTACCATGGCTATGGCACCCTTTTGAGGGCGCAAAATGGAGCCGCTTTTTGTGCCCTTCAAAGCCTGGATCAGGGCTGTGGTGTGAGGTTGCTGCAGCCCCAATCTGGCTAGGAAAGGGGTGGTGTCCCTCTGCCCCTTCAGGGTGGTCTGTTGAGCCCTTACTCTATGTCCTTCCTAAGAGCAGAAAGAGCTTCTGAAAAAGCAACATTATTTCTTGTGAATGGGTTTTTGTAAACTTTCTGATTTCCTGTTACAGTGCTGCTATATATCTTTCAACTTGAGGGAGTTTGATTGCCTCAACTCCCAGAAAAGGTCTTCTGGTTAATTCTCTTTCTGTCATCTGATACGTTCTTGTCACAGTCAAGACACTTTGGATATTTATTACTTTTATTGCAAGAGTGTATGTCCAGGTTGGTACAGCCTTTTTCTCTGCCAGATATCTCACTACTTCTGCTGAGCCATTTCCTTCTTTGATCCTTGTAGATATCTGGGTTTATGGAGGTACGGTATAGACTCAGGTACAAGGTGACCTCATGTATCAGTCCGGGACAGGTTCTGGGGCCAACATTTTGGATTTTTCTATCACCCATGGATAAATCAAGGGTAAAATTTAGGAGGGCTTGTAACAAACAAATCTTTTCCTTTCCTTTTAAAAATGCATAGAGAGAACAGAATTGGGAAGAGCTAAAGAGAAAAAGAGGATCTGTTTATTTGAGTTGTTATTGTTGAGAGGTGTAAATGGCACTGCTAATCTTAAAATGCTGACATCTATACAAATACAGATAGGGAAAGGAATATAAATGAGGGAAAAGAATGAGAATGCAGTCTGAAGAAAAAGAGTTGAGTGCAAGAAAAGCAACCAGCCTCTATTAGGGACTCAGCACGAAGGCAGAGGCAAGAGGCAGAGGTGAGAAGCTCCCTTGATGTTGAAGCAGAACTCTCAGCCCATTACCCTCTTTTCCCTTGCCCAAACATGAGAAAGGAAGGAAGCTCTCCTTTCTTTCTTAGTTTCTTTTTCAACTTGAGTGGCATTCAGCAGCAATATTGGGAAATCAATGAATGTGGCATGCCACCATTTGGAGCATTTAATGTTGAGCAGAGCAATTGGGGCCCTTTTTAATGGGACTTACTGTATAACTCTCTTTGCAGAGAGACTGCCAATCCTCACCAGGTTTATACAGGTTATTAAAAACAACCTCTGTAGTCTCTCTGAAAAGAGGATTCTACAGTAAGTCCCTGTTAAAAATAGACAGTGCTGTTCCATTCCACTCCAGCTAAGGCACTCAAAATGGTAGGTGCCCTGCAGTGACATCACTAGGGATGGTGTCACCCAGTGTGGTAACTCATGGTGTCACCCCCATTGACCTACTCCCATTTCACACCATACAGAATCCATAGTAATGCTTTTTTGCACTAACATTACTCCTAAATCATAATTCGCTATACCACTGAATGTAATGCTAATAGTTGTGACATAAACAACTAGCAAAACTAAAATTTTATCTTCAAATTACAACATCATATGCACAGTCTAAATGTATTTACATATACATAGTGAAGATTTTATTAAAATGAAAGGAATATTTTTTAAAATAATTTCTAAATTTCTAAAAAAATTAAAATTTAATATTTTGAAATTTGAAATTTTAATTTAAAAAATTCTGGAGACTCTTCTTTCTCCTCCAAATGAGCCTCATGCCATTCACACCATCTCTTAAAACATTTTAAAGGGAAGCAGATGAATGCCACAGCCCGTTTCTGCCAAAAGGTAGGTGTTTGAGGAGCATTTGGGTGCCACCTGGTGCAGTCCACACACCCCGCACAGCCCTGGTGATACCACTGGTGCCCTGCATTCTTCAGACTCCCCCATGTTGCTGCTAAATGCCACTTGGACTGAAGAAGACGGTGAGGAAGCAGGGTGGGCTGACTTTCTTTCTCCAGTTTGGGCAAGGGAAGAATAACTACCTGACTTGGCTTAGAGCAATGAACTGAAATTTATGAGAGCCCTGCCCAAACAGAGGGCCTAAATACCCTAAAGGCACCAAATCCCACCTGGTTAGTACTTGGGTGGGAGTCTGTCAATAAATACCAGGGGCTGTAGGCTTTATTTCAGAGGAAGGAACTGATAAAACCACATCTGAGTATTCCTTGCCTAAGAAGATCTGATGAAGTTAATGGGGTCACCATAAGATAATAGGCAATGTAAAGGCACATACACATACTAGCCAAACAGAGACAAGTATTGTGTTGGTTGCCACAACAGTATACTAGCTTTGAGTTATGTTCTCTTTCTTTATTCCGGTCCATGATCATCAGAGGCATTGACATTCCAACTAGGTTGCTTTTATTTCTTTAAGAAATGCATTTGTATATTATAGCCACCTGACGTGCTTGTTTTGATGAAAAAAATGGATTATATATTAAATAAATGCTTTGTATTCCATCTTTCTTCTATTAGGGAACTGGCATTCACAGAATTCCCCAGATAATCTCCCATCCAGGCACTGTTTGGCTTCAGCAGGATGGTTGCAACATGTGAAACATATGAACAAAGTACATGTAGCTCAGTATTATTTCTTATACTGGCACTTTTTTCTGGACTTTCCTGGAGACAGAATCTCATAGTCTGAATTTCCTCTTTCTGTTGAGAATGTATTGTAGGACAAGTGAATACTGAAAATTTTCTACCAATCAGTTCCTCTGCTCCTGGTTCTATTAAGGCTGACCCTTATATTTCCATAAACACTGGCATGTATTGGCCAATCACATCAATTATGGTGACATAACATAATGCCTCAAAATTGTTCAGAAAAAAAAGTTTAGAAAAAATCCAGAAGGGGGTTAGAGGGATGGAATAATTGAAAAACTGATGGCTGATTTGATAAAGGGCAAACCATTACTATGAGTGGTTTTGACAGCCTGGATTTCTTTTAATCCCAATCTATGCAATCTACATATTCCCCATGGAATTGTGATTTTAAAAATATTGCTATAATTGGGATTAGCTGAAGAGAGCTGTCACAAGCCTTTATGGTTTCTCGCCATTATTTTAAACGGTGATTGCTGCAATATTGCCATCCTGGTATGGTATTAGTCTAAATACATTTAAACATAGTTTTATCGCTGGGTGGAGAAAACTGACATAAGCCTATTTAGCCATGTATACAATAGATAAAATGAACAGCCCCCAGAGATGTCTGTTCAGGCAGAAGCAATTATAGGCAGTGGAAAAAAACCCAGCCCCCTTGAGAGACGTGGCTGCTCATTTGGAGGATGGGTTAGGGGCTGTTGGCTGTCACTGAAGTTAGCTTGTCACTGTATTGATTAAGGTAAGATTATTTTTTGCCCTTGATGCTGTGCCAGCATGTGATTTTTATGAAATGTTTTCTGGACAGCGAGCAAGCAATATCTACAAACGCCAACAGTTGTTTGCTTCAGCTTCCTGAAGGGTTGTAGGAGAAAATGAAATATGCCCTCTCCACACTTGTCTCTTTATTAATAACTAGGCTTCACTACTAAGGTCATTCATAACTGGAATGAAGGTGAAGATTTAAAAATTAATTTCAGAACCTTGGGAATGACTGGGGTGGGTATTTGTGGGGGGAGAGTAGAGAAAAGAGCATGTCAAGACCCTCCACGGGTGTAGGTGGGACAAGGAAGGAATGCTTGCTGATGTCCATGTAGCTGGTTCACCAGTTGCATAACAACCTTCAGTATGGAGCTTGCTTGCTCTTCCAATAACAACACTGTCTGACACATGTCTATACACTTCACTGTGTCTCACCCCTAAGTAAGGTGAGTATAGGAGTCTATCTCTGTGATACCTGTGTTTTCAAATATGACTTTTGTTGCATTCACATCAGATCCAGGAAAATTCCTTTTTCAAGTAGGTCATTCCCATGACTCATTATGGAGTTTTACAATAATAATCTGTTTATATGACTTGTCGCTGATTTCTTGATTTACATTTATTTACTACATTTTCCCCAGCCCAGAATCCTAGGGGAGTTCACAAACATTGGAACAGATGCAAAACAACAAAACAACCAGAAGAGCTGTTGCCTTTCAAAACATAAAATATGTTAAAATATAATTAAACAAAAAGTCAAAATGATGAAACTAAGGCTGCTTTGGGTATATCATAAATAACTGAGGCTGTCATGCTTTGGACATACCATGAGATTACATGACTCATTAGAGAAGACAATAATGCTTGGTAAAGTAGGAGGCAGTAGGAAGAGAGGTAGACTACATTAGAGGTAGGTGAACTCAGTCAAGGAAGCCACAGCCCTGAGTTTGCAAGACCTGAGCAGGACTGTTGATAACAGGTCTCTCATTTGTAGGATCACCATAAATTGAAGTTGACTTGATGGCAATTAACAACAACAGCAACCCAACATAATTTAAAAAATAATTTTAAAACATGCTAATTGGCAAGCAAATACATAAACATGCATATAAATATTTATATAAGCAATACCACTGCCAATTTCTCCAATGCCTTACTTTTTTATGGCTGGTGTGCTTGAGGTCTTTCCCATTCATCTGCCACCATTTGTTGGTGTAATTACATTGCCATAGTGCACAAAAAGGATGTCCTGTGAGACAAGGAGCCAAATTATCCCCTTTTCAGAGGTAGTTTTTCAGCCTGTGAGTCACTACTGAAACAAGTCTGACTTGGGTCCTACTCCAGCAAAATTCAGAAGACACATGGAATCATTCTAAGACAAATCTTGCATGAAGAGAAGACAGCTTCTTAAATATTCTTGTTCCAACTCTTGAATTTACCACAGAAATGACCTGGACAGCAGACACAAATGGAACCAAGCTTGAATGCTCCAAATGTTTGAGTAACGCATTCCTAATACAGTGGACCCTTGTTATACGCTGGGGTTTGGTTCCAAGATCCCCCGTGTATAACGAAATCCGTGTATGCTCAAGTCCCATTAAATATAATGACATAGCAAAATGGTGTCCCTAATAAAAAATGGAAAATCAAGGTAAATTTATACTTTTTTGGAACATTTTCAGACTGTGTATGCTCAAATCCGTGTATAAAAAATCCGTGTATAAGAAGGGCCAACTGTACTCTTGCCACTGAAGTTTTGAGCACCTGATCTCCCTATGAGAGGTGGTTTAGCAACAACATGTCTGAGAGCTGTGTATTTTAAAGACAAATAAAGCCACATCAACTATTAAACCCCACTGTTGTGTTCTGGGTGCCTCCCCTTTATCAATATGTGTAATGAGTAGATCCAGCCAGTCCCTCCTGCAGTTTCTCTGAATTCATACACAGTAGAGTAGTTTCTGATGACGCAATTGATTATAATGTACAATTTGTGCTCAGTCAGTGTATTCACTACTAAGAGTGCTAAAATGAAACAAGGTCTGTCCCAAATTGTACCTGAGCATCACGTAAATGCACAGAAGGTGCTTATTTTCCATCTGTTTTTCCTCTTGTGTATTGACTAATTTAGAGTCATACCACTTTGCTGGCAGTAGGAGGAAGAGGAATGAAGTCAGCAGCTTGGCTGAGAAGTTTGGAGATCCCCAGTGTAGCTACTCTAGAATGTCCTCATTAACTTTACTGCAGCCAGTTGTAAATTATGCATGTGCAACCAATCATTTCCTGCCCATAGAGTTCAGAGATGTGCCAATATTTTTGTGCTTTAGTTCTATGTTCACTTGCTGCTGTCTAGTACCTTGGACACTGTTATTAAGTTCTACAAAAAGTTTTTTGAAAGAATGAAAACATTTAATTTCTATTCTTTTTGCTGTTCACTTTTTTTTGGCTACTTACTTTATATTCAGAAGATGTAGTTACTCTTAAGGTAAAAAAGGTAAAGGTAGTCCCTTGACATGAATGTGTAGTTGTAACTGACTGTAGAGGGAAGTGCTCATCTCCGTTTCTAAGCTGAAGATCCAGTGTTGTCCAAGGACTGTTCTGGTGATCAAGTGGCCAGCATGACTGCACCAAACGCTGTTACCTTCCCACCGAAGCAGTACCTATTTATCTACTTGCATTTGCATGCTTTCGAACTGCTATGTTGGCAGAAGCTTGGACTAGTGACATCACATCATGCAGCACCTGGGCCTTGAACTGCCAATCTTCTGATCATCAGAAGTGGCATCTTAACTACTAAGCCACTGTACTCTTACAAGCAAGAAAAGTAAGGCTATGAAAATCTCAGTCTTGATGTTGTTACTTTTCTCTCAATACTGCCTTGGCTTTCTGCCCACCTTTTGCTTGCATGAATTTGTGAGGGTTTTTTCTTCTTCTTTGAATTCCTGCATTGAAACTTGTATGCATGGTTTGTGTGTCATTTTCCTAGTGGTGCCATGAAATGTGCAACAAAACTTGGCCATATCTTCAGAGTTACAGTTGATCTCATGATTTAGTGAACTCACATATGAAAATATCTGAGTAATTCAGCTGAAGCTTACAAATAGTAGTATGAGGGAGTAGCACTGTAACAGGAAAAGGCCAGAAATTCAGATTAATTGACAGATTTTCTATGGAAAAATGTTGTTTGTGACTTGAAAAGGAAAAAGGGAAATCAATTTCTTTGGCAGCTTAGGGGTACTAGATCTCAATCTGCCAGCTGAAGTCTCATGGAATTGCTGGGCTTCTTTAGTATCTGTGCAGGAGGACAAATCTCAAGGTGAGCAGCTCTAGAGGAGGCGAAAGTCTCTGTGTGTGCAAGGCAGCTTTAAAGCTTGGGTACTCATGTTGTATTCATTCCCAGATGGAACCATAAGTCTTTTGCTCATTATGATGTTTATTGTTGTTATTATTGTGTGCCTTTAAGTCTGACTTATGGCAATCCTAAAGTGAACCTATCATGGGGTTTTCTAGGGCTAAGAGTGTGAGATTCACCCAAGGTCACCCAGTGCATTTACCATCTATGAGCCTTCTCATTGTATAAGACCTGGCATCAATGGTTCCGAATTTTTTTTTTGGTGGAGGGAGGATCCTCACTGAGTGCTGCTGGTGAGTAGGGACAGAAAAAATATTCATCAGTATTAAGAACCAGAGGAAAAGGGGGTTGATGTGTCAAGGAAAACTGGCGAGGAGAATTCTGGATGGATCAGAAGCATCACAGTTTTGGATTTATTCTGTGCAAAATACTCATTAAGGGTCCTTCCCCCAGAAAATAGTATTTTGTGCACATGCAGAAAATAGTGGCTATGATTTTGCATCAGGAGACATAGCTATGACAACCTCCCCATACCACACCTTTTCTCAGATGTTGTTCCTCAGCCATTTCTCAGTCAGTCAGATGGTGGAGCTGGCGAGCAAACAAGCATCCAGCTATTTACCTATAGCTGGACACAGAGCAATGACATCATCCACAAGGAGCCCCAGAAGACCCAGGAGGTCCTTGCAGATCCCTGTAGCTCCATGTCTAACTATAGATAAATAAATGGATGCTTATCTGCCACTCCCCCCCCCCCTCACAGACCAGAAAATGGCCACGCTTGGAGGTGACAGCTGAGAAAGGTTGGATCTGGAAAGAATTTGGTCCAGCACAGTTGATAGAGAATTTCAACCTCTGCAGTTACTAAAAAAGTGAGTTGCAAAGAAGTTAAGTCAAGCTTCCATTATTCACCAGCAAAATTTGCTGTTAGTTGCTGTCAAGTCAAGTTCAATTGATGACTGAGTGAACTCCAAGAGTGCTTTTCCACAGTCCTGCTCAGATCTTGCAAACTCAGTGCTGTAGCTTTTTGACTGAGTCCATCCATTTATAGTACAGTCTTCCTCTTTTCCTACTACCTTCCACTTTACCAAGCATTATCTTCACCAACAGGATGCCAGTCAACATTTCCCACCACAAAAATCCTGTTTTCTGCAAAAAATGTGGATTATTTATTTATTTATTTTTGCAGAACAAATCCCAAACTGGGAATAGTCTTGAAATAACACTTTTCGAGGAGATTTTTGCCATTGGGAGAAAAATAGTAAAATAATTTGTTGTTGCCCATACAAATGAAATTTATGAAGATTTACATCCCTAGTGGTGAGCTGCCCACAAGTCCTAGCAGCAGCAGCAGAATGCCTGGAACGATGCAACGTGTAATGCTGGGCATCGGTAAAATAACAAAGGATGTGAACCCTGAAACTCCTGCAGCTACTGGATGAAAATATCCATTTTGCATCCATCTCCCCCCGCTCTCCTATTTTGTCAAGTTTTACCTAAATTCTGAGTCGATTTATCCAGATTGCCTTTAGGATTATTTCTCCAGTCAACTGATTTGGAAACTACCTTGACTTTGTGACATCACCCAATTTCAGGGCGTTATTTGTTTCTGATTTGGCAACCCCCTGGTTTGGCAGCTCCATTCTTCACAAAGCCCTTATCCCCAAAGAGAAGTCCCCTGTGGAAGATCCTTAAGCTCTCTAAGACTGCCTGGTTCACCCTCCTGCTGTGTAATGTGGAAAGAATAATGTTCACCTTTTGGTTTTAAATGGCAAATAAGCAGAGCTGGGTGGGTCACTTTTCTAATATAAATAGATCAGTTCTACTTGTGCTACTTCAGCTAATGTCTATGTTTCGGAGTGAGCTTCTGAAGGCAAACTCCAAAACTCTCTCTTTAAAACTCTCCCCCCAGCTATAGGCTATAATGCTAAGTGTTCTCTATTCTGCAGAAGATTTTTGAATATCTCCCCCCCCCCATTCTCCCTGGGGAAATTATTCCATAGTCCATTACAGCTCAATGCTGGGATGTATTTTTTAATATAGATACTACACATTTTCCTCAATTCCCATTAAATCTCCCCAGCGATAGGTTTCAGAACCAGAGTTTTAATTTAAAGAAAATGGATGGTTTGATTTTTATTTTTTATTTTTTTGAGAAAAGAGAGTTTATGTTATGAAGTGCAGAGCTTTCATGCTTGCCCCTTTCCAAAAGAACACCTCTATTTCATCAACGACCAGTGGAGCAAAACAAGCTAGAATTTTTAAAAATATATTTCTGTATTAATGACGCATCTTCAATCTTTAGGTGGGATAGTACATGTTTAAAATTATTTAAAAATAATAATTAGGGACACATGTAAAGTAGGAAAATTTTTAATAGCTAACTTCTCTGCTTGGGTGCCTAGATCTAGAAATGTGGCGATTTTGGGGGGGGGGGGGAGGAGAGAACCCTGCCCCTAACTGAATGAAATGTTCACCCAGCCTCTTCCCAGGCTTAATCTACACAACTACCTAGAGGAAGAGCACTTGAGCCAAAGAGAGGATGCTGCTCATCCTCACACTTGTTATTACTTGTTGATTCAGACAAGAAATGACAACCAAGCAAAGGAGCAGCGTCTAGAAGCTGTGAGGGCTGGCTTTCCCCCAGCCTACACTGCAGGGATATGCACCTTGGTAGCTGACCCCAAAAGTTGACTTCTTACACAAGCCTTGAAGTAGAATAATATATGATGTATCGTGTGTGTGTGTGTGTGTGTGTGTGTGTGTAAGTTTTCAAGCCACCTGTTGATTTATGGCATCCCCATAAATTTCATAGCGCTTTCTTAGGAAAGGAATACTCAGAGGTGATTTGCCATATCACCTATAGATGCTAGTTAATATTCTCATTTGCTATTGAGGAAACTGAGAATAGAAACTACAATTTGCTGAAAAGGGTAAAAGTAAAGGGTTTCCCTTGACAAGATTATCTAGTTGTGACTGACTGTAGGGGGTGGTGCACTTCTCCAATACTAAGCAAAAGAGCCAACATTAACAAAGACTACTCTGTGATCACATGGCCAGTATGACTGTGCAGAACACTTACCTTCCCACCAAAGTGGTACCTATTTATCTACTTGTATTTTTACATGTTTTCGAATTGCTAGGTTGGCAGAAGCTGGGACTAGTGATGGGAGCTCATTCCATCATGCAGTGCCTGGGCCTTGAAGTGCTGACCTTCTGAACTTGCAGTCATCAGAGTCAGTATCTTAACTGCTGAGATGAATTTCAGTTTGCTTAGAGCTACCTATATATTTCCAGAGAAGCAAGAATTAGAGCTCCGATTTCCCAGGGCAAAGCCAGTCCATATCCCCTCTTCATGCATGCTTATACATGTTTAGTTGCCCAAGATGTGCATCCAGACATAGCTGAAAAGTGTGATCCGAGATCCCAAGCATACAAGTACACCAGACAGTTTGTGGACAACAGTACTGCAGGTGTCAGTGGTGGCCACAAGGAGCAAGGAACTAAGGGCTTAATCCAGCCCTTCCATAGATGACCTATAGTCTTCTAGTGACAAGTTTTAATGGTGACAGAATAGAAAGGTGAATTCTAGAAATTTGCTCATTGACCCTTCATTTAGATCAGAGAATGGAGATTGTTACCCTCCATATTTTGTTGGACTGTGACATCCATAATTCCTCACTAATGCCTGAGCTGGATAGGAATGGAGGAAGTTACATTTCAGCCACATTTGCAAGGCTGCATCCACTCTGCAGAAATAATCCAGGCTGACACTGTTTTAACTGCCATGGTTCAATGTGATGGAATTCTGGTAATTATAGTTTTGTGAGATATTTAGCCTTCTCTATCTGAGAGTTCTTGTGCCACAACAAACTACAGTTTCCAGAATTCTATAGCATTGAGCCATGACAGTTAAAGTGGTGTCAAGTTGGATCATTTCTGCAGTGCAGATGCAGCCTTGGTTGGAGATACCTATTCCTGAGGTAGAGGTTTCTGAAGAGTACAGAAAGATGAACTTTCACTAGACTAGCAGTGGGAGGAAATCAGGAAATATTCTCTCTATCAGATGGTCTCCTGTTCTTCTTCCAAGTAACCAATACTTACACCAATCACATGTTATCCTCACAAAAACTCTACAAGTTGGCAAGAAAATAGTGACTTCCTTGGGATCAAATGCTGGGCATTGGGGTCTGACAGACTTTCACCAATATAAGGATGTAACTAAAACCAGGTATCTCAAGTTCAGTTCCCAACTCTGTGCCTCATACCATGATGAATCTCAGCACATTTTAATGGTCCTTGAGTGAGTTTTGCTTTGAACATCATGTTAACACTTGTGCTTTATTTTCCTTTTAAATGTTAGTAACAGAGTGTTTTAAAGGATAGGAAAAATATAATTAGTGCATAATATAAAAGTATATAAGGATGACAGAAAAGACATGATTATAGATATCATCATTATCATCATCATCGATTGTCAATAGACAGGTAAGAGATCATATATAATATGATA
>NC_056527.1:29033526-29077504 GCF_019175285.1 Sceloporus undulatus | reverse complement strand
TTGAACCATAGCATTTAAAGCAGTGCCAAACTACACTATTTCTGCAGTGCATATGTAGCCAGCGATGTCTATAACGATTACAAAATAGAATATGTACCCTCTTGCAAGCCAGATTTGCTGCTATTACATCATGTCAAAATCTCAAAAGAAAATATTTGACTGAAATTGCATGGTTATGATGGATGTGGTGGAAAAACAAAATCTGGTAATGGAAGATAAGATTCACAGAAATACCTGAAGCTTCCCTTTTATTGGTGTCCAAAATATTTATTTTGCAATAATGCCATAGGACATTATCTCACATTCTAGCATTTGTTTTTGTTAACTACCATCAAGACAATGTTGACTTATGGCAACCTTATCAATGAGAGATCTCCAGGTCATGCTATCATCAACAGCCCTGCTCAGGTATTGCAGATTTGACTGAGTCTATCACACTGGCATCTTATAGACAAGAAATGGAAGCTGAGAGATGACAGCTTGACCAAGCCACTAAGTGACTCTATGGGAGATGATGGAGTCTGAGGCCAGGTCTTCTATGGCCAAATCCAACATTTTCTCCATTTGAGTATGCTGTGTCTAGTCAGTGCAACAGTTTATGGTGAGAACATCAGATTTTTTGTGCTTTCCCCCCCTGGGATTTTCAGAGTTTTTATATTTTAAATCAAACACTTGTAGTACGCATACAAATTTCTAGTTTATAGCCAAGAGATAACTATCAAGCAAATGCTATTGACTTTAATCTGCATTGTGTTTCTAAAACTCATATTTTAGGAACCTGACTCCCTCACAGCTGTCTGCTGAGTACATCTTGCTTTTAAGTCCAAATGAGCTACATGGAAAGAAAAGATCAAAATGCTTGATGATCCAATAATTATTGACTTAGGTGGAAAAAAGGACTTGGAGGTGTCCACATCTATTTTTACAGTCATTGTCTTACGTTTATAGTTGAGTTCTACAAAGGGAACAAGGCATGTTAAGAGGGCATTTGATATGTTAAATTTTGTTGCTGTGTTGAACACTATAATCTTAAATGGGGATAGGGAGAGGAAGTGTGATCTTAGATGCAGAAAGTTGTCCAGTATTCTACTAAGTTCTTTCTAGCAGAGCAGAAGTGTCAACAGGATTCTTTCCCTCTTTTTCTGGGGCTTTTCTTTTTCTATGAATGAAAAACCCCACTCATCACAAACAATGGGAGAAAATGGGCTTAAATGCATTCTGTGACACATGCTGGCAGGCTTCCTGTTACTGAGTGTCAATAATATAAGTGCAACTTGTGCTATCATAACCCACTTTGGTTTTGAGGAGGTTGGAATTCTTTACCAAATATGCAACAACCCAAGTCCTTCCCCCCAACCCCCAACACAACCATTTATGAAGGCAGAAATCCTAGAGTACAATCCAGATATTTTCCTGTAGCTGCAATTTTTATGCTTCTTTTGGTCATTGTGTGGTGTATATACACAATAATTTACACTGTCAAAACTGACGTATTTTCATGAATAATACTGTCTTACTTTAAACTTGAACTCTGCAAGCCTTGTCAGGTTTGTATAATCAATTCACTCAGACATATCAGTGCAACCTGATCTGATTCCTTGACTTGTGTTCTTGGGTAGCTTATTCTTTACTTAATAAACCAATACACCAATAATTCTTCTTCCCCTTTAGAGGAGCATTGTAGGAGTATGATTCAAAGCAATAAGACAAGCAGCCAGATGTGACAGTCACATTTGGCAATTGTGCTGTGCCTACTCATATATCAATAGGGAAAGTGAAAGGAGTGTTAGAGAACTTGGTTTTTCCCATGAATAATTTCTACCTAGATAGTCATTTTTTATAGAAGCTAGACATTCTTCTTTGTCAGATCTCATTATGGTGCAAGTTATATAAACCAGGGCCGCAACTGAATTCAGAAGAATGATGCCCTCTGACACAATGAAGCAGTAGCTTCCATAATCACCCATTGGTAAAATCCATTTACAACTGGATTACTCACAATCCAAGGGCAGTGGTCTCTGATGGCTCCATACTTTGCCAAAAGCATGCTGCCACTGGAATTCATTACTCCATGGAATAGTTTGGCTATAATGATCCATGGTCCTGTAATCCGGCCAGCTAGATTTCTGTAATGTAGGGCATCATCATCATTGTGGTTGGTGCCACCTGGTGTGGATGCCCAGAAAGAGCTATATGGGGTGGCCACACTGTCTTACCCCATCCTCCCTTCCGCTGCTTCACTCACCTGCTCCATGGATGACAGACTGCTGTCCAGCCAGACTGCTGCTGAGTGGTGGTGGTGAGGGCTCTGGACAGTCCATTCAAGATCTGATGCAACTGCTGGGTGAGCAAGAAAGGAAGGCGATACGCTTTCTTGCTTGTCCAGCAGCCATGCCCATCTCACCTGGTGTAGTTCCCCTCCCCCCAGTGTACACACTTCTCTGGGGTGTCATCCAGTGTGCTCCGTATCATTACACCTCCCTAGTGATGTCCCTGATGCAGGGCTGACCTTGAAGGCAACCTGGAAACTCCATTTAGTCCACAGCACAGCTTCCAGGATTTTAACTATTACAGCCAGGCAGGGATATATCAGCCCACACTAGCTGCTTATTTGCTTCTGAGCCTAATGAAATGTGCTAGTGCTCACCTTTAAAGTTCTTAATAGTTTAAAATATAGTTCATTCAAAATTATTTAGAAAGTGTATTCAAAAATGATTTCAGATATAGTGCATTCTATGTGGGGCTTCCTTTGAAAAGCATTCCAGAAACTTCAGCTGGTCCAACTTGGACCAGGAGTGGCTAAAGGGAGCACACATCTCCCTCCTTACAATGGAACCACCGACTGCTAGTATGTTTTAGGGCTCCGTTTGAAGTGCTAGTTATGACCTACAAAGCCTTACATAGCTAAGGCCGGAGTTATCTGAAGGGCCACATCTCCCTATATGAGTCTGTCTTGTCTTGAAAACTTCTGATGAAGCCTTTTTAGCTATATCTTTTGTAAGTTGCTCTGACTCCTAGACTGGAAGAAAAGTGGAATATAAATATCAATTAATCACTCAATAATACATGTGGGGCGGAGGGATAACTCTCCTCATACCAGCCTGCCTATTTCTTTATCTCCTTGGAGAAAGTCCATTTCCACATCCTCTTCCTAAGGGAAATTTGTTGTACAGCAAGAGAAATAGCCTTTTTATTATTTTAGTGGTGCCTCTGCTTTGGAAAGTCCTCATAGAGAATATACCTAATGCTAATTGTTGCTATTCATGGATAGTTGATATTGTTGCTATTCTTGCTATAATTAGTTTTATTCATATTTGTTGTATGTTGTCCAGGTATCTGTTAGGACAAAGATATTTAAAACAAATGCACAAGAAAACTTTATTTTAAATGTTTTATCATTGTCATTGTAAAGTTTTTAAACAATATTTATCTGTGAGTCACCAGGAGAAAGGTTGCATATAAATGAATTTAATTAATTAATATAAATAAATAAGAAATGAAAGTCTATGTAATATTTGAAAACAAAACTTTCCCCCTCCCTTTAAAGTCAATATATTAGAATAAAACAGCTCATAGATACCAGTGTGCAATAGTTATGTCTTACATTGTACCAAATCTCCAATTTAGATTTTACATTCAAAGTAGTGATTTGGATGTTTATGTAGAAATATTCATTTTTCTCTCATTCAGTAAAGTCACATTTTTTCCTCTAGTTTCATCTTTCTGTTGGTTATTCTTTCTTCCTCATTCCTTGTCATTAATCGGGACAACAGTAATATGACAAGTTTTATTTCATTAACTGATTTATTTGATATTTCTGATAAGAACTATAATCAGAGAGAGACAGCAAGAGAGGACAATGAAGACAACAGAGAATAATATTCATGTTTGGTGGATGAGTAAAATTTACAGTACATAAATATGTTCCTAAAACGTCCAGCACTTCCAATTCAGGCAGATGTCAGAAATTAAGGGACTGAACCAGAGAATTAGAGAGGAGAGGTCATGCTTGAAACACATCAGAGTCAGGAAAAATGTGTTGCTTCTAGCCCAAACAAGAAGATGCTTACTATTGTCCTTTCTGTTCAGGAGGGCCCAAAATTAGGCTGCGTGACTGGAGACAATCTTGATCTTGAGAGCTGTTAATTCTCCAGATGTTCTAAGATACATCAGTGAGAGCAGGGACATAGCCAGGATTTTGGGAAGGGGGGGCAGACTAAGTGCCACCATTATAATGGGGCTTGGGCACGGCGGCGCAACAGCACGCACCATTCATTGAATCTAACGGAAGAGGGGGCGGACTCCATGCCTCCCCTGGCTATGTCCCTGGTGAGAGCTTGCCAAATGGACATCGGTATGAAGAATGGATGGTCCTTGGTCTAGCTTATTGGGCTTTCTCTTGGTCTGACCACCCTCACAGGCTTGTCTGGTAGGCATAAGGGACAGAGTCTTGTGGTTGCTTCTATGCTGTGGAATTGCCTTCTGCACTAGGCTGGGCTGACCCCTTCTGCCTGCAGACAAATACCTTTTTATTTTTATCTTTTAATAAACTGTGCTTCGTTTTTTTAAAAAAACAAACATTTACTATGTGCTGGATATGTTTTAATGGTTTTATTTATTGTTTATTGGATTGTATGCTTATTTCATTAACTTGTGCATTACATACTGTTTTAGCTATATTGTGTTTTAATGTACATTGTATAAATTATATACTTATTGTTGTGTATTGTTAGTCAATTTGAACTAGTATAGACCGATTGATCCAATTATTCCTGAGTCAAAATGTAGCTAAATCCATTGATTCAATGGGTCTACCCTAATCAGGACTAACAACAGAATTTAAACCATTTTGAAATCTTACTTACATTATATAAACCTTCAGCTCCCTAATGAAAAAAAAGACAAATTATTAATTAAATGAATAAATAATAGGTCCAACAGCTTTTTTTAGTTGGATTTTTTCCTTTGTTGTTATTTTTGCTGTTGCAAGAAACAAGAAAATAAAGTGACAGAAAATGTACATCTCTTCCACACAGCCAGGTATCATTGGCATATGTATTCTCTAGAAGAAAGACAGAGTTAGGGAAGTCAATGCTTGTAGACAAAGCTCTGGCTAGCATTTTGATTAATTTTTTTCAGATACTATGTTGCTCTCATATGACTTTGAAAATAACTTATGCAGCATGAATCTGTGTAAATGTTTTTAGGCATGCATAAGTCCTTTCCTTTCCTTTCAAGAGGCTACTGCATGCTTAGCCTTCCATAGGATCTGGCTGAATCAGGGGTCAGCAACCCCCGGCCCATGGGCCAGATGTGGCCTGCTGAGGCTGGGGGACCGGCCTGAGCCCGATCCTGCCGCTGATTGCCAAAGGCCCCGTGCCAGCGGCAATCGGCGGCAGGACCGGGCCACTCGCGCAGGGCCTTTGGGGGCCGCCAGCCTCCTCCCTATCGCATGAGCGGCTAAAGGTTTTGCGCACAAGCGCGCGGGGCCTTTGGAGGGCCGCCGGCCTCCTCCCTCCTTCTCGGCCTCCACGGAGGCCAGGAAGGAGCCCCCGCCGGCTCTTTTGCTGGCCTCTGACTGGTGGCCCCCGCCGTCTCCCTTGCCAGCCTCTGACGGTGGCCTGGGGTCCCGTCAGGGGCCGGCAAAGAGGAGGAGGCCTCCAGCGCTGGTGGCCCCCGCCGGCTCCCTTGCCGGCTTCTGAGGGGGGCCTGGGGTCCCATCAGGGGCCGGCAAAGAGGAGGAGGCCTCCAGCGCTGGCCCCGCCCCTGGAGGGTGGAAGCTCCACCCCCGGCATGCGGCCCCACCCCCGGAGGGTGGAAGCTCCCCCCCCTTCGGCCCCCCAGTTGTCTGAGGGACAGCAACCCAGCCCCCGGCTCAAAAAGGTTGCTTACCCTGGGCTGAATGAAGCAGTATTCCAGTGAGTGGTTTGGTAATTACAAGATATAGTTTATTTCCTGTATGGGTAGTCAGCTGGTTGGACATTTGATGAGTTGGTTTGTTTATAATTATTTCTTTAAGGCCAACAGTGACTTGCATAGAGTACGTAGCTGGCAGAGAACAGTTTTCATAAATAAAAATTGATAAGGAAATATAATCTATTATGTTGAAAATGAAAAATTTTCAACATAATAAATGAGAGGTTTAGTGTTTTAGAAAAATGAGCTATGGATTAAGCAGGTCATCCACTTTTAGCTTTGTATGCAAACATAGCTACACTGCAGGTGTGTCAGCCATCTTGCTTCTGATTTGAAGAGTATATATAATAGTCATAAAGTCTGGATGCTGTGATTTGTCTGACTGCACAACGTTCAAGAGAAGCACAAAAACATTATCACCAATGTTTGTTCATAGATTGATAAGGGGCATTATGAAGACCAAATGGGGATAATAAATTACTCCAATGTTTTCATTTAAATGGTCCAGCAGAGACTGGAGATAAAGTTGTTAAGAAGACAAGAACATTTTGTTCCCTAATTTGAAGAATAGGATAGTGCTTCTCCCTGTTCAGATACCAAAGCCAACTAGACTGACAATAGAAAGTTAGTAGACTTCAACATTTGCATAGTGTCTTCCACTGAACCTGAGAGCAAGAGGATGACACAGGGACACATGCCTTTCTCCACTCTGCTGTCCTATGTGCCATCTAAGACAGTTGCCTCACTATGCTTAATAGTAAGAAGACATACTCTGATTTCTACAGACTTGGGCTTTCTCTCCTAGTGCAGTTTAGGAATTAAGGAGCTATGTTGCTCAGCATTTTGCTCTAGGGAGTCTATCACATGAGACACATAAAACGTAATTACAGTAGGATAATAGTGTATTTGGCAGGTACTTATCACACAGCTTCTTGTCTCTTATCACACACCATCGTATCTTGTATGTCTCCAGTTGCTGCTTTGCATTTCAATGGTTGGTGGGGAGTACCTTTTAATTAACTCCCATTCATTCTCCATCAATGGAAGGTGTGCTCCACCAATGATTGAAATGCAAAGCAGCTACAGGAGACACACAAATTGTGAGATAAACACCTGCCAAAGATGCTGTTATCTTACTGCAATTCTATGTTACTAGCATCCTGGCATAAACTCCTAAAACAAGGGAGCTTTGGGTTAAAATCCATCTTTGACCAAGTGAATCACTGATTTAGGCCAGTTGCTCAGATTAATGAGCCTCACAGCATTATTGAGACGAGAAAGAACAAAGACTACCACCTCAAGCAGAGCTGGGAAAAGTTACCTTTGGACAATGGTATTTGAAACATTGGACATGCTGGTTGGGGATTCTTGGAGTTGTGGAGGAAAAAGCTAACTTTTCCAATCTTAGCTAAGGATCCTTAGCTCCTTAGAAGAGTTTAGGTTTTGTGAAGTAGGTGGCATTTTACTTAAACCTTAGGTGTCATAAACTTTAGGTGGCATATTTTTGTGACATTTGTAGATATCTTTCTAAGTAGCCTAAGATTAGCTAGGGAAATAACCATTATTACAACATACGGATTTTAGGTACAAAAAAGCTAGTGTTGTATAAGCCTTTGAGTATTGTACCAGGAATCAGCCATGGAAACCTACTGTATGAACTTAGGCAAGTCATACCCTTAGGCTCAGAGGAAGGCAAAGGCAAAGCCTGTTCAACAAATCTTGCCAAGAAAACCGCATAAGACAGAAATGGTTTGAAGGGAGATAGCAACAAATTGTAGTTATGTCTGAAGAGGATGAGGTATTTGCAACTGTGTACAATGTATGGACCATGCTAGCTGAGTCTGTCTGTTAAACAGTGTAGAGGCTGTATACCAAAATACAATGTTCTCTTTTTCACCACAGAACCAATGCATAGTCATTCAGATATAGGAGGAACCAATAGTATTTCAGATATAGGAGGAACCAATCGTATTTGAAACAGTAGCAAGACTTGAAAGTGAAAAACAAACCAGCCTTCCTCCCCAAGATGTGGTCTTCTAAACATTCTACCAGTTAGGGGAGGGTAAGCAGTTCGTAATGGCCTGCTGGCCAGTTTTTCATGTTATTTCATTTATATCACCTTTCTCCCAGAAAAGGGACCCAAAGTGGCCCACTATGGCCAGTACATGGGTTGGAAATGCCACAGTAAGCAAGCAAGCAATCAAAATCACAAACAGATGCAACTTCACTTTTTTTTAATGGTAGTGATGGGAAGAGTTTGAGGGCCCTGTACTGTATATTGGCACAAAACCTTCAGGGGCAAGCACATTCTTTGGCTGACATTCAGTACTGCAGTTATAGATTTGTAACCTAGAGTTATGGATCTGTATCTGTTCTGTATTCACTAATTGGCCCCCTCAGTCCGCTGTAACAGCCAGAAGCCAGATCAGATCAGATGAAGGAAGTCTGTTCAGCTGCCAATCGGGGCACAAGGAGGATGGTATTGGTACCACCTTCCACCAGCAAGCAAGACTGTGGCGGGTTACACACCGCCATTAAAGTACGCGTAGAGCGCATACTAGGGTTACGGAGGTGCAGTGCTTCCGCACCTCCCTAACCCTAATACGCGCTCTGCGTGTAAAAAATGACGGTGGCTGTTCCAGATGGCCGCCGCCATGAGGACATCATGGCCGCGCCGCCTCTATATGGGGCGGCGCAGACGTGATGTCCTCGCTCCCCGCCAGGGCGCCTAGTGCGCCCTTTGCGCGGAGCAGGAAGGAGCTCCTTCCTGGTTTGCGGTGCCGCTTTGCGTCACTGGGCGCAACCTTCAGATGGCTGCGCCCAGCGAAGCAAGGGAGAAAGGGGCCAAGCGGCCCCTTTCTCATTCTCCCTGCCACTGCAGGGTGTCCTTGGGGCTTGAAGCCCCAAGGACACCCCTTTTCAGGCTGCGGGAAGTGGCATTCTGCCGCTTCCCCGCAGCCTGAAAAGCGGCGGATCGGGGCCTCAGCGGCTGCCGTTCTAGCAGCTGAGGCCCCGTACACCGCGGAAAGGGGCACAGCCCGCCCCAAATGGGCGGTCTGTAACCCGCCGGTGACAATCAGCTGTAAGTCCTGTTCACTGGTGGGAGGGGATGAAAATGTTATCCTCTTTGTGCCCTGATGAACAGATGGACAGATCTCATGCACCCAATGATGCTTCTGGCTATTAAGGTTGACTAGTTATGTATAGAATTCAAAGATACAGCCATGTTAGTATGCAGAATCAGTATATAGAGAGATCTTGTAGCACCTTTGAGACTAACTGAAAGAGATTGGCAGCATAACCTTTTGTAGACCTAACTCTACTTCCTCACCAAATGCATCTGAGGAAGTAGACTTAAGTCTATGAAAGCTCATGCTGCTAACTTCTTTCTTTTAGTTAGTCTCAAAGGTGCTACAAGATCTCTCAACATACTAGTTACACATATGTAATTATGTAGCTGATGTAGAATACGTAGGTGTTTGTTTTTGACAAAAAGGACACATAACTGCCTTTAGGGCTGGCTGTTGCCATGGGTTTGTCTCTGAACATTTTCTATCTATTAACACAATAATAGGACACTCATAGGAAGGTAAGGAAAAACTTCCTCTGAACAATTCTTGCCAAGAGAACCCTGTGATAGGGTCGCCATAAAACAGAAATTACAAGAAAAAATTTCTACAAGAATTTTTGATAGAATGACATAGCATGTCTTTGCTAATTTGTTATTAGCTCCTTTCATGTAGAACTCAAGGTGTAATATATAAAACATACAAGAAACAGTTCTGAGAATCTAGATAAGTGATATTTCTCTCCTTTCCTTTTGTCATCTACATTTGTTTTATCAATTGCATATCAACTTTTGTTTAAATGTTGAAGAAATTACAATGCATGATCAATTAACATGGTTCTAAAGAACACATCCATGATTATTTTTTAAAGGAATATTTATTGATAGAGCCATTTAAACAACTCTAGAAATACATGCAATTTGTTTTTTAAAAATGAAATGGCCTAAAGAAAAACCAGGATGTCAGCTTTATTTCAGTTCTGTGGATTAAAATATGGAATATGTTTCATCCACCTGCATTTTATTTTGTTGATGTCTTTTGGTATGACAGTTAAAAATGCTTGACTGACACCCCTGCAGCCATTAAGCTTTTTTATTGGAAAAATTATTGCATGAAACTACATTCCCAGGAACAGTTCAGACAACCTAAAAAAAAGAAGACATTGCATGTCCAATAGTGCAATTCACTTGTCTACTATATCATATAAAACACTTTTTTTTACAGAGAATACAAAACAAAATAACTGATTAACAGATTATTCTAGCCAGAGTATTGATGTAAACTAAACACTTTGAAAAATGATTCAAAAGGATTTTTTTTTAATTTTGTGATTTATTTATTTATTTATTTTTGCAAAACTGCATAATAAATAGACATGGTCAGTATTTTACATGGAGAACATAACAGGAAAACAGTTACTGGTGATTGACTGGGTTCACCTAATCACTCTTCTCCCCATTCAAAGAAAACTTTCCTAATCTCTTATGTTTTGCCTAGAGCTGCAACTTGCAAAGAGGCAGCTGCTTTTTGCACAAAGTAGCATGCTTTCTCCTTCTAAAGAAATGGTGGAGAACACCAACTGAGGTCTGAATTTGGCTTTGGAGATGTTCTTCAAGGGCTGTATTCCAGTGATGGCTTTGGACAACACCAGAAAGGTGGGTCCCATCATACCAGCATGTTTGAGCTGAAAATTGTTGCATCTAGCCTTCATCCTAGAAATCTTTTAGAAATGGGGAAAACATTTTGGAAAATAAGGGACCCTTCCACACCACACAGTTATAGTACTATGATTCCACTTTAGCTGTCATGGCAACATTTTATGGAATCTTGAGATTTTCATTACAGTGAGGCGCACTTAGAATGATCAGTCAGACAACTCTAATGGCTCACCAAACTACAAACCCCAGATGTAGCCATGGCTGTTAAAATGGAATCATAATGCTAAAATTGCATAGTGTGAAAACACTCATCTTCAGTAGGGTTAGGAAAGAATTCCCCTGAAAACCTAGCACTGCCGGTCAGTGTTGTAGGCTCAAGTTGAAGGTATATGCAGGTATATCAAAACAACAGAGGCTAAGGTTTATATTTACTATGTGTTTGTGAATTTTTAGAATATATAAATGCATCTTCCAGTCTGTGTGACATAATTCTTACAAACCTAAATCATCACAGATCTGTACATTTATAAGCAGCTCACAATCTGGCAATTTGGTACAAAAATCAGATTTAATCTCTCTGCTACTGATAACATAGCTTCTTAAAAACCAGGTTGCACAATCTCAAATAGCAAACAAACAAACAAACAAACAAACAAAAAAGAAGATTGCCAACCAACCATAGAAAAAGTGCATCCATTGACTGACATTCATATACCTATGTCCCCATGTGGTGGATTTTGGCAAGACTGTTTGCCAGGAGGAAATGGCTGTTTGTTTTGGGTGGCTGTCTAACAATCTTTCCAGATAACAAGATTTTTATATTTTTGTCTTTTGCATTTGGTATTAAAACAGTACTCACTCAGATCCAATTGTATCCTATCTACATGCAATGGAAGTGACGATAGCTCTGCTACAGATAAGATGAATGCATTTTGCCAGTGACGGCTAGTGGTTTTCATGTTGGTAGGAGATCTACTCCAAACTCTAAAGATGTCAAAGGTGCTGAACCCTATCCCACGAATAGGTTCAGAACTTTGACCATGTCCTTTAAAGATGGAACTAAAACCCAGAGCAGTTTAACTGTCCCACTAACATGGAAGGCCGCTAGATATTCCTCCTTTCTTGAAAGGAAGAAGAGAGGAGGATAGGATAGGAGGGGAGAGAGGAGAAAAAAGAATTCACTGAATAGGTCTTACACAGCGGTACTCAAAACTTTTCCCCTTGGGATCCCCCTCTTTACATCTACATGTGGGCTTCATACACCCCACCCCCACTCAATGTAGTATATGAATAAAAATACTTTGTATATTTCATGTGCATATTTTCATTTGCAGATCCATGTATATTCATATTTTAACATTGTATAAGGAAATAACATCATTCAAATTAGAACAGTTTTATTTTAAGTAAAATAAATATTTAACTCAACACATGTGTAAATTGTAAACATTAAAAAGTTTGGGACGAGGAGGAGTAGTAGGAGGAAGGAAGGAACAGCCTCAAAGTCTCACTTTGAGCCCCACTTTCCCCTTTGAGCAACTCCTGTGCCCTCCCTGGGGGTCCCACCCCACTGCTTGAGAACCACTGTGTCTACAGATTTTTTGAGGGGTGGGATGAGGGAAACTTAAAAGCCCACAATGAACCATCACATTAAGCTTCATGTTCTCGGCAGCCAAAGTCAGATTTTCTCTGCATTGTTGGTGTAACTCTTTATATATGAGCCACAGGTTCCTCCTATGTTATACAATCAGATAACTACTAAATGAGAATGTCTATAAAAATTGCTTTTTGAAGCAAGGGCAATAATTATTCAGACTTAGTTTGAATAATCTAAATTCTGCTTCTCTCCCAACATCAGACAACCACCCACACCCACACCATCTTCAGTCTAGTCAAGAATGGCGATGAAGCTCTTGGCCCAGGTACAATGGTTGAATTAGAGGATTGAGATGTATTGCAGAAGATGCAGCTGCATTCAACTGTGGAGAGAACAAGGTAGGTATAAATGCAGCATGGGGCAGTGGTGGGATCATCAGGTGGGAAGGGTGGATGGGAGTTGCAGATACCAAATGAAATGGATGTCCTGCTAACAATGCTGAATGTGCAGGCATGAAGGTTGGCGTAAATGGTGAAAGTGATATGGGAGCAAACTGTGATTGTGAAAATGGATGTAGATGAGTGAGGGAAAAATGGCTGCTGTGAGGATGTACTCCAGTGGACAAAGCAAAGCTTTGTAACAATGTATGGTGGAGAGTGGAAACAGAAGAGTGTTGCTGAATAGGAATGGGTTGAACAGCTGAAGATGTAGAAAAGGTAGCTGGTGCTGTGGCAGGCAGGATCTTGAGATGCTTTGCCAAGAGCTGTTTCTGCATATGCTGCTGAGCCTGTAACTGAAGAAACTTGTATTTGTCTATTTCGTCTGGAGAAAATGTAATAGGCTGCTGTGTTAAAGGAGACAAGATGCATTTACTATTCTCTGTTTCACTGGATTTATGCATAGCAGTGTCAGAGTAACAGCTTAGATTATTTCCCTCCCCATTCAAGTTCATGTTTGCATTGTGTTCTTCTTTGGTCTCTGTTAGATTTGGAACAACAGAATATGTATGAGAAGGGAAAGCACCAGAAAAATCATTTGGCACTGCATCACAGCTTTGTAGAAGGGATTGCATTTCACCAGGTAAGACATTTGAATGTTCCTTTATTGCTGCATCCTTTTCCATGTTTGGAGTCTGATAGTCTGTGCCTCTTTGAATTAAGTCTTTAAGCAGGCAGCTGCCATAGGCAGCATTAGCTGTAAGCGTAACACTATCTATTGCTGAAATATCAACTTGGGTTTGGCCCTCACTGTTTTCTAGTTCACTGGTTTCTCTGTTCCACACATTGCTTGTACCAGTGTTGAGAGCTTTCTCGGGGGGAAGGAACATGACTTCTCTAGACATTAAAGATGTACTTTTAATACCAGATTGACTATGGGGGAGACCAATCTCACAAGCATTTGAAAAGTTCTTAGTATTATGAGTTTGCTCCTGGTTTCTCTTTGAGTTCACCTTCTCTAAAAGTAGCTTTGCAGTTAATGACTTCTGTTGTCCCAGTGTTTCTCTTTCTAAATGGCTGATGGAGCAAATTCCAACATGTTTTGATGGACATTTTCGATATTGGCAATCTGAGTGGGCAAAGTTTGATTTCCCTAGTTCAGTGCTCTCATTGCGTTTCACATCCCTTTTGTGTTTGCTCCAGCTGTGCATTGATTCTTTAGCAAGGGATCCTGAACTGCTGCCTCTTGATCTGGTGGAACTTGATGATCTTTCACTGCTGCCTGAATCTTGGATGGAAGAACCCTTGGAGCTGCTGTAGCTCCTGTTCCTGCTGTGTTTACAGAAAGGGAATCTATTTCTGCTCTGCTTTGATATGTCTCTTTGTAGTAAATGCCTATATCTTGAATGTCTTTGATATTTTATTGTATGCCTTTGTGTACAGTTTCTAGATTTTTGACTTTTTTTGTTGAAAAGGCAATCCTCATCTGCATCATCAGATGATGAAATGCAATTGTGCTTTTTGTGTTTACATTTCTGCCTCTCAACCAGCTTTTGTTTCCTTTTACAACAAAAAGGCAAATGATTTCTGCTGTGATCACTCGATCTGTGACTAGAGTAGCAACTAGCGTAACTAGACATACTGCTAGCAGAGGTGTCAGAATAATTCGACTGTCTGTCAAAAAAGGGCTTTTGCAAAGAAGAAAATTTCCAGCAACTAGCAAAACTCCCATTTTCATTTTCCAAACACTCACCAGTAGAACTTAAGGAATAACTGAGAATGGAATCTTTCCTGCTGTCCCTTATGTCACTGGGGCAGGTGACTAAATTCAGACCGCTTTGTCTTTGGGAATACATTAAATCACATTTTGCACATGTTTGTTGTTTTGTCCTAGAAGACACCAAGGGATAGATGCAAATGTTTTCTGTTACTTCATCCTGTAGAGTTTTTTCAAAGTTCTGCAAGTGCTGTGCTAAAGATCTCACATGCATTGTTGTGTGGGGACTTGTTGCTCTTGTGTAATGCCTGTGTGAGCAATCAAGGTGAGCAGGCACTTCTGGTATATTTTCATTTAAATCATCTGAAATGTACTTTGTAGTACATTGATTCATTTCATTCTCCATGTCTGAATCCAGTTTCGACTGGGACTTGTTTAGGCTTACAGCTCTTTTCTTCTTCTTTGGCTTCAAAGACTGATTATCAGGGTCACTGGACAGCTGCTGGATCTCAGTTAGACCTGAGGCTTCAATTCCATCTATGTCCATGTTTTTTAGGTGCTCATTAGGACTTTCTGCATTGGTTTCATTATGTCCACTGTCTCTATGGGACAAAGAGAGCCTAAAATCAAAATATAATGGATTACAACCGTACGAAATGGACGGTTCTGTTTTTGTAAACAAAAGTAGTTCTGTGGGCCACCGTAAGGCTGTCCTGCCATCTCTACTCAGTACATGAAGGAAAGGCAATGCTTTAGGCTTAATTTCATGAATCAGTGAATCATCCCTAGGTGTCTCCGAGTTTGTAGTCACCATTTTTGAACAATCAGTAGATTGCCTGGATGCACAGGGACTATAGTTTACCTCACAAGAATGTCCTTGCTTGGAGGATTGATGGCCTGAGAATTCAGAGACATGTTCTGCAAACAGGACATCACTGTGCTTGTAACTGTTTTGCTGCATACAAACATTACTAGTTAGGCAGTGGGGTGTAACAACAGTTTCCAAGGATTTCTGAGTCTCATTTTGAAATTCTTCTTGCTCTTTTACATCTGGAGACCCACTACATTCCAAATCTGGAAGATGTAAATTGTCTTTACGAGATGAAAGATAACTTTCCACTTGCTCTCTATTGGTGTTCCAATCATTTCCTTTCTGCATTTTCTTTTTTCCAGGTTGACTGCAGGATGCAATGTTGTTTGGGTGACCTTGAAGTGCATTTAACCGTTTTTGCAAATTTGCTCTCCTCTCATCACTCAGATGTATACAACCATGGCACTCTGTGGGAACCTGTTTTGTTTTATGCCTAGGTGATCTGATGCAGTCGTATGCTTCTTCCATGTTCTCACTGAAGACAGATGCTGATGACTCAAGCTTCAAATGGACTTTTTTAGAGAAGGAAAAAGACACCCCAGCCCGATTACAAGAATTTGTTCCACAGGAAAATGCTGGAGAAATCCGATTTCTAAGCAAATGGTGCCTCTCTAAGCAAGCCTGGTTCATGCTTGGCACAAGCTCGTGTTTCTCTGGAGTACTGCTGGTGCGATTTTGTCCCTCGGTTATGTTCTTGGCATTGCCTGCTTCAACTGAAAGAAGCTTTTCTTGTGGTTGCTCCTGTTTTTCTACATTCATTTGGGGAGTTTTCAACAGAGACCCACATCCGGCAACACTGGAAGCAAATGACATAATAAAGTTATTTAAGTTATTGACTTCAGTTTTTTTTTAAATAATTGGCATTATTAACTGATACAGTCTTTTGTTTGACATGAATTATATTGGTCCTGGTTCAGCCATGTGTCCTTAGGCAAGTCATATTCTCTCAGGCTCAGAGGATGTCAATGGCAACTCACCTCTGAAGAAATTTGCCAAGAAAACCCCTGATAGCTTTGCCTTAAGGTCACCATAAGACCTTTGGACTGGTGTGGCATTTATGGAAAATTATAATGAGGGAAATTGGAGGGAAACAAATACAGTACAGGGAATGGTCGAGGATGTATGGCTATGGATTTTGGAGATAGTACATCAATTGGAGTAGTGTGGGGCAATGGGAGATATAGTGTTAACAGGGTGAATATGAAACATAAGGGAAGACGAGATCGATGTTTAATATCTATCTGGTCTTCCATTCACCCTGTTAGCCCAAAAGAACCGAGGGTCGTCCCAACCATACCACAGACCCTTACTCTGCTCCTTTGTAATGCCAGGTCAGTTAGAAATAAATCACATATTATCTACGATTTGCTAGAGGAGGAGAATGCCGACCTGGTGTACTTTACGGAAACCTGGCTGGGGCAAGATAGTAGTGTGACCTTGGTTAAAGCTCTGCCACCTGGGTATACCATTAAGGAGCAGGTCAGGGAAAGTGGGCGAGGGGGAGGAGTTGCCTTGGTCCATAAATGTACCATCACCTTGACTAGGAAACCCATCTGGAAGACTGACCACACTGAGTGTATTTATCTGACCCTGAAGGCCAGGGATAGTCTGGAGATTCTGTTGTTGTACCGTCCACCCCGTTGCCTAACAGACTCCCTGGCCGAACTACCACAGCTGGTCTCGGAGCTGGTGTTGGAGTCCCCCAGGCTTCTTGTCCTGGGGGACCTCAACATCTCCTTTGAGGCCGGCTTATTAGATCTGACAGGTGCAGCTTGGGAGTTCAGGACTTCAATGACAGCCATGGACCTGTCCCAATTAGTCTGGGGTCGAACACATTGTGCCGGTAATACATTCAATGTGGTCTTCAGTATGGATCAGGAATATTTGTGGGCAGAGATAATTTCAGCCTCTGCTCTGTCATGGACAGATGGATCATTTTCTGGTCAAGGTGGGACTGAAGGTTACTACCCATATCCCCCTCGGGGGTGGAGGACCTATTAGAATGGTTCGCCCTTGAAGGCTGATGAAACACAAAAGGTTCTAGCAAGCCCTAGAGGGTTTTATGGTTGGGAATGACAGCGATTCTGTTGATGCCCTGGTTGATACCTGGAATAACGATCTTACCAGGGTTATAGACACTATTGCTCCCGAGCGTCCTTTCTGGCTCGCTTCTAATAAGAAACCATGGTACACTCAAGATCTTTAGAAAATGAATCGAGTCGCACAGTGACTAGAGCACTACTGGTGGAAACAGCACCGCTTATCTGACAAGACACTCCATAGGATTCTTCCTGATTCCTATGGAGTGGCAACCGATGCAGCAAAGAACTTGTTTTATGCTGCTCGTATTGCATCAGAAGAGTCCTGTCCAGCAGAGCTATTCAGCCCAAACCCACCCCAAACCCTCTTTTAGAACCAACAAAAGCCTGCTGTGACTTATTCAACAACTTCTTTGCTGATAAAATCTCTCAGATAAGGGAAGATCTCAACGCCAATATTGTAACAGAAACTAGGAGAGAGATGTCCAGTGACTCTGTGGACTATGTTAGACTGTATCACTTTGAGCTTGTAAATACCGATGAAATGGACAAGCACCTTGGTTGTGTAAGGAGGACAACATGCCCCCTCGATCCCTGCCCATCTTGGTTGACCGCTCAAGGAGGGGATGCAGTAACAACTTTGCTCCAGGCTATAATTAACGCATCCCTCAGGGAGGGAAAATTTTCATCTAAGCTTAAACCAGTGGTGATTAAACCACTTCTGAAAAAACACTCCCTGGATCCTTTGATTAAAAACAATTACAGACCGGTCTCCTTATTACCATTCTTAGGCAAGGTGATCGAGAGGGCAGTTGCCTCCGAACTCCAAGCTGTCTTGGATGAAGCCGATTATCTGGATCCAATTCAAACTGGCTTCAGGGAGGGCTATGGAGTTGAGACTGCCATGGTCGCTTTGGTCAATGATCTCCGTCTGGGTATCAACAGGGGACATTTGAGTCTGCTGGTGCTCTTGGACATCTCAGTGGCATTCAATAATATAGACCATGGAATCCTTCTGGAAAGCTTGAGGAAATTAGGTATCGGGGGCACTGTACTCCAGTGGCTCCGTTCCTATCTCTTAGCTAGATTCCAGATGGTGAGGCTGGGGGATAGTTGGTCCTCTAAGAGAAAGCTGACATCTGGTATCCCTCAGGGTGCCATTCTGTCCCCCATGCTATTTAACATTTACATGAAGCCACTGGGAGAGATCATTCGAAGGCATGAGGCGTGGTGTTAACAGTATGATGATGACACCCAAATTTATTTCTCTATGCCTCTGACTCTTGCAGTGACCAAGGATGGCATCTCTCCTCTAAATGCCTGCCTTGAGTCAGTATTGGGCTGGATGAGGGAAAACAAATTCAAGTTGAATCCAGAGAAAACGGAGGTACTAGTGATAGGATTCCCAGGCCCAGGCAAGGTGTTTTGCCAACCTGTCCTGGACAGAGTCACACTTCCCCTAAAGGATGAAGTTCGTAGTTTGGGAGTACTCCTGGACCCGTCTCTACAGTTGTCATCTCAAGTAGATGCGACGGCTAGGAGTGCTTGGTACCAACTTCGGTTGATATGCCAACTACACCCCTACCTGGACCGAAAGGACATTGAAGCAGTGGTACTTGCACTGGTAATCTCTTGTTTAGATTTCTGCAATGTGCTCTACATGGGGCTACCTTACAAGTTTGGAAGCTTCAATTAGTTCAGAATGCGGCAGTAGATTGGTCACCGGAGCATCAAGGTTTGACCATATAACACCTATATTAAAATATCTTCACTGGCTGCCGATTAGCTTCCGGGCCCAATACAAAGTGTTGGTTATCACCTTTAAAGCCCTAAATGGCTTGGGTCTGAGTTACTTACGGGAACACCTCTCCCTACACAATCTGCCCCCCCACTCTCAGGACGTCAGGGAGGAAGTCACTAGACTATGTAAAAACCAAGCTGGTGACTACCTCTCACAGAGCATTTTCTGCCATGGCCCCCAAGTTGTGGAATGATTGGCTGGAAGAGATCCGTCTTAATAATAATAATAATAATAATAATAATAATAATAATAATAATAATCATATAGGTTTTCAGAAAGACTATGTAGTTTTACTGAATAACAACCAGTTAGGGATCTGTAACTCAAGGCTATGAATCTATAACTGCAATACTAAATACCAGCCTACATCTCTCTCTCTCTCCCTCTCTCAGACACACACACACCATGATAGCATTACATTAGCTCTTTTTACTTTTCCCACTTTTTCTAGCACTTTTATTCTGACAGCATTAAACTATGGCTAGTTTTAATAAGGTTTTAATACTAAACCCAGTCTTCATAAAATATTAAAACCTAAAGCTGAGTGAAACAGAAAGACAGTTCCATAGAAATGTTTAGACTCCTCCACCCACACACCCTTTTGTCTATCCTGGGAAAAGTGAAAAGTGTCTGAACGTGTTAAGGGTGGGGCTGAAGGTTTCATGTTGAAGGAAGAAAGGATATAGCAACTCTTCATCAATTTGTCCAGTGTTCCTGTTTTGTTCAACTGTTAGGGTGGGCTGTGAGCCTGCTACTGCTATATATTGAGGAAAGTAAAAGAATACAACAAGGCAAATGGACTGATATATTCCCATTTCTTCTTCCATTTACAGTGATGGCTATCATGGGTAAATGAAGAAAGATGGTCTCAGTTGTACCACCACATAGAAACATAGCATCACAGAGTTGAAAGGGACTACAAGGGCTGTCTAGTCTAACCCCCTGCAATGTGGAATTACACAACTAAAGCACTCAAGATAGATAACCATTCAACCTCTGTTTAAATATTGCCAAAGGAGAGTCCATCTTACTTTAAAGAAGTTCTTCCCAATGTTAGGTGGAATCACTTTTCTTATAATTTTTTATAATAATCCACTAGTTTGTGTTTTAATCTCTGGAATATCACCAGATCTGATTAGGTACATGATACTATGACCATATTACTCTGGTTAGATGATCCCTGATTAGCTGTGAACACATTAACAGCCAACTGAACGTAAATTACTCAGAACTAAAAGTGCAATCCTATTTGGACAAAATGTAGTATCCTTTGGCAGCAGGAAAAGTCGATCTGGAATAATGTGGTTCCTCCCTCACCTTGCCCTTCTCTTTTTGATTTTTCGGCTGGCAGATCATAGCCGGCAAAGCAATTCTGTCAACAGATCACTCTGTTGGCAGATTTCTGAGATCACCCCATTGAAGAAAGTCTGACAGCAAAATGGCACTTCTGCTGTCAGAACAGGTTTGTGTCCTCAGCCCCTGTGATTGGTGAATTTTTGACCTGGATTGTACTACTATTTCAGTCCTATTGATTTGCATGGCTAAATCTAGAGCCAACCCAATAGAACTAGAGCAGCTGTTGAAACAGACAGTGAACAAGGTCAGAAAGGTATGAATCTGTTCCCCTGTCCCAGCAGCATTTTTTTTTTGCATTGAAAATGTTTGCTCCAAAAAACCTCACCACAGCACTATTAAAAATCATTCTGCTGAGATCAGATTAGAAAAAGGATAGAAACTCCAGCCTTCAAATGTCAAGGAATTAATGCACAGCTTCCAATTTTATGGCTTGTAGAGCAAGAATGTTTGGTGTCAGGGATAGAGAAAAAATGGTTTGCAGAGCATGTGATTATGATCTGTGCATTATATAAAGCAAAAGTAAAGTTATGGAGATTTCTTCTGGGACTGCAGGAAGAAAAAAGCTGAAGAGATTAAAAAGTAATATGAGTTCCAAATACATACCATTCTGACTGCTTCCGCAGCTCAGCCAGCTGATGGAGTCGTTTGAGTGCTTTTTCCTGTTTCTTCTCATCTTTCCAGGATTTTGAAGCCACATTCCGTGCAAATTCCCTTTGTTTAAGCTCTTTCAGTCTCTGTGTGAGAGAGGGACAAGAATAAAAGATGATGCATCTCTTAGCATGCTTGTGCATTTCTATTTCTACACACCCCAGAGAAGATATAAGGAATAAAGCTGATAAAATGCAATTTAAATTTAATATGCATTTTGACTAAGGTTTAAGTCTCTTCATCAGGGGAATGTATTTAACCATTAGTCTGGCATACGTTTCAATCTCTATTGTAAATGGTGAGGCTTTATGTAAATCAACCAGAAACAAGTAGAGGGGGGGATAATTCAGCAAGTGTTAAAAGCAATTGCAGGGTTAGGTTGTGAACCAGAAGAGGAAGTACCTGAGTGGTGTGAGCAATGTTGCTCTTAGAGCAGCTCATGCCATAGAAATGAATGACTGTTTCTCATTTCTCAAGTAACTGAACAAAATTGAAAGTTCTGCTTAAAGGTGAAGTGCTGTTAGTGCACATGTAATTGGCCCTCTGTATCGACAGATTCCTTATCCACAGATTCAACCATGTACAGCTTGAATATATTGTAAAAATATATCAATTTCAAAAAGCAAACATTGATTTTGCCATTTTATATAAGGGATATCATTTTACAACCTTTGTGAGTTCCTGCATGGCAGGGGTTTGGCTGGTTGGCACTTGTGGTCTCTTCCAACTCTATGATTCTATTATTTTACTACCCCATTGTATTTAATGGGACTTGAGTATCCATGGATTTTGGTATACACGATAGCTCCTGGAACCAAACCCCAGTGGGTACCAAGGGAACACTGTACTCTTTTCTCCAGCAAAGATGTTACAGGTTATCACTGATGGCATGGCCACTGGCCAGTAAGTGCCAATGACACTCATACAGCCAAATTGCATCACAGAATAACAAAGAAAGTGCTAGCTTGAAGGAGAAAAGAAAAGACCTCAGCAAAAAGGAACTTATGGTTTGAGTACTACAGAGCAGCACTTGCTTCATGATCTAAATCATTATTAGCAAAAAGATAACTGAACTTTTACATCAAAAGACCTAAATCCTATTGTTAGCGCTGAGTAGAGCAGACCCACTGAATTAATTGGATGTGTTGCTATTGTTATTTCTTTTGCTATAGAAATAACCAAAAATTGTTTTTAACCTCTCTAGCAAGCCTGAACTCATTTTGTGCTTTAACTTCTCTGACTTTTTTCCAACACAAACATTTTATTTGTTTGAATTCTTCTTTAGTGATCCCCCCACTTTTTTTTCCATTTTTTGTACATGCCCCTTTTGAGTCTTAGCTCAGTTGAAAGTTCTTTAGACATCTATTTTGGTTTCTTTAGACATGTCCCATTTTTCCTCCTCATTATAATTTTCTGAAATTGTGCCATCAATATTTCACTTTTAAGAGACTCCCATCCATCATGAATCCCCTTCACTATTAGTATTCCTGAGCGTGGGATCACTACCAGTATTTACCGAGATGAGCTTTCTTAAAGTATAGAATCCATGTTTGACTATTCTTGGCTCCCCTTTTATGCTGTATAGCAAACTCCAGGATAACATGGTCACTCCCACCTAAAGATATTGCCACTTTCACCCCATTAACCAGATCGTCTCTGTTGGTAAAGATCATATCTAAAATAGCTGGTCTCCTAGTTGCCGCTTCCACTTTCTGGACAATGAAATTGTCTGTAAGGCAAATAAGGATTTTTGTAAAGAAATATTTTCAATCCATGAATGGTTAAATCCGTGGATGCAGAATCCATGGATAAAGAGGAATGACTGTATATTTGCACTTGAAGAGCTTATCTAGTTACAATGTCAGTCAATATTTGCTGAGTCTTTTCATTTTGCAGTGTTTACATTGGTCTCATAAATGGAACTCTGAAATAAATGTATTGTTGGAAACATAGCCCACAGAACTAGTTGAATGCATCTCCAAATATTTTCTGAAACAACATCAACAAATTGCCACTGAATTAGCATATGTGAAGCAAGTGTGGATGCACACAAAATATACAATAGTAGCATTTGTAGGGCTGGCCAATTGGGCAGTGCTGCCAGCTCATTTTGCATCCTAACAAGCATTGCTGAACAATATAAAAATAATTGTGCTTATCCATAAAGGCACTCAACCAACATGCCAAGCCTGGGAATTAACATATAGTTAAGTGTGCAATTACATTTTTTCATACCATTAGGTACCTAACTGGCTGGCTAAAACTAGTCAAATGTGCCAAATTATGATTTATTTTTTCAAATTCTACAGTTTGGACTTTGACTCTTCCAAAAAACAAGGGCAAGACATTTTCAGATTGATTGTAGGAGCTGTTGCAGGAAAAAACACATGCATTAAATTAGGCAGAAAGACTTGTGTGCAAGCACAGCCTGTGGCCTCATTGTCAATGAGACTGCCTAGGATATTGAGAAGCATGGTAGTAGGAGACATGATCACATATGAAAAAGGAGTGCTGTGCAACAATAATTAAATAGTTAAATAAATAAATACACACCATGCATGCTAGGCAGGGAAGATGAGTTGGCATGCCAAACTAGGCTAACTGGCAGTAGAGGCCAGTATCATTGGAAGCAACTAATGTATCTGCAGGGTAATCATTTCCCTGGACCTGATGATAAAGATGATGATAATTATGGTGATATTTCTGGTTTTGCTGATTTAGTTATATTTGTACCTTGCCTCTACCAATGAACTCAAGGCAGCATATATGGCACTCTTTCCCACTCTATCCTCCTAACAACTCTGCCAGGCAGTTCAGGCTGAGTGAGAATAATTGTAGAAAGGCTCAACACCCATTGGAGACTTGAAACTGGTGAGTGTGATCATATGTAATATTGCTCTTCCTTCTCTTCCCATCTACCAGCTCATAATAGCACTGGATATTCATACAGTGAATTTGCACATTACGACTTCAGTAGAGAAGCAACATCACAACTCAAGTGCTTTGGGCAGCAATTATGTTGGAGCCATATTGATTCAAACTTTGAACCAGCTACCCTTTCCTACTATCCAGCTGCAGTGCCATGATTCCACTTTAACTGTGATAGCAACATTCTATGCAATTCTAGAATTTGCAGTATAGGAAGGGGTGCTTAAACTCTCAGCTAGAGAGTTCTAATGCTTCACTGAACTGAAACCATATGATTCCATAGTATGCAGTCATGGCAGTTAAAGTGGAATCATAGTGCTATTACTGTACTATGGGAAAGGGCCCCAGATCTGAACCAACAGTAACCCTATGTACTTTATTTTAAGCTGTTACAAAAACACACATACACCTTAGATTGTGTCATGGCTAGGAGTCAAATTCCAAGGGTGAGGACAGTTATCCAGTCCAACCTGTGAGCCTGGGGACTTACCAGAGACTGGTCAAACATAGAAGCCACCATGACAACTGGAAAAAATAAATGAAGAGGCACGGTCCTCAATACCTCAGTCTTAACAGACAGAAAGGAGAGCAACACAAAGAAAATCAATGAGGCTTCTCACCAAGCAAGGGCATCTGGCTGTAACAAATTTAAGAAACAGTTCTGACCCACATTCCCTGTTGGAAACAAGTGTCTTATTTCCAGCTCTGGCAATGGTGTGGTGTTCCTTCGGTTCTGCTCCAGATACCTGAAACGCTGTCCTGTGGACTGGCTAGTGACTGGCTCTCAGATCTTCAGACTGGCGTTGACTCCTTTCCTGAGTGTCTCCTTCCCTACAAACCCTTTCAGGGATGGTTTGTTTGAGAGACATGTGTGATTTGCTGTCTCTGCCTTTGCTGCCGTAATCTGTAAAAGCTTGGAATAGATTGCTTCATCCCTAGCAACTATCTGTGAGTGTGCCCAAACTTGAACTGGGACAAATTGCTTCCCATTTTCTTACCTTCTGACTTGTATTTGGGCCATAAATAATGCAGAGTGAAGTTCATACAAGACTACTGGTTTCAATAAGATTAAAATATATTTTAATTTGCTTTTAATTATGTCCTTTGTGCATGGGTGGGCCATATGATCTACTGGCCATTTTTGCAGCTCAGCTACACATACCCCCTTCAGCCACTGATAGAAATGTAGCACACTATTAAATGTTAGTATACTATCCCCCACAAGAGGCCTTTTCCTCATTTCCATTATCTTTCCTTCCAGAAGAGAAGATACCCTTCCTAGATAGTCTGCTCTAAACACCATCCTGACTGGTAGGGAATCTCTGTAGTTGATGCTGAATGTTGGCAGTAACTGTACAGCAACTGTCAGGTTATGTTTGTAGTTCCAACATAGACTTATTGAATTAACGAAGCTTATATAATGATCAGTTTATTACATAAGGATCACATTGATTTGTTAAGTCTACTATAACTGGGACTAATAATTGGATTCTGGCTCAGTGCAATCTCAACATGAAAAATTTAGCCCATGAGATCACAGAATCATAGAATTGAAAGGGGCTGCAAGGGCCACCTAGTCCAACTCCATATCATGCAGGAATACACAAGTCCAGCACTCTGGAAAGATGCCCATCTAATCTCTGTTTAAAGATCTCCAGAAAAGGAGAGTCCACCCCTCCCCCAGAGGCACTCTTTTCCACTATCAAACAGTTTTTACAGTGAATAGGTTCTTCCTAATGTTCAGGTGGAACACCTTTTCTTGTAATTTGAATCCAAGAAGATACCTTCTTCTTCAGAAAATCTAGTCAATCCATTAGTTCTCACCTGTTGGTCCTTGAAGTGTTTTGAACCTTCATTTCCAGAATGCCCAACCTTGCTTATGGGCTGGGCTTCTAGGAGATGAAAACATAAAAATTTGGAGGTTGTGTACCATTGAGTTAATCCATTCAACAAGGTCCTCCCTGCACCTCATATAAGCTATTATCCTCTTGTAGCACCCCCAGCCTCGTTTTTAAGGAGTCAACACCTAGTTTCTGCCTTGGCTTGTTGGCTGGATGCTGAAAACCTGTCCTTTAGTTCAGGGGTAGGCAACCCTTTTGAGCCGGGGGCCGGGTTGCTGTCCCTCAGACAACTGGGGGGGCCGAAGCCAAAAAATAAATAATTAAATAATTGTTTAAAAATTAAATACATAAACCAGGACAAATGTAGGACAAAATTTTCAAATGGAGGGCACTTTTTAAATGAAAAATGGAGGACACGCGAAAAAATTTGCTGATTTTTTAAAAAATGTTAATATAAATGCATGTTTCTGAGGCTTCTTTAGACAATTGCCCTCCTTGCCCCTGCGCGTGAGACACCAAAGGCCCCGGCGGCAATCGGCGGCAGGACCGGGCTGGGGCCGGTCCCAAGGCCTCGCTGGGCCGCATCCGGCCCGCGGGCCGCAGGTTGCCTACCCCTGCTTTAGTTCTTGGTTGAGTCTAGTCTAACATCCAAAGGAATCATGTTCGCTACCAATTTCCTTATTTTCATTGGCTTAAGTACTAATGTTACTATTATGAAGCTAAAATTGAAGTTCTGTTTGTTCTGACAAGGTAACAAAATCTCAATTGAATAACATTGCACTTATATTTCTGTAAGAATCCCTGCAATTAGGCTGGAAGGGTTTCAGCAATTTAATTGATTATACAAAACTTCTGGTCCAAAGCTGGGTGAACATATTCACGACAATGAAGATGTATTAGATACAGGGAAGAACAAGAGACAAATAACAACCTTATAGTGATTTTCTAAATGGACAGAAACCATATATTTATAGCATAGAACCAATAACATGATTTCCAAAGAGCCTTCAAAATCCCAACTGTAAAATGAGTATGATAAAGTTATTAAACAGCGTAATTGGGATGTATGTCTGGTGTGTAGAGTATTAGCCATCTAAGCAACCGGAAGAAAAAGCAATGGGAGAATTTGCTTTCACCATGGTAACTGGCATTCTAAAAATAACTTTGAAAGGCTATTACTTTTCCGGATTAAATATGTGAGAAAGAGAACTTCAACATTAACTGATGCTTTTCCATTTGTTTTACAGAGCCACAACATAATATTGCTATAAAATTACTTTGAACTGGGTTCAGGAGTAATGCTGATCAGCACTGTGTTAAATCTTACAGAACCACATAAATATTCCGTTCAGTATTTCACAGATGAAAACTGGGATACTTGTGGCCAAACAACATCAGAGTGTGGTCAAGTTGGAAACATTGTTAATGAGGAATAACGGATAAGCTAGGAGAATCTACAACAATTTGCTGTTGCTTGAGCCTACAAGATTCCATCCCATTCTGTCCTCTTACTACACTGAGTTAACCGAGTACAGTGGTGCCTCGGGTTACGAAAGTAATTCGTTCCGCGGCCGCTTTCGTAACCCGAAAAGCCTTCGTAAGCCGAATTGCCATAGGCGCTAATGGGGAAAAGCCGCGTTTCGTGCGAAAAAGCGCCGAAAAGCACCAAAAATTTTCTTCGTAACCTGAAAAAACATTCGTAACCCAGAACAATGATTTCCAATGGGATTTTTTCGTATCCCGAAAATTTCGTAACCTGGGTATTTCGTATCCCGAGGTACCACTGTACAAATTAGTTTTGTTCTTTGATAGTACCAATGGGAAGCTGAAGCTGTATTGGGGGACATTCCAGGTCATATTTCATGATACTTGTGTCTCCAGAGCAAGTTGGAATACAGGACTATAGAGTCTCAAAGAGAGTAGTGCATCCACAATTAACACACAATTTTAAAATGGAGTTGAATGGAACCATCTGATATTATAGGACTCAGTGCCTTTGTTTTTAATTTGCTGTCTGGGATCTAATTAGCTTCTAAATGGGTTTTTAATCTTTTAATTGCCCAACCAATGTGTGTGTATGTGTGGTGTGGGGAGATTTTTAAAATTATTTTCCCCAGCACTTAAATCTTATCTTTACCCAGTAGTATTTCCCCCTTTCATGTGTGCAACCTCCTTTGTAACCCTGCATCTGAATTATTTACTGTTAAAAGGAAAGTTTGTTGAGTTTAAATGCCGAAACAGAATTAGAATCCCCTTAAAATATGCGTCAGCACAGATTCAACATGCTGATAGTGACTTTATATCTTTTTGGCTTAAGGGAGCCAAAATGACAGCGAACATTATGTTGAAAGACAAGGAGAAACAGGGTAGCTGAATCCCCTTCAAGTTGCTCTTTCATTTCTGAAACAATATGTCGCTGTTATTTTGAGTATTTCTGGTGTAGCTCAGGAATAACCTTGTGCAGTGGTGTGAACTGTAGAAATGATCATAGCCTGAATAATAAAACATTTCATTGCTTTTGATTAAACCATTTCCTATTTGTTTCACAACTAGCAGATAAATACAGTTGCATAAATATTGCTATTTTGTATTCCTTTTTGATATTAGGAATGATTTATTGCAAGAGCTCCGATTTGTTTCTAGCTAAAAGGCCAGCCTCAATGTCAAAGATCCAGACAAAGTAGATTTATGTGCAATTACCACCTATTTCACTCTTGTTCAAAGATCTATGAGATCTTAGAAAACTTACTTTTTGGACAGCTGCCCCAGGTAATGCATCTAATGGTCCCAAAAAAAAAGAAAAGAAAAGAAAAGAAAAGGATTGAAGCACCAAAACCCATATAGGATTGGAACAGAGGAGGTTGGAGTGCATTGATCCAACATTCATTTTATGTTGAATCGATATTGCTAAATAATCCAGAAAGAGTAGATCAGTGTTAGATCCCCTTTCCTGTATCTGGTACTACCTTCTTCCTTTGCATATTCATTACTTCTGGAACATAATGGCAGATTGCTCACACAATCTTAGTGTAGTGTAAATATCCACCATGGGAGCTACAGTGTGTAAGCACTACACAATACCTACACTGTATCCCACAACATATGAGAATGGCGAATGCATACAGCTGTCTCTTTACTGCACAGTGCACAGAGGCAGTGTGTAATGAACATTGGTACACAGCTCTAGGTGCATTAGTACATATTCACAATGGTTTCACATATAGAACTCTGCTCCCACCACTGTCAGCTCCACATGTGTAGGGCAACTTTCACCTGTGCATGTCATTAATAAGATTTAACACTGATCTGATTTAGTGAGGTTTTCCTATATGTATGAAATGTCATTTTATTCTATATTTTAACTATATTTATTTTTTATTCTCCTAAATTTGTTTTTGTCTTTTGTATCTGTTGTAATTTTTTAAAAAATAAAAGTATAATAGACTATGTCATTATCACTAGACCAGAATGCTCAAAATTAATTTAGTTTAATTCTGTTTAAATCAACCCACCGAACATTTTATGCAAATGTGTCTGGCAATTACTAACAAGAGGAAAACACACATTCCATCTTAACAGGCTTGCAGATCAGTTTAATATTTTGAAAAATAGAGGTTGGCACTCGGGATGTTCGAACTGAACTTAGCAGTGGCTTCATACATGCTCATTACAGTTCAAGTGAAGGGATTCTAATATCTTAAGGCCCAGTAGATGTCTACTGTGTGTTGTCACTGGTTTAGTCGTAAATTAATTTGGGCATATCAACCAAACGTATGCAATTTCATGCAGCAAGAGCAATGGGGGCCTAATAAAATGTGTTGCTTTGGAGGCAAAAGCCAAACTCTCAGCCAAAGAGGTATTTCAACACATCAAGAATATTAATCAAATCCCTCCCCTCCGTTCTAAGGCTACAGTTCAATGACTACTTACCTGGGAGTAAGGACTACTGAAGTAAGTTGCTAGCAATGGTAAATAGTGTTTTCAATGTCAGTGGGACTGTAAATCCCATCTTTGTCAAACTTTAAATAGCTATTCAACAAGAGTGGCAAAGGCATCAGATGCTAAACTCAAATAGCTTTATCATTTTGAATAGCTTCTTAAAGTTCAGACTATAAAGTTTCAGAGTGCATTTACTGGCTCACTGATATAGGCCACTGGCTGCTACTAGCAAGTTGGCTTACATAAGGCTGCATGCCCTGTCCGTCCGTCCGTCCGTCCGTCTGTCCATCCGTCCGTCCCTTCCTTCCTTCCTTCCTTCCTTCCTTCCTTCCTTCCTTCCTTCCTTCTATGGCTGCATCTGTACTGCAGAAATAATCTATCTTGACACCGCTTTATGTGCCGTGGCTCACTGCTATGGAATTCTGGTAACTGGAATTCTGAGCAGAGCTTTGGTGCTACAACAAACTATAATTCCCAGAATTCCACAGCATTGAACCACGGCACTTAAAGCAGTGTCAAACTGGATTATTTCTGTAGTGGAGATGCAGCCTCCCCCGCCCCCCCTCTCTGGCACATACACAGTTGGCCAGAACACCTAAGAATTGTGGTTCTGTAGAAGAATGGAATGGAGAAGAGAAGGAGCAGACAAGCAAAAGGAAGACAAAGAAAAGAGAAAGGAATCAAACTGAAGAGGAAAAGGTGACAGGACAGCTGCAGAAAACAAGACAAAATAAATCAATAAATCAATAGAACACAGTGCAAGATACACACCTTGGGAAAGCCCTTATACTTCACACTACACAATTATAGAATTTTAACTTTAATGGCTACAGCTGCATCATACTGCTTTAACTGCTACAGTATTGCAAAACTACAAATCCCAGGATTCAATTGGCTAAACCCATGGCAGTTAACATCATATAATGCTCTAATCATGTAATGTGAAAGAAATCAAAGGTCTAAAACACACTGCAGAAATCATCCTGTTTGAGACCACGTTAACTGTCCTGTTAATGCTAAGAAATTCTGGGTACTGTAATTTGGTGAGACATTTAGCCTTCTCTCTCAGAAAGTTCTAGTGCCACAATAAACCACAGTTCCCAGGATTCCCTAGCACTGAGCTAGGGCAGTTAAAGGGGTCAAACACTAGATTATTTCAGCAGTGTGTTTTAGACCAAATACATTTTTCCCTACAGAAGTGCAATTAGTGCAGCAGCTGAAATCCTGTTGGCAGAAGAACTTTGTGCTGCTGCCTACACCAGCTTTCTCTGGACAACCATGGCATTTTGTACAGCACACACTGGGTGCCAGAAGGGGCTTGATCAGCAGCTTGGAAGAAATGGTGCAACATGGGTTAGGGGGGAAAGGATGTAATCTCAATAGACTATGTCATTTGATGTAGTGGAAGATCTGGCTCAGAGCAAGAGCAAAAATACACTTCTAGCATCATTCTTTTCATACAGGCAGTATAGATCTCTGACTCCTAGCTATGACAGAGGCATAGCTGGGGAGGGGGGAGCAAAATGAGGACATTGCCTCCTAAATAAGAGTTCTGCCCCACAGAAACTTTCTTCAGTTACCAAAATTCTAGCATTACAGTAACTTAAAACTTCAGTTCAGCACTTAGAAATAAAATTAAGGCATCTAAATGGGAGGAAAAGATACCAAGAAAATGCAAACATAGCAAATAGAAGAGTTCTAGGCATGGCCAATATTCATTATCTCACTCTCTGTATGCTAGAAATTTGAGGACTAAAGGATAATTTTATTGCTGGGTTTGGGGGGGGGGGACAGACAAAATAGCTATTGAGGGTGAGATGCCCTAATTTTGTCCCTGTAGGTATACTCCTGTGTAATAGTTGTAAATTCAAATCAGAAAGTGTGTTCAAAGGTCCCCTCTTTACATTTTTGTAGTGTGATAAAAAGATGTTAATATTTCCAGTTCATGCTGCAGATTAAATGAATAATTCTCCCATCATACTGTTGCTACTTTGATAACACACAAGCATGGATCATGCATTCATTATATAAAACACTGTGTTTGTTAGGTTTTTGTTTTTGGCCTGAAGTGTACCTTGAAGATTTGTTGCTCATTTATACAGAAGTACAAAGATCAGCAAGATTCTTAAACTCCATTGGACTCAATTATGTTCCTAAATTGTGCATATTAATCAGTTAGACAGTAACAATCTATACTAATAGTAGAGTGGAAAGACATAGGCTGGTGGCACAGAGTGGTTGTAAAAAGAAAGAAATGAATTAGATGATAGAATCATCCACTAGAGGAAGACAAACCAGCTGTTAGAGAAGCATTATCAGCATTAAAGTGAAAGCAAAATGTACAAAAGTTAGGCTAATGGTGATATTTGCATGTCAACAGTGTTGTTCACATTTTACTTATCACTTGAGCTATTAATAATATTCACAGATTTTCTCTTACTTGACCAGAAAGTGTATTGATACATTGATAACCCATTTAAAAAAGAGTAAACAAAGGTTAATAATAATAATAATAATAATAATAATAATAATAATAATAATAAACCTCCATGACATTTTTCACGTTTTGGGAATTGTTTTTGTGAAAAGTGGGTGGTGGTGGTGGTGTAAAAATTGGAGAGTATTTACATCATTTTGAGCAGAATCAGAATTGCACCTTTTCGTGGATGTTTTTGTGCATTTCTTTATAATGTCTGCTACCAGAAAATATGATAATTTCTGCCTTTTAGTAGTAGCATTGGATGAGTTGCTTTAGTCTTTGTGATTTATCAGCCTCCCTTCCAGTTGCTGTGAAAGTGTGCTTATCTTCAGAACATTGTGTTCAGAGACTCAGGAGTTTTGCATGAAGTCAACTTTACAAACATTGCATAGATTACAACAGAACCCAAATTCCAAAATACTTAATCTTGCACTGCAGAAGTGCTGTGCACTCTCAACTAAAAATTTAGCAACAGCAAGATTTCTTCATGTTGTTAGTTTTACTTAATGCCCCACCAAATGAGAAGAGGGAGTTTACTAACCAGGAGATGGTATTTGCAGTGTGCAACTCTGTTGGGGAAACACCCTCCTAGAGGCCAACCTATTGACTACCTTTAGATTTTCTCTTCTCCAAAGTCCTTCAGTTTTAAACACTAGAAAATAATGTTGCGGTAGTGGTGAAGATCTTATTGGAGCTATAGGTTTTGTTTTGGAGCTGTTACTATTCTTGGTTTTATGCTATTCTTCAATGTTTTTATATTTTATTGTTTCAGTTCTATTTTGTGAACTGATTAGACAGCTTCAGCTTTTGGGTGGAACAGAAATCTAACCACTCAGTAAAAAAGAGAGTAGATCAAAGCAGGGCAGGGCAGGGCAGAACAGAGTTTTGAGATGCTTACTATCAAAAAAAAATCCTTCTTTAGGAAAAAAGCCAAGGCAAAGACTGAAAAAACTAAATCTTTCAAGAGATTTTGGAGAACACCAATGACTTAGATCCCAAAGATGATAATATTTTTCTTTTTTAAAATGGGAATCCCCCAAACTATCACAAACCATAAGGTTTATAGCTACATTTAAATAGACCACCAACTTAATGCCATTTCTCCAAAGAACAAACTGAAAGCAAATGTGTGTGTGGGCAAGGCACAAAGTTCTTTTATATCAGAACAGGCAATTCTGAGAGTCCTAAAACAACATGAGAGCAGTTTTGCAGCTCCCAAATGGCAAACTCAATGTCCAGAAGGCTCAAGGATACCCACTCTGACATTTAAATGTTATTTAACCCTGTGCTCTCCTAATGTCCAAAAAAATATATAATTTTTTTCTAGAAAAGGAAGTGGTTGATGGGACATGAGGCCTGCTGGACACACTTTACCCATTCTAGTCTTATACCAGTGGGTATATATTTGAGTTCCATATTGCAAGCCCCATACATAGGGAGAGGTAACTGATAACCCTTAGTTCAACTAACATTCAATTATAATTAAAGATGTAACTGCAGATGAAACCTACTCAGAGATATTTCCATTGAATTTAGTGGAATGTACTCCCAAGAAAGTTTGCATAGGGATATAATCCAATACCTGGGATTACGCTACTTGAATTAAACAGATTCACTTCTGTTTAAGAAGACATCCCTACTCTCCAACATTTCACTGATGAAAACCAGGACACATATGGCCATGTAACATCAGAGTATTGTCAAGACTGCAAAAGTTATTAATGAGGGAGAACACACAAGCTAGAAGAGGCTGCAGCAGTTTGCTTTTGCCTGAGCCTACAGGAAAGGGCAGGATTCTCTCCTCATATCTCCCCCCTGCTAAATTACTGTATTTGACAGCAGACTAATTTTGCATTTTAAACCCAATTTGCAGCAATTGAAGTACCGGTAAGGTGAAGAAAGGGGCAAAAGTGGGAGAAAGAGAGAGAAACAAGGACATTTTAGAAGAACCTTAAAAGTGCAATGATAGAGGTTTAATTGGGATTGTCACTGCCAAATTGGGGCAGTTGGAAGGTGAGGACATGCACAGGATTACAATGTAGAGATGTTTGATTTGCCTACATAGTTACTTGACTATAATGGATTAAAGTTTCCATTTTTAATCTTGCAAAATGAATAGCACATTTTCTCATTCAAAAATGTAAACCCACAAGGAAAAAATAGGGAGGGTTTTTGATAGCATATATATTAACATTGAACAGTTCTGCCAACAGGCAAAACCAGCTTGAGGTCTAGAATCAGATAACAGAAATCTGTAGTTCCATGTATAATGTAATACTTCAAATTATTGTTCAGTTAGTGGTCTATCTTCATCTATGAAATTAACTGTCCTGTGGGTTTCCTCCCTCATTTAAAAGAGGGCTAAACTGTTAATTTACATGTTAATTAGCATTCAGTCTAAAAGAAGTAGCAACTGTAATTCTGCAAAGCATCTAATGATTTAACTTATCTAGACCTTCCATTTAAAAGTAGCTTCCTGCTACTTGCTAACCACTTCTGAACTCCTACCGGATAAAGGAATCTCATTATTCTAAACAACTCACAAATTTCTGGGCAGACTATTGCTAATTTATTTGCATAATGAGAAAGTAACAAAGCAGTTCCACTGCGTCAGGTGCATAGTGGTTCTTAATAAAGGCCCATCAAACTACATAGACGTGTGGGTATGAAATAAAGACTTGTCTAAACTGACATTAAAAACGGGAATATGTTGCCTCAAGTCATAACAAGTCACTAGATTGTGTTCAGTGGCATTTGATAATTCTATTTTTCATATCCAAGCACTGATTTCACAAATGTGACTGCAGTAATGTGCAAGTTAAATATCTTGGCAGAACTCTGCAATAAATTAATAGTTCAAAAATGAATACATCATACTAGAAAACTATATTGCTGATTCCTATATCCAAATGGACCTTGAATAAAAATAATTAAATATAAAATAAAGTTCAGATTGCAGAGATGTAGCTACAGGGGCCAGAATAAAGGCTTTGTCCCTCAAATATGAATTCTACCCCTAAAAGGAAATATTTCATCAGCTCACAAAGTTCTATCATCACAGAGTGACACTGAAAATCAGTTGCACTTAGGCCTCTTATATTTGCTGTATTCCCAGTTCCTTAACTACTTTGTCTGCCCCTTTGCTTTGGATGTCTAAACTGTGGCTGGCATACTATTCTTGAAAAGCTGTGGGAGAAGCCTGGATTGGATACAAACTGCCTACTATCCATTTGCAGGGCTGTGTGATAAGATCCATCTGTTATGGTTACAACCCATGTCTATCCCAGCAGGAAATTGGTGATGCAATAAACTCCATAGTCACCTAACCTCTGTTTAAAGATCTACAAAGAAGGAGAATCTACCACCCTTCAAGGCAGTTATTCCACTGTAGAACTGTCCTTATTGTCAGAAAGGTCTTCCTATTGTATAGGTGGCATCTTGCTCCTTGCAATTTGAATCCATTGGTTCATGTTCTTGCTCCATAACATCTGAAAATAAGCTTGCACCATCTTCAGTATCACATCCCTTCAAATATTTAAAAATGGCTCTCTTATTACATCTCAGTTTTCTCCTCTCCAAGCTAAACATTCGTAGTTCCCTAAGCTGTTCCTTACAGGACTTGGTTTTCAGACCCCTTATGATCCTAGCCTCCCGTTCTGTACATGTTCCAGCTTGCCAATATCCTTTTGGAAATGTAGTGGCAGTTTCCAAGGCACTACAGATTGGGGTGCAAGGAAATGAAAATTGCAATGCTCTCCTTGTTGTGGAGCACACTGAGACAAGTAGCTGTGTCAGGATCCCAAAGGGTCTCTCCAGCTACCTTTGTCAAGGTGCCACATGACCGGAAGAGTGTTGTAATCCTAATTTCTCACCATCACAATCTGTAATGCCCCAGATACCTTTGGTTGGGGTGCTGCCTGTCTTAAGAAGTAGGTTTTGGGGAATTGGCATCAGCAGAAGTAGCTATAATGACAGAGCTCCACCATCCTAACTATCTCTGATGATGCAGGATCTCAGCTTGTAGTGATAAATTCTCAAGTGAAGTACTGCAATGCTAGAAATTTGGAGACTTAAAAAAATTCATGGAGGGGCAGAATTATAATTGGGGAAGCAATTCCCTAATTTATTCCCCCTGTAGCTACACCCCTGGTTCAGAGAGGCCATAGAAATATTAGGTTTTCTCTTTCCTGTACACTTTCAAAATGATACAGTATTATATAAAATATGTGGCACACTATCCTGTATTTTATCTTGCTTATTTTCTTGTGTAGATTCAGTCATCTTGTTAACAACCCATTCTTTGGGTAATATAAGGGCTGGTTAGAGTTTATAAATTGTCTACATGATGTACACGATTCCACCTATGTCTCTTTACAGTATTCATATGTATAAATGAGATATCAAAATCTGTTTCTCTCTATCAGAGACCATTTACCTTCACAGTGTAATCCCTGCATCCCTTTATAGAAAAATATGATCACAGACTTTAGGATAATTAGGATTCATTGTTGCCCTCATGTGCAATAGGGCATGTTGCAGTAACAGCTGCTGTGTTTGTACTGAATGTCGTTGATTTTTAAATTTCAAAAGGTAACTAAGCTCTGTCTTCCTGAAGACTCATTTGGGGTTTTCATTACATCTTGTGTATTAATTCAATGAGAGAGATTTATTTCAGTCTGTTGGCTGAAAGCTTGGCATATTATTTTTAAGAAGAATGAACACAAATTAAACTGAAGCCACTACAACTGTGCACAGGTAGCATGATGGTCAGAATTCCAGAGCATCATCCTGCCAGTAGACAGTTATGGATGGCTTCAGGTCTTTACTATATATGAGGTACAGCTGGCATTTTGCAGTTAAAAATATCTGCTAAAATGTTACCATGCTCACTGCATAAAATGTTAGCATACTCATAGTAATTTCAGCAGTGGAGACTGGCATCTCAAATGTCAATGGAGTAATGAATCTGTTCTGTGTTTCAGTCAGAACTTTAATGAAATATTCAAAGCATTAAACCTACTGGGAGAATATGATCCAGCACTTTGGATAGTCCTTGGCTGGGTAGTATGGAATTCAGTGATATGTGAACAATGCCATTATCTTCAAATAACTTTGTTTTACTGAATTTCCTACTATAACTCCAGGATCTTACCATCACCATGAGAGAGGGCATTTTCACTGCTCCTTACTCTGGAGATCTCCAGAGAGAAAAGCATGAAAACAGTTTTATATGCCTGGAACAAAATCCATAAAAAGGTCTCTCTCTCTCTCTCTCTCTCTTTTTTTTTGCAGCCAAGAAATTTTTCACATATCTGTTGAGCTAAAACAAAACAAAAGGGCAAGACAGCTACAGTTAGTCAACAATGGAGATCCTGAATTGCCATGATTGCTTGTGGCAATCATTGCCAAAGAACACCAACATGGATTGTCCTGTCATTGGAGACAAAGGCAAAAAAGGAAATAAAATAAAATAAATGATGGGATGTTGGTGTTTTGATGTGCAGTTCTTGTAGTGAGAAAGAAGAAAGGGAGATCAAGATAAAAACTAGGAGGGATGCCTTAAAGCTGATTCCAGTGCACAACCGCAGTGAATCTCGTCATTCTTGATGGGAGTCATACAGGGAACCTATGAAGGAATTGAATTGAACCTATGAAGGAATTGAACAGCCAAAATGAAGCTGTTGGCATCAGCAGATCAAATAAGGATTCTCTTTCTGTCTCTTGCTCCAAGGAAGAACGTGATATAAGGGAGTTGCATAACAATAGCAATAGCAAGTACCACTTATTCTGTACCACTTATCAGTGTACTTAAGCATTCCCTAAGTGGTTTACAACAGGTAATTTAATTGCTCCCTACATGCTGGGTACTCATTTTAGTGACCTTGGAAGGATGCCAGGCTGAGCCCCTGGCTGGTATTAAACTCACAGCCTTAAGTGGTTGCAGTACAGGCATTTACCCGCTGTGCCACCAAGGCTCATTGCATGATCAGTGAGATCTATGAAATCCAAAAGAGTGGTGGCATATGCCAAGAGCTGAAGCCCCAGTCTATTGACAGCTTTTTCTAAAACCACACAATTAAATGGTGTGTATGAATGAAACACGATTATACAAAACCCTGATTAAGAAAACTGAACTAACAAAATATGAACGCTTGGGATAGATATTGGCTCATTCTTAGCAGGGAGGAAAATCCCATTATTAGCAGGTTATAGAATCATAGAATCACAGTATTATAGAGTTGGAAGAGGCCACAAGAACCATCCAGTCAAACCCCTGCCACACAATTAAACCACTCCCAACAGATGGCAATCCATCCTCTGTTTAAAAACCTCCAAAAAAGGAGACTCCACTATTTTCCAAGACAGTATGTTCCACTGTCACTTACCATTGGGAAGTTCTTCCTAATGTTAGATGGATTTTTTCCTCCTGAAGCTCTATGTCTTAGTCTCTAGTGCAGCAGAAAACAGGCCTGCTCCATCTTCAGTATGACACCCTTTCAAAACCATGTCTATGTTATCTCAGATTATCAGGAGAGGTGAAGAAGTGACCCTGCCTTTTTGATGCTCATCCTTTCACCTTATAGGTGTGCTAATTGAGACACTGCAGCATCTCCTAGTACTGGAGAAGCATGTGCTCCCAATTCTGAGTGAGCTTTATGTTGTTTGATAAAATATATAGGCCATTTGTTCCTTCCACTGCCAATGTGTCATTTCCCTCCCAGTGCATTAAATCTAGTTTTTAAATTAAAAAGAGTTTTATTGCTTTTAACCATGATCTTTTATGATGGAAAGCAGCCAAGAAAAACTGGCTGATGCATCGACATGCCATTTCTATTTTGCATAAATCATCAAGAAACATGAGTAGAGAGTGTATATGTATGGTGAGTGTGTGTGAGAGAGATGCTAAGAATGGATCGATCTGAGTCCAGAAGCAATCCCAATGTGTAGAAAAAGCAGCTGAAGCTGGAAATAAATCCTTTTGTGTAGGGAAGGGGGATTATAGGATTAGCTTCACATGTTTTGGATCTGAAACCATTTTTGTTTTATATCATTACAAGCCTTTTATAGACTAATTGAGTGGTGAGGGGAAGAGCAGTAGCTGATTTCTCCCTCTTTAAACCATGATTAACCTAGTTTTGTCTGAGAAACAATGGACCCAAATTATGGCCTTGGTTACATTTGTAAAATTCATGGCTTTCACTGGGCATTGTGAACATTAAAGACTGGAATCAGAAGTTGATTTGCTACTGAATAAAGTGACATGAGAGGTTGTTGTTGTTTCTGGGAGCTGAATTATGTATGCATGTATGCTGCCAGAACCCAATATAAACAAGGGTATTATAACTATGGTCCAGGTCCTAGAGGTTGCCATTCTTGTAAATAAACAGGGAAATTATTATGTAGTATTACAGAAGCCACATAGGATTGGATTCAAGAGTGGTTTTACCTGGAAAGCATGCTGGGTGGGCCTCTTGATTGTTTGACAGTCTCACCCACCATTTACTTATTCTGTTATGTTCCCTCAGACTCTGGAATAGATTTCTGGGTGCCTTTCGAAGTACATTGATATATATCAGTGGCTAAGGGGGAAGGGCAAAAATTTTTTTGGAGTGCAGTAATTCTTTATTTAGGTAACTCCACAATGGGATGTAATCTATAGTTACATAGCTGTACAATCCAATGCGTGTTGGTTTGTTTCTTTGTTTGCATTACATTCTGCCATTCTCCCCATGCTGTGATGCATAATTAAAGCACTTTTCTTGCTCTCATGTGCAAATAGACAGTATTTCCCTAGATCAGCCTGCCTGAGTTTTAAGATTTTTGAGAGAAGGCTTCCTCTTAGTACATTTGGTGAGACATGGGAGCCTTCTTGGTGGCTGCTCCCAAATTGTAGAATTCTTTCCCGGGGTGGCTGTGTTGAGCTCCTTTCTCCTCTTCTGGCAGGGGAAGACCCTTTTATATAGGCATGGTTTTGCTTTATAATCCATGTATCGCAAGAGGCTTTTTATGGGACTTAGCTTTTATCTTTTTTATTACTATGTTACAATTGTGCTTTAAAATGTTTTAGCTTTTTAATAGAATTGTTCGTTTAATTGGTATTTTAAAAACTTTGGTAGGAATGTTTTTACACTGGACCTTATTTTTAACTGGATATAAGATGCCTTGTGTCCTATGCATGAAAAAGGCAGGATATAAATAAAAAAATACATAAATATTGCCACAAATATCACATGGTAGCCTGGTTAATCTATTCTAAAGCCTCATCTGCGCTACAGATATAATGCAATCTGACATTGCTTTAACTGCCGTGGCTCTGTCCTATGGAATTCTGGGATTGCAGTTTTTTGTGGCATTATAGCTCTCTAAGAGAGAAGACTAAATATCTCACAAAACTACAAATCCCAGAATTCCATAATATAGAGCCATGGCAGTTAAAATGGTATCAAACTGCATTATTTCTGAAGTGAAGATGAGGCCTAAGAACATCATTTTAGTTGATGCCACCTGGTTCAACTGTTTCTATGAACTTGGTCCAAGTAGAGCTCATTAAGTGAGAGTTCATGAGCCCAAGTGTTGCCTATTTCATGTTGCTGATACCCCAGCACTGATGTGATAAACCACAATATGTCATGCAATTATTATTTTTCATGCTTACCTGCTTGTGAGCATGATCATAGGAATTGATATGGTTGTCAAACTCATGATGTTTGTGGTACTGTTTGTCACATAGTTCACAATAGAAATTTGCCTTCACATCTTCCAGAGCCCTTGTTGCTGCTTTTTCCTTTTCAGCAAAATCCTACAAAGACAGAGGCAGAAGACTAAGTCTTGCTTACTGACAATCACCAATATCCTACATCTGCTACATAGCTATAAATTCAAGGAAATAACCATGTTTGTCTGGAAAATCAGTATGCAAAGGGATTGTGTAGCACCTTTGAGACTCACTGAAAGAGAAGTTGGTAGCATGAGTTTTCACAGACTTGAGCCTACTTCCTCTGAGTAGAAAGCTGAGGGGCAGACCTATATAGCAATCTGTATATAAGAATGTCCATAAATTTGCATACTTATGAACATTGTCATAGTTTCTTCCCACCAGCAAGTGAGGCTGAGATGAAGAATTGCAACACAGTTCTTGTTCCTTGATCGTTGCAGCCTCACTCACTGGAGGTAGGGAGCTGGAAACATCATGTTTCTTCTTCCCTAATCTGCAGCTGAACATGCCTCCTTAGCTCAATATGGATGCTAGCTATGGGCTTGGCCAACAGTGCCACAATTGTTAGTACACAGAGTTACTTAATATGGAGCGGTTATGAATTTGTAATTGCAATACAAAATGCTGGCCAGTAATGGTCATATTTATCCCACCCTGACCCTTATTTTCCCTTCCATGTTCCACATATTGGGCTCACTGATAGGCTGGGCCTATCATGAAGCAGAATGTGGGAGCCATGTCAGGCATCAGAATTAGTGTGAAATATGGAAGATTACCTCCAGAAGACGAATTGAAATTTTGGATGGAATATAAGGATGGAATTGGCTCCGGGGAAGAGGGACACGGAGGGGTATATAAAATGATGTGTCAAAAAGGTAATTGAATGTAATAGAATGTAGGGATGTATTTGTTTATGGAAATAAAAAAAATTAAAAATTATTTTATTCAAAATATTTGCTTATTTTGTGAAGAATAAACCGTTTATCTATTCATATTTTTTTAAAAATAATTAGTGTGAAATAAAAGTGCATGCATTATCAGCTACTTTAATCATTTTTATGCTTGCATTTTTATTCCCAGGGAGAAGCTCTAGGCCACATCTACACTACAAAATTAATGCAGTTTGACATTGCTTTAACTACCATGGCTGGGATTTGTAATTGTGGGAGATTTTTAGCCTTCCCTGTCAGCATACTCTGATACCACAACAAACTACAAATCCTGAGACTATATAATAGGATGGAGCCAAGGCAGTTAAAGCATTGTCAAACTACATTAGTTCTTTATTGTGGCAGCACCCTAGTGAGGTTTTTCTGTCCAGTTTTAGCTATGAAACCCCTTAGGTTGTGGAGGGGTAGTACTGGTTTGCCAAAAGCATCAAAATATCTTGAGTTGACACTACTCTGCAGTACAAAGCATAGAAACAGCCAAGTCTAATGAACAGCTTGAGATAGCTGGATGACTCACTACCCTGAAAATCCACGGAAATGGTGTGAAAATTCTCTTCAGGTAGGTCTTCGACCTTAAGTAACTAATGCAAGTGGTTTTTGAACATGAACCTTTTGCAGGCAGATTAAAGAAACACTTATCCTCTAGACTAATTGCTCCTCCATCTGTACTTAAATACTGTACTCAACAATGCAAAAGTACAAGAACACACAAAGAGAAACATTATAATGGCAGGATGTTACAGTGCAATGATTATGGCCTCTAATCCCCTTATCAGCATGCCATACAGTTAAGAGCAGTAAAATGAATGAGTGTGTACATGCTGAGAGGAATAAGCCAACCCTCTCAGCAATGTTAGTAGAGTTGCTAGCTTTGCCAGTGAGCATTTTATATTTCATCAGTTTCAGCAATCATACAATAAAAATTTGTTTGCTTAAAAAAGAAAGAAAAAAGAAAGGGAAGAACCCATGAAGGCATTCTAGGATACCCAGATGAAGCAAAACCTTTGTTGTTTTTGTGTGTGTCTTCAAGTCATTTTTGACTTATGGGGACCCTAAAGTGAACTTATCACTCAAATGTGACACATTTCTTCAGAGTGGGGTTGCTAGTGCCATCGTCTGAGGCTGAGACAATGCAGTTTGCCCAACGTGACCCAGTGGGTTTACATGGCCAAGCCAGGGTTTGAACTCTGGTCTCCAGAGTCTTACTCCAACGCTCAAAACACTACACCATGATGGCTCTGAAGCAAGAACTATGGAGTTCCAAAGAGTACAAAATTAAGATACTCAGCCCTGATTGCAGTAGTAGTACTAACACCAGAGCCAAGACAATTTACTTAGTTGGTCTACACAGCCTAGAATGTTACCACATGGAAAAAAAACAAATTCACTGCGTCACAAGATTCAAAGGAAAATCATATGAAAATAACAAACAGATGGTACTTTACCCCTTTAAAACTTAAGAAAATATATAATATACCAGACATGAAATGCAGGCACTGTGAAAAGGACCCTGGCTCATTATATCATATGTGGTGGGCTTGTAGTAAAATGAAAAAGTTTTGGAAGGAAATACATGTAACTATCCAAAAAATATTCAAGCTACAATTTGAAATGTTACCAGAATTTTATCTGTTAAACGTAACATCTGTCTTTAAAAAAGAAATAGAAAATAAATATAGGAGGGTATTTCTGTATATAATAACAGCAGCAAGACTGGTTATAGCCAAAAACTGGAAAAATAGTGATGTATCAACTTTAGAGGAATGGGCATTAAAATTACAAGAACTTAGAGAAATGGACAGACTTACATCCCTGATTAATAACAAATCAAAAGATAAATTGAATGAGGAATGGTCTCCAATATTACAATTTTGGGAAACCTTTCTAGATATTACAAAGGACTTGATGACCTAAACCTCTTATGCAGGGGTTGGCAACCCCTGGCCCACGGAGGCGGCAGGACCGGCCCCAGCCTGATCCTGTCGCTGCCGCTGCCTCCTCCTCCTCCTCTAGGCCT
>NC_056527.1:29033169-29033426 GCF_019175285.1 Sceloporus undulatus | reverse complement strand
AGGACTTGATGACCTAAACCTCTTATGCAGGGGATGGCAACCCCTGGCCCACGGAGGCGGCAGGACCGGCCCCAGCCTGGTCCTGTCGCTGCCGCAGCCTCCTCCTCCTCTGGGCCTCCAAGCTGCCCCCGGCCCTTCTTCCGCGGCGGCGAGGAGCAGGACGAGGCCTGGCTTCATCATCCTCCTCGCCACCACCCTTAAAGGGCCAAGGGAAGCTTGTAGGCCCAGAGGCCTCCAGGCTGCCCCTGGCCCTTCTT
>NC_056527.1:29013964-29033144 GCF_019175285.1 Sceloporus undulatus | reverse complement strand
AACTCGAAATATGGTCACATTCTTTATTATTATATTTTATTATTATTCAATTTATTTTTAGAAATAGAAATCAACTATATATACAAAAACTAAACTTAGCTTTACAAGTGATACACTCATTATGTTTCACTTCAGTGACCCATCCATCTGTATGCTATACATCACATATTTCCAAATAAGAATAAAACAGAATAAGCTAACAACAAAAGTTTACAATTTCATTAGTAAATCCAAACTTAAAAAGTATTTCTATAGAATGTAATTCTTTCTTAGTTCATTCTTCCAAGCCTCTTTGTTACATTGTTTCTTATTATTATGTTTTTGTTTCATAAGAGCAGGGGTAGGCAACCTTTTGAGCGGGGGCCAGGTTGCTGTCCCTCAGACAACTCGGGAGCCGAAGCCAGGGTTGGAGCTCCACCCTCCGGGGGCGGGGCCACAGTGCCGGGGTGAGCTTCTACCGAAGTCCGTGGGGAGGAGGAGCCGTGTGCCCGCCCTCTCCTCCTCGGTCTCTCCTTCGGCCAAACGGGCCTCCAAGGGGCCCTGTTCGGCCGAAGGGGAGGAGGCCGAAGGGAAGGTTTTGGGCACCCGTCCCAGGCCTCCCTTCGGCTTCTCTCTTTGGCCAAAAGGGCTCCAAGGGGCCCTTTCGGCCGAAAGGAGGGAGGGAGGCCGAAGGGAAGGACTCTGGCACCCGTCCCAGGCCCTCCCTGTGGCCGAAAGGGCTCCAAGGGCCGTGGAGGAGCCGAGGAGGCAGCATGCCACTCCGCAGCTCCATTTCACCCCATGCGGCCCCAGCCCTCCCCAGAAGGAGAGGCCTGGGGCCGGAAGGCAATGGGGGAGCCCAGGGAGGCGGCATGCCCTTCCGTGGGCTCCATTTCGGCCCCAGGCCCCTCCGGAGGGAGAGGCTGGGGCCGCAAGGGCCCTGGCGAGCCCAGGGAGGCAGCAGCCCACTTCCGCGGGCTCCTTTTCGGCCCCAGGCTCCCTCTGGAGGAGAGGCCTGAGGCCGCAAGGGCCCTGGGGGGACCTGCGGAGGCAGCAGGCTGCTTCCGCGGCTCCATTTCGGCCCGCGCGGCCCCAGGCCTCCCTCTGGAGGGAGAGGCTGGGCGCATGGGCCAAGAAGGAGCCGTGAAGTCCTCCTCTTCCTCCCCCGGGCAGCGCGCTCGAAGAGCCCATCCTCTTTGCCAGCTGGCCAATGGCAGGCTGGCCAAAGAGACGCTCCTCTGTCCTAGCCCTGCATGTGCCCAGGAAGAGGAGAGAGGAGGCTTGCAATGGCGGCAGCGGTGGCAGGACCGGGCTGGTCCTCTCACCCCACTGCTCTTAAAGGGCCAGAGGCAGTTTGGAAGCCAAGAGACTCCAGGCTGCCTTGACCCTTTAAGAGCAGTGGGAGCAAGGAGACAAGGCTTTCCTCACCTGCCCCCCCCCGCCGCCGCGGAAGAGGGGCCAGGGGCAGCCTGGAGGCCTCTGGGCCTCCAAGCTGCCCTTGGCCCTTAAGGGCGCGGGCAAGGAGGAGGAGAAGCCAGGCCTAATCCTGCTCCTCGCCACTGCCCTTAAAGGACCAAGGGCAGCTTGGAGGCCTAGAGGGAGGAGGAGCTGCGGCAGCGACAGGATCAGGCTGGGGCCGGTCCTGCCGCCTCCATGGGCCAGGGGTTGCCAACCCCTGCATAAGAGGTTTAGGTCATCAAAGTCCTTTGTAATATCTAGAAAGGTTTCCCAAAATTGTAATTTGGAGACCATTCCTCATTCAATTTATCTTTGATTTTGATTAATCAGGAATTAAGTCTGTCCATTCTCTAAGTTCTTGTAATTTTAATGCCCATCCTCTAAAGTTGATACATCACTATTTTTCTAGTTTTTGGCTATAACCAGTCTGGCTGCTGTTATTATAAGAAATACCCTCCATATTTATTTTCTTTTTCTTTTTTAAAGACAGATGTTATGTTTAACAGATAAAATTCTGGTAACATTCAAATTGTAGCTTGAATATTTTGGGATAGTTACATGTATTTCCTTCAAAACTTTTTCATTTTATACACAGCCCACCACATATGATGTATGAGCCAGGGTCCTTTTCACAGCGCCTGCATTCATGTCTGGTATATTATATTTCTTAAGTTTTTAAAGGGGTAAAGTACCATCTGTTTGTTATTTTCATATGATTTCCCTTTGAATCTTGTGACTCAGTGAATTTGTTTTTTTCCATGTGGTAACATTCTAGGATGTGTAACCAACTAAGTAAATTGTCTTGGCTCTGGTGTTAGTACTACTACTGCAATCAGGGCTGAGTATCTTAATTTTGTACTCTTTGCAACTCCATAGTTCTTGCTCAGAGCCATCATGGTGTAGTGTTTTGAGCGTTGGACTAAGACTCTGGAGACCAGAGTTCAAACCCTGGCTTGGCCATGTAAACCCACTGGGTCACGTTGGGCAAACTGCATTGTCTCAGCCTCAGACGATGGCACTAGCACCCCACTCTGAAGAAATGTGTCACATTTGAGTGATAAGTTCACTTTAGGGTCCCCATAAGTCAAAATGACTTGAAGACACACACAAAAACAACAAAGGTTTGCTTCATCTGGGTATCTTAGAATGCCTTCATGGGTTCTTCCCTTTCTTTTTTTCTTTCTTTTTTAAGGAAACAAATTTTTATTGTATGATTGCTGAAACTGATGAAATATAAAATGCTCACTGGCAAGCTAGCAACTCTACAACATGCTGAGAGGGTTGGCTTATTCCTCTCAGCATGTACACACTCATTCATTTTACTGCTCTTAACTGTGGCATGCTGATAAGGGGATTGAGGCCATAATCATTGCACTGTAACATCCTGCCATTAAATGTTTCTCTTTGTGTGTCTTGTACTTTTGCATTGTTGAGTACAGTATTTAAGTACAAGATGGAGGAGCAATTAGTCTAGAGGGTATGTTTCTTTAATCTGGCTGCAAAAGGTTCATGTTCCAAAAACCACTTGCATTAGTTACTTCAGGTTGAAGACCTACCTGAAGAGAATTTCACACCATTTCCGTGGATTTTCAGGGTAGTGGAGTCATCCAGCTATCTCAAGCTGTTCATTAGACTTGGCTGTTTCTATGCTTTGTACTGCAGAGTAGTGTCAACTCAAGATATTTTGATGCTTTTGGCAAAGCAGTACACCCCTCCACAACCTAAGGGGTTTCATAGCCAAAACTGGACAGAAAAACCTCACTAGGGCTGCTGCCACAATAAAGAACTAATGTAGTTTGACACTGCTTTAACTGCCTTGGCTCCATCCTATTATATAGTATCAGGATTTGTAGTTGTTGTGGGTTATCAGAGTATGCTGACAGGGAAGGCTAAAAATCTCCCCAACAAATCCCAGCCATTGTAGTTAAAGCAATGTCAAACGCATTAATTTGTAGTGTAGATGTGGCCTAGAGCTTCTCCCTGGGAATAAAAATGCAAGCATAAAAATGATCAAGTAGCTGATATGCATGCACTTTTATTTCACACTATTCTTTTTTAAAAAATGAATGGATAAATGGTTTATTCTTCACCAAAATAAGCAAATATTTTGAATAAAATAATTTTTAATTTTTTTTATTTCCATAAACCAAATACATCCCTACATTCTATTACCTTTTTGACACATCATTTTATATACCCCCTCATGGTCCCCCTTCCCCGGAGCCATTTCCCATCCTTATATTCCATCCAAAATTTCAGTTCGTCTTCTGGAGGTGAATCTTCCATATTCACACTAATCCGATGCCTGACATGCTCCCACATTCTGCTTCATGATAGGCCCAGCCTATCAGTGAGCCCAATGTGGAACATGGAAGGGAAAATAAGGGTCAGGGTGGGATAAATAGGACCATTACTGGCCAGCATTTTGTATTGCAATACAAATTCATAACGCTCCATATTAAGTAACTCTGTGTACTAACAATTGTGGCACTGTTGGCCAAGCCATAGCTACATCCATATTGATCAGCTGCAGATTAGGGAAGAAGAAACATGATGTTTCCAGCTCCCTACCTCCGTGAGTGAGGCTGCAACGATCAAGGAACAAGACCAGTGTTGCAATTCTTCATCACAGGCCTCACTTGCTGGTGGGAAGAAACTATGACAATGTCATAAGTATGCAAATTTATGGACATTCTTATACACAGATTGCATATAAGGTCTGCCCCTCAGCTTTCTACTCAGAGGAAGTAGGCAAGTCTGTGGAAAACTCATGCTACCAACTTCTTTTTCAGTGAGTCTCAAAGGTGCTGCACACAATCCCTTTGCATACTGATTTTCCCCAGACAAACAGTGGTATTCCTTGATTTATGAGCTATGTAGCATGGTAGGATATTGGTGATTGTCAGTAAGCAACACTAGTCTTCTGGCCCGGTCTTTGTAGGATTTGTGCTGAAAAGGAAAAGCAGCAGCAAGGGCTCTGGAAGATGTTGAAGGCAAACTTCTATTGTGAACTATGTGACAAACAGTACCACAAACATCATGAGTTTGACAACCATATCAATTCCTATGATATCCTCACAAGCAGGTAAGCATGAAAAATAATATCGCATGACATATTGTGGTTTTATCACATCAGTGCTGGGTATCAGCAGCAACATGAAATAGGCACAACACTTGGGCTCATGAACTCTCACTTAATGAGCTCTACTTGGACCAAGTTCATAGACCAGTTGAACCAGCGTGGCATCAACTAAAATGAGTTCTTAGGCCCATCTTCACTTCAGAAATAATGCAGTTTGATACCATTTTAACTGCCATGGCTCTATATTATGGAAATTCTGGGATTTGTAGTTTTGGTGATAGATTATAGTCTTCTCTCTTAGAGAGCTATAATCCACAAAAGACTACAATACATCCCAGAATTCCAAGGATAGAGCCACGGCAGTTAAAGCAATGTCAGATTGCATTATGTGGGCGCCGAGAGGCTTAGAATAGATTAAACCAGGCTACCATGTGAATTTGTGCAAATATATATTTTTTTATTTATATCCTGGCTTTTTCATGCATAGGACACAAGGCATCTTATATCCAGTTAAAAATAAGGTCCAATGAAAAAACATCCTACCAAAGTTTTAAAATACCAATTAAACGAACAATTCTATTAAAAAGCTAAAACATTTTAAAGCACATTTGAACATAATAAAAAAAGATAAATGCTAAGTCCTCATAAAAGCCTCTTGCGATACATGGATTAAGAAGCAAAACCATGCCTATATAAAAAGGCTTCCCCTGCCAGAAGATAGAAGGAAGAAAGGAGCTCAACACAGCCACCCCGGAAAGATCTACAATTTGGGCAGCCACACAAGAAGGCATCTCCCATGTCTCACCAAATGTACCTGTGGTAGTGATGGACTAAGAGAAGCCTCTCTCAAAAATCTTAAAACTCAGTCAGGCTGATCTAGGGAAATGCTGTCTATTCCCATATGAGAGCAAGAAAGTGCTTTATTGCATCACAGCATGTGGAGAATGGCAGAATGTAATGCAAACAAAGAAACAGACAAACATTGCATTGGATTGTACAGCTATGTAACTATAGATTACATTCCATTGTGAGTTACCTAAATAAAGAATTATTGGCACTCCAAAATTTTTTTGCCCTTCTCCCTTAGCCACGATATATGTCAATGTACTTTGAAAGGCACCCAGAAATCTATTCCAGAGTCTGAGGAACATAACAGAATAAGAAATGGTGGGTGAGACTGTCAAACATCAAGAGGCCGCACCCAGCATGCTTTCCAGGTAAAACCACTCTTGAAATCCAATCCTATGTGGCTCTGTAATACACATAATAATATTCCCGGTTTATTTACAAGAAGGCAACCTCTAGGACCTGGACATAGAGTTATAATAACCCTGTTTATATTGGGTTCTGGCAGCATACATGCATACATAATTCAGCTCCCAGAAACAACAACAACACCTCCATGTCACTTTATTCAGTAGCAAATCAACTTTCTGATTCCAGTCTTTAATGTTCACATGCCCAGTGAAGCCATGAATTTTACAAATGTAACCAAGGGCCAAATTGGGTCCATTGTTTCTCAGACAAAACTAGGTTAATCATGGTTTAAAAGAGGGAGAAATCAGCTACTGCTCTTCCCCTCACACCACTCAATAGTCTATAAAAGGCTTGTAATGATATAAAACAAAAATGGTTTCAGATCCAAAAACATGTGAAGCTAATCCTATAATCCCCCTTCCTAACAAAAGGATTTATTTCCAGCTCAGCTGCTTTTCCCCTACACATTGGGATTGCTTCTGGACTCAGATCGATCCATTCTTAGCATCTCCCACACACCATACATATACACTCGCTACTCATGTTTCCTTGATGATTTATGCAAAATAGAAATGGCATGTCGATGCATCAGCCAGTTTTTCCTTGGCTGCTTTCCATCATAAAAGATCATGGTTAAAAGCAATAAAACTCTTTTTAATTTAAAACAGATTTAATTGCACGGGAGGAAATGACACATTGGCCAGTGGAAGAACAAATGGCCATATATTTTTATCAAACAACATAAAGCCACTCAGAATTGGGAGCACATGCTTCTCCAGTACTAGGAGACGGCAGTGTCTCAATTAGCACACCTATAAGGTGAAAGGATGAGCATCAAAAAGGCAGGGTCACTTCTTCCACCTCTCCTGATAATCTGAAGATAACATGAGAGACATGTTTTGAAAGGGTGTCATACGAGAATTGGAGCAGGCCTGTTCTTGCTGCACTAGAGAACTAAGACATAGAGCTTCAGGAGAAAAAATCCATCTAACATTAGGAAGAACTCCAATGGTAAGTGACAGGGGAACAAACTGTCTTGGAAAATAGTGGAGTCTCCTTTTTGGAGGTTTTTAACAGAGGAGGGATTGCCATCTGTTGGGAGTGGTTTAATATGTGTGCAGGGGTTTGAACTGGATGGTTCTTGTGGCCTCTTCAACTCTATAATACTTGTGATTCTATGTTTCTATAACCTGCTAATAATGGGATTTTCCTCCCGCTAAGAATGAGCCAATACTATCCCAAGCGTTCATATTTTGTTAGTTCAGTTTCTTAATCAGGGTTTTGTATAATCATGTTCATTCATGCACACCATTTAATTTTGTGGTTTAGAAAGGCTGCCAATAGACTGGGGCTTCAGCTCTTTGGCATATGCACACCTTTTGGATTTCATAGATTCCACTGATCAGCAATGAGCCTTGGTGGACCAGCGGGTAAATGCCTGTACTGAACCACTTAAGGCTGTGAGTTTAATACCAGCCAGGGGCTCCAGGGGTCGACTCAGCCTGGCATCCTTCCAAGGTCACTAAATGAGTACCCAGCATGGTGGAGCAATTAATTACCTGTTGTAAACCACTTAGGGAATGCTTAAGTACACTGAAAAGTGGTACAGAAATGTACTTGCTATTGCTATTGTATGCAACGCCCTATATCACGTTCTCCTTGGAGCAAGAGACAGAAAGAGAATCCTTATTGATCTGCTGATGCCAACAGCTTCTTTTGGCTGTTTCAATTCTTCATAGGTTCAATTCAATTCCTTCATAGGTTCCTGTATGAGCCCATCAAGAATGACGAAGATTCACTGCGGGTTTTGCACTGGAATCAGCTTAAGGCATCCCTCCTAGTTTTTATCTTGATCTCCCTTTCTTCTTTCTCACTACAAAGAACTGCACATCAAAACACCACAACCCATCATTTATTTTATTTTATTTCCTTTTTTGCCTTTGTCTCCAATGACAGGACAATCATGTTGGTGTTCTTTGGCAATGATTGCGCCACAAGCAATCATGACAATTCAGATCTCCATTGTTGACTACTGAGCTGTCTTGCCCTTTTGTTGTGTTTTAGCTCAAACAGATATGTGAAAAATTCTTGGCTACAAAAAAAAAAAAAAGAGAGAGAGAGAGAAGAGAGAGGAGAGCAGAGAGAAGAGAGAACTTTTTGGATTTTGTTCCAGCATAAAAACTGTTTCATGCTTTTCTCTCCTGGAGATCTCCAGAGTAAGGAGCAGGAAAATGCCCCTCTCCCATGGTGATGGTAGTTCCTGGAGTTATAGTAGGAATCAGTAAAAACAAAGTTATTTGAAGATAATGGGCATTGGTCACATATCACTGAATCCCAATACTACCCAGCCAAGGGACTATCCAAAGTGCTGGATCATATTCTCCCCAGTAGTTAAGGCTTTGAATTATTTCATTAAGAGTTCTGACTGAAACACCAGAACAGATTCATTACCCCATGGACTTTGAGATGCCAGCCTCCACTGCTGAAATCTACTATGAGTATGCAACCATTTATGGCAGTGAGCATGGAACATTTTAGCAGATATTTTTAACTGCAAAAATGCCAGCTGTACCGCATATATAGTAAAGACCTGAAGGCATCCATATACTGTCTACGGGCAGGATGTGCCTGGAATCTGACCATCATGCTACCCTGTGGCACAGTTGTAGTGGCTTCAGTTTAATTTGTGTTCATCTGTCTTAAAAATAATATGCCAAGCTTCTCAGCCAACAGAACTGAAATAAATCTCTCTCATGGAATTAAACACAAGATGTAATGAAAACCCACAATGAGTCTTCAGGAAGACAGAGCTTGTTACCTTTTGAAATTAAAATCAACGACTTCAGTACAAACACGCAGCTGTTCTGGCAACATGCCCTATTGCACATGAGGGCAACAATGAATCCTGAATTATCCTAAAGTCTGTGATCCATATTTTCTATAAAGGGATGGCAGGGATTACACGTGAAGGTAAATGGTCTCGATAGAGAGAAACAGATTTGATATCTCATTACATATGAATACTGGTAAAGAGACATAGGTGGAATCATGTCACATCATGTAGACAGTTATAAAACTCTAACCAGCCCTTATAGTTACCCAAAGAATGGGTTGTTAACAAGATGACTGAATCTACACAAGAAAATAAGCGCAGATAAATACCAGGCTAGTGTGGCCACATATTTTATATATATACTGTAGCATTCTGAAAGTGTACAGGAAAGAGAAGACCTAATATTCTATGGCCTCTCTGAACCAGGGGTGTAGCTACAGGGGAATAATTAGGGAATTGCTTCCCCAATATAATTCTGCCCCCTCCATGAATTTTTTAGGTCTCCAAATTTCTAGCATTGCAGTACTTCACTTGAGCATTTATCACTACAAAGCTGAAGATCCTGCTCATCAGAGATAGCTAGGATGGTGGAGCTCTGTCATTTAGCTACTTCTGCTGATGCCAATCCCCAAAACCTACTTCGGGACAGGCAGCACCCCAACCAAGGTATCGGGGCATTACAGATTTGTGGATGGTGGGAACATTAGGATACAACATCTTCCGGTCATGTGGCACCTGAACAAAAGTAGCTGGAGAGACCCTTTGGGATCCTGACACAGCTACCTTGTCTCAGTGTGCTCCACAACAAGGAGAGCATTGCAATTTCATTTCCTTGGCACCCCAATCTGTAGTGCCTGGAAACTGCCACCCCACATTTCCAAAAGGATATTGGCAAGCTGGGAACATGTACAGAAGCGGGAGGCTAGGATCATAAGGGGTCCTGAAAACCAAGTCCTGTAAGGAACAGCTTAGGGACTACGAATGTTTAGCTTGAGAAGGAAAAAACTGAGATTAATAAGATAGCCATTTTAATATTTGAAGGGATGTGATACTGAAGATGGTGCAAGCTTATTTTCAGATGTTATGGAGGCAAGAACATGAACCAATGGATTGCAAATTGCAAGGAGCAAGATGCCACCTATACAATAGGAAGACCTTTCTGACAATAAGGACAGTTTCTACAGTGGAAAACGACTGCCTGGAAGGGTGGTAGATTCTCCTTCTTGTAGATCCTTTAAAACAGAGGTTAGGACTATGGAGTTATGCATCACCAATTTCCTGCTGAGATAGACATGGGTTGTAACCATAAACAGATGGATCTTATCACACAGCCCTGCAAATGGATAGTAGGCAGCTTGTATCCAATCCAGGCTTCTCCCACAGCTTTTCAAGAAATAGTATGCAAGCCACAGTTTAGACATCCAAAGCAAAGGGCAGACAAATAGTTAAGGAACTGGGAATACAGCAAATATAAGAGGCTAAGTGCAACTGATTTTCAGTGTCACTCGTGATGATAGAACTTGTGAGCTGATGAAATATTTCCTTTTAGGAGAATTCATATTTGAGGGACAAAAGCCTTTCTTCTGGCCCCTGTACTATCCTCTGCAATCTGAACTTATTTATATTTAATTCTTTTTATTCAAGGTCCATTTGGATAGAGGAATCAGCAATATAGTTTCTAGTATGATGTATTCATTTTTGAACTATTAATGTGTATTGCAGAGTTTGCCAAGAGATTTACTTGCACATACTGCAGTCACATTTGTGAAATCACGCCTTGGATATGAAAAATAGAATTATCAAATGCCACTGAAACACAATCTAGTGACTTGTTATGACTTGAGGCAACATATTCCCGTTGTTAATGTCAGTTTAGACAAGTCTTGTATTCATACCCACACGTCTATGTAGTTTGATGGGCCTTTTAAAGAACCACTATAACCCTGACGCAGTGGAACTTGCTTTGTTACTTTCTCATTATGCAAATAAATTAGCAATAGTCTGCCCAGAGAATTGTGGAGTTGGTTTAGAATATGAGATTCCTTTATCCGGTAGGAGTTCAGAAGTGGTTAGCAAGTCAGCAGGAAGCTACTTTTAAATGGAAGGTCTAGATAAGTTAAATCGTTAGATGCTTGCAGAATTACAGTTGCTACTTTCTTTTAGACTGAATGGCTAATTAACATGTAAATTTAACAGTTTAGCCTCTTTAAATGAGGGAGGAAACCCACAGGACAGTTAATTCATAGAGGAAGATAGACCACTAACTGAACAATAATTTGAAGTATTACATTATACATGGAACTACAGATTTCTGTGATCTGATTCTAGACCTCAAGCTGGTTTTGCCTGTCGGCAGAAACTGTTCAATGTTATTAGATGCTGATCAAAACCCTCCTCATTTTTTCCTTGTGGGTTTACATTTTGAATGAGAAAATCTTGCTATTCATTTGCAAGATAAAAATGGAAACTTTAATCCATTATAGTCAAGTAACTATGTAGGCAAATCAAACATCTCTACATTGTAATCCTGTGCATGTCCTCACCCTCCAACTGGCCCCAATTTGGCAGTGACAATCCCAGTTAAACCTCTATCATGCACTTTTAAGGTTCTTCTAAAATGTCCTTGTTGTCTCTCTCGTTCTCCCACTTTTGCCCCTTTCTTCACCTTACCGGTACTTCAATTGCTGGCAAATTGGGTTTAAAATGCAAATGTGTTTGCTGTCAAATAACAGTAATTTAGCAGGGGGAGATAATCATCATCATCATCATCATCATCATCATCATCATCATCATCATCATTTTGGACTGCAGCTCCCAGAATCTCAATCAGCTAGAGCATAGACACACAGGCTGGGGGTTTCTGGGAGCTGTAAGCCCAAATAAATAACATTTTAATGCTCTATCCAAAGCAAACCAACTGCCCTTTCCTGGTAAACACAATCTGCCCATTAAACCGCATCACCATCTAATCATAGCTTAGCTTCTATTATCTGTCCATGTCCAGTTCATTGACTGATTGCAGGCAATGGTTCAATAACTTTGCATCTCATTTCAGTAAAATGAAAAAAAGGGGGGGAGTGGAATGTCACCCACATATTCACAACATTCCAAAACTGCTAATGATTCTATCTATCTATCTATCTATCTATCTATCTATCTATCTATCTATCTATCTATCTATCTATCTATCCATCCCTGTATCTGTCTCTGCATACAGTAACACTACAGACAATAATAATTTTACAAATATTTGTTCTGTTGAAAATGACCCTTTCACATGCTCCCATTTTCTGGCAACTGTCTCTGGTAATTTGCGGTCTTCATTTTGTCCCTGTTTTCTCTCTTTGGGGGATGGCTTGTTAAAATGTTATTACTGTGGCGTTGTCATTTTTCAGGGTTCAGCACCTTTCTCAGGGAAGCTAATTCCCGACTGGATGGATGGCTGCATCTCAACTTCAGTGGAAATGTGGGCAAATTCACACACATCATGCTATGGCCCCATGCAGTGCACAGCCTGCCAGTTCACACAACTCAGCTGTGGAGGGACAATTATTGGTTTCCCTCAGTATATCTTTAACTGAAGCAACAATCATCCTCTTGGCAGTGGAGCCCCAAAGGAAATCAGGGTTCCCGCAAAGTGAATTACTGTATATACTCATGTATAAATCTAGAAATTCTAGTCCAACAATTGACTCCAAAACTTTGGGTTGACTTATCCATGGGTCAGTGTAAACAAAGTACGTTAACTCTTATAAAAAAAGGAACCATCCCTTTCCCTGAATATAGTGGTGAAATGTGAGAGCTTAGTCCATCCTGGAAGCACCTAAAAGAAGTACTGACCCCCTCTACTCTCTCGGCCACATCTGACCTTTCTGAAAGCCTGGGTGGAAAAATCGTGGCAGTGGTGGTTCTTTGGTGCTCACCCTCAAAGGAGCAGCAAGAGGAATTGGGCTTTGAAGGATCTGGCTAAGACATTTATATATGTTTTTTCTGCTTTTCTGGGTTAAAACCAGGCAAAGTTATCAGAGATAAAGACTGTAATCACTGCTAATGTAATTGCCATTTGCTTTGCTTTGCCTTTACATCCTTTCTGACATATGTGCATTTTCTTAGTTCCACCTGTGCTTGGTTGCCTCCCACACACACCACACAGCCACCATTTACTGTAGTTCCCTCCTCATCCATCCAGCCTTTACAGTGAGCACAAACAGTTAGGCACACCAGAAACTTCTAAGTTCTTTGGCATCATTGCCCTTTGCTTCATCCTTTACATCCTTTGTTACATGCCTTTAAGTTTTACCCTTGACTTATCCACAGATCATATCAAAATTCATAATTTTCACCCTAGAACCTGCTCTTCACTTATACATGAGGTTGACTTATAGTTGAGTATATATGGTAATACAACACAGAGCTGAACTTGGAAAAGCTACTTTTTGGACTATGGTTCCCAGAATCCTCATCAGTTGATGCAATTTAGGATACCCTGGGAGTTGCAGTCCAAAAGGTAATTCATTCCAGCTTTGACATAGTTCATGGATAATGGAAACTGTAGTGCAACAACATCCAGAGAGCCATGTTTTGCCTATCTTTTCTTTATTATGAAGATGGGAATGTTACAACCTCGCTCCATTTCTAAAATGCTGGACAATATGTTTTATACACACAAGGATATGAGTAAATTAGAATTATGGAAAGTCAGAAATGGAAGGGACCTCACTGATTATTACATCCAACATTTGCTTAATGCATACATCCACAGTATCCATGACAAATCCATGCCTGTCCAGCCTCTACTTGATTAACATCAATAAGGGAGACACAACCTATTCTACTGTTAACAGCTTGTACCCTAATGAAGCACTTCCTAGCATTTAATCCAAAACTACTTCCCTAAAATCTCAATTTTTTACTTCTGGAGCAAGGGCAGATCTACACTGACCAGAATACTCTGGACTACTTCTGAAGTATTTGGCCCTGAAGCTGTCATGAATTCCCTCCATTACTTCTGCATTCTGGAGTGACACTGGACAACTGTTGACACAGCATTTCTCTGAGGCTGAAAAGGAGGTGTCCACCATGAGTCACATGGGTGGGCATCTCATTGTGACCTGAGAGGGAGAGTGACCCATACTGCTGGTGGTGGCGGCAGCAGGCAGCACACTGGGACACCCATGTAGACGGCCACTTGGTGTCACTCCAGAATGAAGTTTTCAAAATGCAATTTAAGGCAGGGATGGCCCCAATTCAGTGCAAAACTGGTTGAGGACAGTCTGCACTCAAACTGGGGCTTTGTCTCTTTGCCATCTGGACATAGTAACAGGAGGGTGAGGGGAAATTCATGCAAATGGCCCATGTACATATGTCCCAAGTTTCCTCTATCTTTTTGATAGGTTTTTAAGAGGAAAGCATGCATAATAGCCAATGAATTTCAAGCTTTACCACAAGGCAGTCTAAGTGGTTTCTAATGGATTCATATTGTCATCACTACACCTGCCTATAGTTCTGAGATCACCACTTCCTTCTGCCTTTCTATCCCTGGGTTGAATGTGTCTTAAAAATTGTAAGTTGAAAATGGGCTGATGAACAAAACATACCTCAACTCTGACCCGAGAACAGCATGCTTTGCTGGACAGCTTGAAAACCTGAACAATTACCAAAGCTTTCTAGCTTTCTGAAGTGAAATAGTTGGAGTCTGCCTGAGCAATCATTATCTATTGTCTCCAGTTCTTGGAACTTGGTCCTATTCTTGGCAGTCTGAGCAAATCTGGAAACCAGCAACTATTACACTGAAACCATGACCTCCTTGTGATAGTCTTTCATTCTGAAGTGTAATGGTCACCATCTCCCCTGCCAACCTTCTAGCAGGTTGGCTAGAAGGGTTCTCTGTGTTGGCTTGTGTGGAAAGTGATGCTTGGAATCATATAACAAAAGAAAAGTGAAAGTATTTATTAGAAAATAAGTTCCTTTAGGTTGTAATGCCTAAGTACAGTCCGCCCTAGTACATACTTGGATGGGAGATCCCAAATGAATACCAGGTGCTGTAGGCTATATTTCTGGGAAAGGAACTGGAAAAACAACCTGATTATTCCTTGCCTAAGAAAACACTAGAAGTCAACAGGTGAGTTGAAGGCACATACACACATCACAGAGAGAGAGATAGAGAATGATGGGGACTGTTGGCTATAGCTACACTACTACAAAGAAAATAACAAAACAGGAAGGAAGAGTTGAAGTGAAGTCAGATGTGAGAGTAACAGTCAATTAGTTGGGGGTGGGGGGAGTGAGGAATACCAAGTGAGAAGACACCAGGGAGTTCTAACTAGCTGTCTCAACCTTAGTTGTCTTCTGTAGGCAAACAGCTGCTTGTGATTAGTACAGCTGCACACATTTTGTCACTCTTTCATATCATACTGTCACTACATGCATTTCAGAGATCAAGTCAAAAGTAGCATATAAATTGGCAATACCAGTGGTCTTTATTGAGCTATTGATACTGAGACACATCAGGCATGATATGATGTTAAGGACAACCCCATTTTGTAAGCTAATTCTGGAATGGCAGTTGGAACACCTAATTGCTCTCTCATCTTCTGACTGTGAGAAGTCACCTTCTTCTAGCAACTTGCCCCAAGTAGGTCACATGGTATATCTTATCAACTGATATTTATGCATAGTTTGCCTAAACCTTTTTATTCCCACAGACCTGCAGGCTGGGCATTCAGTTCTTAAGATGCCAGGCTTTTGAATATTAGAAGGGATGTCCCATATTTGAAGGTAGAAAGATTGTCTCATACATACATTGTACAGCAGTGGTTCCCAAACTAAAAATCATCCAGGTGTTTTGGATTTCAGCTCCCAGAATGTCTGGTCATTGGCCACAGTGGCTGGGGCTTCTGGGAGTTAAAGTCCCAAAAACCTGGAGGACCAGCATTTGGGAATCACTGCTGTACAGGATGCCCCAAACCCATTTTTAAAGGCATGAGCACTTTAAGAAAATATGAGGTATTGTTGACAGAATTAGCAAGTATGCTCTCGATTAGGTGGAGGAGGGGAGGGTTGAGATTTGGCCCAGAGATCAGGCTCACTTGCTTGCTACAGGAGGAGTGACAGCTTGGGTGGAGGCTGGCCTGCCCCAAATGTTGGGGGGTTGTATGTGTTTGTGTATGCATGAATGTGAGTTTGTGGGAGTGTTGGTGTTATGTGTTTTTATGTATTTGTGTGTGAGCAGAGGAAAGAGGTGGGGGATTGTGTGTGTGTGTGTGTGAGAGAGAGAGAGAGAGAGAGAGAGAGAGAGAGAGAGAGAGAATTGCATCCTGTTAAGTGACACACAGACCTTGCAGATGGACACAAAGGGTTATTCTCTACCTTCTGGGATCCATCAAAAACCACCCCCAGGCAGTTGTCAAACGCTATAGGGCCCTGTTCTGATGGCGGGAGAGAGACACACAGCTGGGTAGTGGAAATGGCTTCTCCCACAACCCCTGCAGTTTGCGAGAAAGAAAGAGACAGAGGACAAACTCTGTCATTCCTTTGTGTCTCCCCCTTCCCTCACAAATTGCAGGGGAATGAGAAGCAGTTGCGGCCACCTCATTTTGTCACCTAAAGGTTATAGGTGACAAACTTTTGCAACCCGTTGGACTGGCTGTGCTCTGTCTTCACCAAGGAGGCACAGCTTAGGATTGTTTACTCATTATCTCCAAAAAGACGAGTACCCTGCTCATTTTGTGAAACAGTTAAAACAATTTTTAATGAGTTATCCTGAGATTACATTAAAAACACTGTTAAATGTACTGATTGCTGTTTTTTTAAAGATTAAACTCTGACCTACTGTTTTAATAACATTAATTATTCTCCATATAATTAAAATGCATAAATTAGAATATGGGTGCACCAGCATTAATTAAGTACAGAAACATCCTCTATAAGTCAAGCTTGGGGAAAGAGGTTATGGGCAGGGTCCAAGGAAAGTTGGTGTCACACTGGCAATCTACCAAAATATAATTGTCCCTCCCCGCCACACACATGATGATAGTCAATTAAATATTTATAGCATATTCCATTCCACTGGAGAGAAAATTCTAATGTTTGGAGATAAACAGAATGCAACATACTTTTGTGACGAACAACTGGAACAGTCTCTTCAAAAGGAGTCTATACCCAGTTCTATCCTCTTCTGCTAAAATTAATACATAGTTTGCTTTCTATACAGATGATTTAAAATAGCAACCGATTAGCTCCCATGTGCATTTTGAGATAATCACATCTACCTCTATTGCTGATTGCCTAATTATACTTCTCCGGTACAGAAAAAGAGCTGTTATTTCAAGCTTATTCATTGATCTGAGGCAGGTACAATTATTATTACATCATGTACAGTTCCTAGAGGTCAGGAATGGTTCTCCCTATTAAGTTGTTAAATATGAGAATAATAATAAGCTGCATATAATTTTAGAGAGCCTAAATCCTAAAGTACATTAGGGATGTATAATCTTTTCACATAAAGTATTTGGGGGGGGGGGGGGGGGGGGCGGTGCACACAGGAATTGAAGATGCATCAGGTATTGGGGGCTTGCATACAGGTATGCACATACACACAACCAAAGAGAGAGGCTGAGGTTTACTGTAGCAGGTGAGGTGGAGGTTTATTTTATCCTTCTCCCAGTGATCCTACTCAGGATCTCTGTGGTGGGAGAGACTTTAATCTCTCCTAAATCTAAAGTGATCCTGCAACCGCACGGTCCCAAACCCTAGAACGTAATGACGTGTACACAGGCGCCACGATTGTTATGTAAGCACCGTGCAGCATCCGCACATTGCCACATGGCGCTTACATAACAAGTGCGCCAGTGGCACACTTGTTATGCCACCCCTGCGGCTTTAAAAGAACCCATTTTTCACGGATTCTTCCCGGAGGGAAGCCATGCAGTTTGGCGGCTGCAGCTTCTCTCTTGAGAATAAACAGGCACCGGCAGGCCGCCATTTTTTGGCAGCCTGTACTGCGCCAATCTGACCTGTTTCCTACCTCTCCATGCAGCCATGGGGGCAGCCAACCAAAGATCACTACCCCAATCTATGTCTGAAGAATAGAGATAGTGATGATCTTTCTCACCAGGGGGAGGGGGGCAGGGCAGCTGAGCAAAGAGGTTCAGCTTCAACACTTGTGTTGCTCTGATACATGCAGTGGCAGCAATCTTAACTCAATTGTCCCCCTCCTCATGATATGGCTATTGCAGTTACTGGGAGGAGGCGGCTGGAGATGGAGCTGAGCTGGAGGGATCATCACTGCTGCCATTGTTTTTCTGACATAGGTGGTGGCAATCCTTGCTTGCCTGCTCCCTATGTGCCATCACAGCTATGTAGTGGCTGGTGGGTAGGTGGGAGAGTGAGCACTGCTGACTGACAAGGATTGCCACTGACTACATTCTGCTAGCTGAAACATGGCAATGGCATCTTTCAAGACCTTCTGCAGTCCTCCGGAGGCTCTGGAGGAGTATATTGTCATGTGTGTCAACTATTAGAACACAAATCAGTGATGATCCCCCTTGCTTAGCCACCTCCTCTTGTTCTCCCACTGGCTGGAGGGGTGGAAGTAGTCCTTGAGCCTAGAAGACTTGGTTGGGGGGAACAAAGAAAGGAAGCTTCAGGAGGATTCCATTTGCCAGAGTTTTCTTGATACTCAAGAAGCCCCTTTCCCATTTTTTCTTGAGTCTTCAAATATTCTTCCTATTCCTAATGTAAAAATTCTTTTTATTTTCTTTATGTTATTCTTATTTTTAGTAACTAATGGTACTGAACATAGCTTCCTCCAAGCTGAGAGCAAAATAAATAAATAAATATTCCATAATCTAGAGCTAAGAATATTAAAGATTGTTTCATAGGGATGATCTTTAACTCTTACATAAGAGAACAAAAACTCATGATTTTTTTTTCTCCATTGGGCACAATTTACAACCATTTGGGGGCATTTTGCCCAGTTCAGGACATTGATTTTTCTTTTTTGTGGAAGATTCATGTGTGAAAAAAATGATTTTCTATATAAAAATGCAACATTTTGTACAAATTTTAAAAAATGGGGTAACTTTTTGCATGAAAGAAGTACCTCTGTGCAAATGATTCCCCGGCTTCCCCGTAAAAAGCCCGAATTATGAAAAATCTTGCAGCAGTTTGCTATTCTTGATGGAGTGTTTTCGGTCTCATTTGCACTGCATAAACAATATGGTTTTACACTTTAACTGCTATGGCTCAATGCTATGGAATTCTGGGATTTGTAGTTTTGTGAGATTTTTAGCCTTCTCTGTCAGAGAGTTCTGGTATCTCACCAAACTACAAATCCCAGGATTCCATAGGATGGAGCCATGGTTGATGAGTCCTTAGTCTGGTGAGATACCCTTTCTTGTGTGAAATCATCTCAAGGACAAAAGGTTTTGTTTTTGTTCTTTTTTAGTATTATTTACATTATTATTACAAAATTATTATTATTATTATTATTATTATTATTATTATTATTATTATTATTATTATTACTACTACTACTACTACTACTACATCCCTGATTTGTCATAGGATAA
>NC_056527.1:28950210-29013954 GCF_019175285.1 Sceloporus undulatus | reverse complement strand
AAGCAAACAGGCAAATTTACAGGTCAGGTACAAGCCATTTTCTGCCTCATTAAAAGGGTGACACGGCACCCCTCCCATACTCCATTTCATAAGCTTCAGCAAACTGGACTGTCAACTAAATCATACTTCAGTAGTGGTAATGGGACAACCTCCTCCACTGTCCCTGAAGGGAGCAAAATAATTTAGGGGTTGGGGGACAAAGCCCAATGAGAGTGTGCCTACAAAATTAATTGCTTTTCATCAGGGATCTTGGAGGGAACAGAGTTTGATTTCTTATTCATACAAACAACTTCTTTGTCCTGATTTGGTTCATTTATACAGCAAATCTTGTGATTTATTTCTGCCCAATCTGCAGCAAGGACTATATAACTTCTGGATCAGCAGGTGGGAGAAGGATAGTTTTTGTGGTGGCTGAGTGCAGACCAAGTTGAGCATGCAAAATTTAGACTGCCTTTAAGGCATGATGAAGGATTTCTCCATCACCTGGTGTAAGGCATTCCATAGGAAGCATGTCTTCGGCTTCATTCCCACTAATAATAATTTGTTTTGTTTTATTTATATACCGCTATTCCAAAGATCATAGCGGTGAACAGCAAGTAAGCTAATTAGCAAGTAAGCTAATTTGCCCCCAACAGTCTGAGTACTCATTTTAACGACCTCGGAAGGATGCAAGCCTGAGTCGAGCTTGGGCCCTTTTGCTGGTCTTGAACTCGCAACCTTGTGGTTTTGAGTGAATGGCTGCAGTACAGGCATTTAACCACTGCACCACCAGGGCTCTACCTTTTAAACTACCTTTTAAACCGGGTCGTGAATCAGTTTGAACCAGTTCAAACGACCCTGGTTCCACTTAATCTGAGTTGCTGAAGCGATTCCGAGAGGGGGGCCATGTGCTACACCTATTTAACCTGCGTCTTTTTGAGGCTGTTTTTTTCCACTTCTTTTTTGATAAACTGAATATGTGCAAGTCTGAACCACATGGAAGTCGGAATCTATTTAAATTTGCCCTTTGTCCGCCTGGAGTGGGACCATTTTGAATCAATTCATGCCTGAATGTGAACCACAAGTGGATTATTTTGGAGGGGAAAAAATGCAATCAGGGCAAATGTAGTGGGAACCATGCTCCGCTGTTGAATCGATCCATTGATTTGGCTCACACACCGATTTATCTGTAAGTGGGAATGGGGCCTTAGGGTGACTGACAAAGGACCCAATTGAAACTCACCATGGTACAATCCAACAGCCAGATCTTCTCTTATCTCTACTGAATTTGGCAATATGGCAGACAGCACATGATGGCACTTTGCCTCCTACATGCTTTCAAGCTGAAGTGTTTTGCCCTTCTCTGAAGCTGCCAGCCACAGATGCTGGTGAAACGTCAGGAAGAAACTCTTCTAGAACATGTCCATATAGACCGAACCCCCCCCCAAAAAAAAACTATAGTTTTGCCCATAATTTGTCCTTAATGAATGAGCTTTGTGCCTATACTGTTTGAAGCTAGCTTTGCTAATTGCTTTCTGCACTGCAGGTTGGTTTAACTTAAATAAAGTTAGGTCATTTTAAACCCAGATTTTGTTGCTTTGCCTTCATTCCCTGGTGAGGAGTACAGTTCAAAACACAGCACAGTTTATCCACCATTTGCTTGTATATTTGTATGAATATCATGTATAGCCCAAGTGCTTTGCTGTGGCTATGGATGTGATCAGGCAGGCAACACACTGTTTCAACACCATTATATTGTAGAATTTTTATATAACAAGTGGACTTCAGCTGGAATTTATGAAAAAAACATTTTTCTGATACGATGTAGGAGATTTTTTTCCCTCCCCATGATAATTCTTTTGAGTGGTAGTCACCATTTCTCCTCCATATTATACTGAAGCTGCATCTGCACTACAGAAATAATGCAACTCGACACTGCCATGGTTCAATGCCATGGAATTCTGGTACTGTAGTTTTATGAGATATTTAGCCTTCTCTGTCAAAGAGCCCTGGTTCCACAACAAGCTGCAAATCCCAGGATTCCACAGCACTGAGTCATGGCAGTTAAAGTAGTGTCAGACTGAATTATTTCTGCAGTGCAGATGCAGGCTGAATGACATTAGATTTGGTGTAGTATAGAGGTAAAATAGTAGTGTCAACACAATTTCTGCTATTGCCTCCTGTAGTAGTGCCTCTCTAAACCCTTGTAAGAAACCAAGTACTCTTATAACTAAGTTAATAGAAACTGATGGAGAATTTCTCTCCTCCCTGGAGAAATTATGTGAATCTCTCTGACCATTTTCTCTCAAAAGAGCTACTCTGGATCAGACTGCTTGCTAACTCATCCAACAATTCATTTCCGCAGTGGCCTACCAAATGCCTATGAGAGGTCAAGAACCAGCGCAATAACACTTTCCTGTTCCCCAACAGGTAGTATTAAGAAGAATGTTGTATAATTCTGGAGGTAATATATGGGGGTCTAAATCCAACTGTTAGGACCCCTCCCTTAGACAGAGGCCCATTGATGCAACACAGACTTAACAAACCAGTACTTCGTTGACATTTTCTTTTACAACCATCTGAGTTGTGGGCTACAATGAATATTTTGTGCAGGTTTTTATATATGGTTGCTTAAGTGTCAGTGTTGAGAGAGAGATGTGAACTTTGTCTATTGTTACTCTCCCTTCCTTATGTGTCAGTAAAGATTGCTTGATGCCCTATTTCACAGAAAATGGTCCTCTATTTGAAGGTCTCTTGCTTTTGCTGGGCTGTCCAAGTCTGATTTAAAGATAAAGAAACACAAGGATGGAGAGCAGAGACCTTAAAGCGGCCCATTGACAGCACTTGGATTATCAGTTTGGGAGATATACAGGGCACAAACTTTCCCACTTGGATGAAATGGATTTTTATGCAAATATATGTCCTTTCCCTCCTCTTTTTTGATGCTACATTCTTTCCCCTTCTTTCTTTTTAGTTTCTCTCTCTCTCTCTCTCTCTCTCTTTTGAAGAGGGTGCTATTTAATAAGCATCCTGGCAGTACAATCTTATGCATGCCTACCCAGATGACAGTCTTACTGTGTTCAGCTTCCAGTCCCATAAGTTTTCCGCTTCAAAAATCATTTTGTTAAATTCTTACCAAATGTAAATGACCCTTCCCCATCCAGAAGTTTCACCCATGCAGGGCTGCCTACACTACACATCACATCACATTGTTTTCTGTTCTTCAGCAGCATGTCAATTTTGTAACTACCCCTTGGGTTCCTACCATTTAAATATGAAGTGGAAGAAAGTGGCACTTTTCTTAAAAAGCAAGCAGGTATATTGATTAAAGAAAAGACAACACTTTCTCCCTCTCAACACCACTGCTCCTGTAGCAGCAGAGTTGAAGAAAGGTAGCAAATTCTGGGGCTGCATCAGTGCCCCATATGCACAGCTGCTGGGAAATAGCAATATGGGAATATATCATGCTGCTGCTGCTGCTGGTACAGTAGGATTTATATGGACAGCCTTTTCATATGTTAGGGCTTCCTCACTTCTTTTGGAGAAAGCCTCCCCCATGCCTTCATATAGAGCCCATGTAATGTCTCTGTATGGTGCTTATTCCATTCAACCTCTTCATTGCCTGCATCTATCTATCCACTGCCATTTACAGAAGTGTACTGCCAAAGACGAAGTGCAAAGCTTTTAGCAGGTTTAAAGATTTTGTCCTTTACAGAAGACTTGCGAAAACTTAGGGTCAAGTTTCTTCTATCTTCCATCCTTTACTAGTTTTCTAAATGGTTTTGATTCTGTAGAGTAATTGCATTTCAAAAAGAACTTTTGTGTGTATGCGTATTTACTAACAGTTTATGTGTAGTTTTTTTTTTAAAAAATGTAAGCTACCCTGAGTTGGGGAAAAGGTGGGAATGTAAATGAAACAACAAGGAAAAAGGCGCTCTCAGGGTGCAGCTCCCCATTCTTTTCTGTATGCTGAAATCCCATTGATTACATTTCTCTGTGCACCATGACAGAAATAAATGTAAAGTTAGTATTATTTTTTAAAGTTATTATTATTTTAAATTGCTTTAACTGGTTGTAAGTTGTCTGTTTTGACTGATAAATGATTTCACATATTTTTAGACTTTTAAAGTTATTGTTTGTTATTACTTGTTTTAAATTGATTTTTTTGTTTGTGAACCTGAATTCCTTGAATAGAGGATTTATTTATTTAATACAATACATAAAATTTTCTATCACTTAGTAGTATTCAAATTCAAATTTAAAGGGTTCATGGCACTTTATTAAGATGTACATACTCATGCAGTGGCACACAAGAACTGATGTATTTATCATGTAATTCTATTTGAGTGTAGAAAGGACTTCAAGTTATAATTTCCAGTATCCATAGAAATGCTACTGGTTGGGCACATTCATTTGTGGTTTAGTGAAAAAGAAGGTTATCTTCAGGAATCAGTAGTTACATCGGGGTGGGCACACTCCAGAGCCTGGATGTTCAGCTGATTTTCTGGGATCCTGCAGAGTGCTGGACGACTGCAGTACTCAAAATGGGTACCATTATTGGAAGTGATGCTTCACCACTGTTGGTTGCCTTTTGTGCTCTTTCAGGGAAATACTTGCTTGTATGGGCTGGATATTTATTTATTTGTATTTTTGCCAAAACTCCTGGTGGAGGGGTGTCATTTTATTTTGATGGATGTTGGACCATTGAGTGAGTCAGTGGACATCCCAAAGGGTAGGTAATTATATAGTGCACCCGTGTTTTATGCAGGCGTGCCATATGCAGCTTTCAGCATATGCTGAAAGCCGTGCCAGAAGAGCCCATCGTGTGGCCTGGAAAAACTAATGGGGTGCATGCCCATGGTGTGCGCATGCCGCCGCACTGCTGTACAGGCGCAAGCCCCATTGCTTACTATGGGACTTCAGCATACACTGATTTCCCCTTACACGGAGGGATCTGGAACAGATCCCCGCGTAATGGGGGAGAGCACACTGTATCATGAAAAATATAATGGTATATAAAGCTAATGAATTATATAGCGATGGTTTTCCAACCAATGGGTAGCATGTTCTAGCTGCTATGTCTATGAATTTTAGTCTCCAACTCATATAACAGAAACTTGTTTCATGTATGTTGGCCTCCACAATGTTTACTTGGCAAAAGTTTGAGTAATTCTGCTAAGTACTGATATGATAATTTTTTTCATGCATTTCATAAATGTATGATCTGGTTACATATGTTGGTAGGTTCCTTTTAGGACAAAGTTATCAGTCAAATCAATTTTATTTTATAACATTTGGATTTTGTGGGCTTTATATGTGATCTTGCCCAAACCTTGGACAGTGTTGTTAGCAAATATAGATTATTTATGATATTTCAGTGGCTAAATGACATATACCAGAACTGTGGAAAAACATACATACACCAACTATTATGTATGGAGGACCTCTTAACATTTGAACATGTGGATGTCACCTTTGTATGGACACCTCTAGATATCTGATCATCATTTCTACAGTGTATATTTACACATACAAAGTTTCTCAGTATGTTAAGTTTATTATATGCCTACTTCTTTTTTAATTAATTTAGCTTCATTCCTATTTATTTATTCTTATTAATTTATTTGCCTAATATTAAGTAAATTTAAAAACATGTTATGCCACGTGTGGCACTTATCACATCATAAATTAATATGTGATGATGAGGAATATATAGGTGTGTCATTCTCATAAAATCTAGGTTAATATTATCAAACAAGTTCTGAGAATATTTAAATACTGGTGATATTAAACATTTTTTATCCTCTGGTTTTCAACACTGTCTCTCTCCTACTTTAATCCATGCTTTGTAGACTTGAAGCATAATCCTTTGCGTGTCTAGGACTGCAGCCATAAAGGTACAGCAGCAAAGCTGGCAATTTCATCTGTCATGTGTAATATTATAGCTTCAAGAAATATCATAGTACCAGAGTTGCTGGTTGCCCCATACCTAATGTGTGTTTTTTGTTAAATGGACAAGGCTTTTAAAGGAATCGCAGTATCAAGCATTCCTGGTAGCCCAAATATGCCCTACATGATGTAATACCATATAGGGAGATTATCACACTGCCCTTTCTTCCTGAGCTAGGCATGGGATGCAAACTGTAATACGTGGATTTTAATCACACATCTCTTTGTCCAGGCAGGAGGCATTCTGTACCCAATCATAACATCCCATACTCAATCCAAAATTTTCCCACACCTTGCAAAGAACAAGAAAATCCTGTTCATTCAAAAAGTGCGAGAGAAGTCTGGATCGGGTACAGGATGCCATGATCAGGTACGGGATACCTCCTGCTTGGGCACAGAGGTGTGCAATAAAATCCACGTATTACAGTTTATATCCTGCACCTAGTTCAGGAGGAAAGGATGTAAAAGGACAGTGTGATAATCTCCAGAGCAGAGAAATGTTAGTTAAAAAACTGACCTGAAAAACCTGGGTCGATTTATTCACACATCAGCCCTTTGCATCCACAAATTCTGCATGCATGGGTTCAGCTATCCATAGCGTGTGTGTGTGTGTGTGTGTAAATCAAAAAAGCAAGCCTTGGTTTTATATCAGGGACACCATTTTACTATGCCATTGTATATAAAGGGCAGGGTGGCCAGATGTCCTAACTGCAAAGGAAGACAAGCACTAAGTATAGGACATTCAAGAAAAATGTAAGACCTTCCCAAAGAAAAGCTAAAAACACTCATATAAATATAAATTCATGCTTCTTAGTCACACTCAAGAATTGGAATTTTGGAATTCCTCCTGGACAGAAGGCTGAATTGTAGGACCACTAGGACCGAAGGATCTCTGGTCACCCTGATAATGGGCCTTGCACATCCATGGCTTTTGGTATCTGCAGGGGGTCCTGGAAGCAAATGTCAGTATACTAAGGGACCAATACACTGTACCTTAATTCTTACAAAAAAGGAACCATCATCTTCTCTGAGTAGAGTTGCAAAAAGTGACAACTTTCTTTTCCAAAGGAACCTAAAATAAGCAGCAATCTCGACCATTCTTTTTGCATGGCACCATTCCTGGCCTTTTGGATACCTGGGCAAGAAAATGGTAGTAGTGGTGACTCTTTGCCATTTCCTCTCAAAGAAGAGCTGAGGAGGAATCAATTCTCCTGGGATGGTCATTTCAGTGATGTTAATCTAATAATGAGGAATTAGGCTTTGAAGGCTTTGAATAGGATGTCTGCATTTGTTTGTCAGCTTTTCTGAGTTATAATCAGAAAAAGTTATCACACTTAAGTTAAAGGCTGTAATTACCATTAATGTAGTTGCCATTTTCTTTGTTTTTCCTTTACATTCTTTTTGACATGCGCACATTTTCTTAGTCCCACTTGCACATGGTTGCTTCCTCCCCACACCACACAGCTACAATCCAACCTCATCCACCCAGTTATATCTAACAGAATTGTAAGTTCTTTGACATTGTTTTCCTTTGCATCAACTTTTACGTTTCATGCCCCTAAGTTTTACCCTCGACTTATCCATGAGTCATATAAAAATCCATGATTTTGGCCCCCAAACCTGCTCTCAGCTTATACATGAAGTTGATTTATAAATATGTATATTCAGATAATTGTATGTTGTAATTTCTTGGCAAGCATCCATGCTTTTGAGGATCTTTAAATGCTGAGTCCATACTGATGCTTATTACTTAAATAATAAATTCATTAATAATTCCATATCACCGTTATCCTTTAATTAACTCCCTACCCCCAATTTTAAATGAATTCTTGGTAAAGTGTATCCTGCCATTTCTTGAATTATATTTCTGACAGTTTTCCAATACTAATTTATTTTCTATGAAATTATTCAATCTCCTGATTAATTAATAAAACTGAAAAAGACTAAAATGTATACTGCATATATTTTAAAAAGACTAATGGCATGTAGAAATAATTTCCTGTAATCCAGAGCAAAATTCATTGTCAATTAATCAGCTATCTCTGCCGTCTTTACCATGCCCAAAGAAGGATGACTTCAATAACTAATTCCTTATTAATAGTTTAGACAATTTCAAGTCACAGTAATTAATTTAGTTACTTCTTATTGCTCACTATGTCGTCCAAACATTTCTTTCCTATGACTATTTTGTGAAACTGATTTTTTCAGTAGTTTTTTTCCATATCTAAGTTAAGTTTGTTTGATTTTGTGATTTAACAACAACAAGCCTGTGATCAGTGTATGAAAATGATAAAGACAAATGCTGACATCATTAGATCAAAATGCAATCCATATTTTATATATATATATATATATATATATATATATATATATATATATATATCTTAGTTGAAAAAAGGGAACTAACACTGTTTGCAAGTTGTTCCACAATCCAAAAGAATACTGTATTACTAAAGAGGAGTTGTAAAAAATAGATAAATTATAAACGTGTTTATAAACAGGTTTTCCGTTTCCTTTTTCTGACATAGCCTACAGCACCTTGTATTCCTTGGAAATCCCCCATCTGCTTGAGGGCCTGTCTAGTGTAGTGGTTTAAATTTTGATATAGGACACTGGGATACCAGTGTTTGAACCCCCTCTTGGCCACAAAAACCCAGTGGGTGACCTTGGGCAAGTCATGCTCTCTCAGACTTAGAGGAAGCCAATACCAAATCCTCTCTGAATAAATCTTGCCAAGAAATCCTGTGATAGATTCACTTTAGGATTACCACAAATCAGAAATGACTTTACGGTATACAGCAACAGCAGCAGCAACAACAAGAACAATTAATTTGCCGTGAATAGTATTGAGGTACCAAACAAAAGCCTGGTATTCTGTTAGTCAGTTTCAATGCAGTAAGTTAAACATACGATATCATAACTGTTTCTTGGCATTATTGCCACCATTATAAATGTTGTTGAAATCTTAAATGCATCCAGCTGGATGAATGGACCGAGTTCTGTTACATGCACCAGTGAGCCATGCAAGTTCTGTCGCACTGGGGAGTGAGGAGCTGAAATATGATGCACCCAGCCCCTTCCAGCACTGAGAAGTTGTGACAGGAGCCTGCAAGTGTCCTTTCTTCTATTCTTGCACTACAGCTCACTGGTTCATGCTGGATGCATCATTCTTCACCATCCTGATTACCAGAGCCATAGAACTCCATTCTTTGGTGGATTTTAAGAAAGGTTTCTGGAGTCAGAGATGGAACATGGCTATGACCCAATGGCAACATGTGTCTCTGATATCATAGCTGAATATAGGTTACTGTGGGCCTCCTCATCCCACCTAATGATAGTCCTATCAAATGAAAAGCTTATGCTATGCTGGACTGATGTGCAGGAAAAGGAAATAGGATTTTGATACTGAGGATTTCATGCCTTCAAACACTGCTGTTACCCTAATATTCTGATTGCTGAAATGCTTCCATGGACAAAGAACTTTCTGACTTGCCCTCAGTACAAGCCATGACAAACACCAAACATAGATTTTATTATCTGTCTGTCCCTCTGTCTATTTATCCAGTGTGTTAAATTTTCAGCATACTATAGAGACTTTATTCCATTACAACTTCTTGACAGAAATAGATTAGCCAGACAATAATGCACATTTTCAATGATGCTACAACTGCTTCCAGAAAGAAGTTAAGTGGCTGATTACAGCTTGATAGTGTTTCAAGGCCTCTTGGGGTGTATTAATCCCTTGAACTCAGCCATTTCTACATAGCTTTACTCACTGGATCTGTAATGAATTATACCACAAGCAGGGTTGTTCAGCTTTTGAATCAACCCTTTAGCTGTGCCTTTAACAGTCATCTTGCAAAAATTATATCAGAAAAAATTCTGATTCCTATTCGATGCCTATGACTGTTTATTTTTCTGGCCAGTTGGCCCTGGAAACCTGAAGGTCAAGGCATTCTAGGTGTGTGATCACACATACTCTCCAAGCCTTCACAGATGAAAACTGGGATAAGCAATCTAGAGTATGATTGAGATGGCAAAAATTATTAATGAGGAAGAACACATAAGCGAGGAAAGGCTGCAGCAGTTTGCTTTTGACTGAGCCTGTTGGGACGAGGAAGACTCCATCACCTCATCTTTTTGCTCCATGACTGAGTTAAATGAATGCAAACTATGTTTGCACTTTGAACTCTGTTTACTAAATTGAAGTAATCTGAAAACAAAGAAGGGAAATGAGAGGAGAGGAAAGAAATTGGATCATTTTATAAGCAGTAGAAAATTGGGAGGGCTGAGGATTAATCAGGACTGTCCCCGTCAAATCAAGGCAGTTGTGGGATCTGACACTGTAAATGTATTTATTAATTTTTGTCAACAGACAGAGGATGTTAGGAAATGTGCATCAACACTGCCTACTTAGTAGAATAATAGAATCATAGAGCTGGAAGAGACCCCAAGGGTGATCCAGTCCAACCTCTTGCCATGTAGGAACTCACAATCAAAGCACCCCCAACAGATGGCTATCCAGCCTCTGTTTAAAAACCTCCAAAGAAGGAGACTCTTGAATGGTAGGAGATTTAGGGCAGACAAATGGAAGTAATTCTTCACATAGTGCATAATCAAACTGTGAATCTCACTACACAAGATTTAACAGTTTAAAATGGGGATCAGACAGATTCCAATAGGAATAGCTACCCAACATGGCTTGTGGAGTAGTTTGTTTGCATTGTTCTGGCAGGCCTGATCCATTAGCCAAACCAGGTTCAGGGGTACCCTGTAGTAAAATTATGCCACATATAATTCAAAAGACAGTGTTATTTGTTAAAAGTAGATGAAACAGTGACAGAAATAAAAAACATAAAACTCCTTCATCCAAATACAGACACAGATAATGTGTACCTTCTTGCTTTGTGTGTTTTCAAGTCATTTCTGATTTATGGTGACCCAAAGATGAACCTATCACAGGATTTTCTGGGGCTGAGAGTGTGTGACTTGCCTAAGGTCACCCAGTGGGTCTCCAAGATCATAGCCCAATGCTCAAACCACTACGCCATGCTGGCTCTCTAGAAATACATAGGACTTTTTATTCTCCTGAGCTCACTTGTTCTCCCAGACTTGGTCTTTATTGGCTGAAAACAAAGAGGTATCCTGGTATGTGGGTTTTATATAACCCACCAAAGTTTGTTTTCTAGAATTATGGTGACGCTCACAGATTGGGAACTGAAGACTTTACTCTCTCCCTGTAATCCCAAGGGCTGTGAGAAGGAAAGATTCCTCTTCTCAAGGAATAAAGCAAAGAGACTGTCATGGCCAAATACCATCTGCAAAGATGCTTAGGTTATGTCATCCTGCCTTCCACAGCTTGTCTCTGAGGCCTTGATAAAAGGTTATAAGAACAGAGAGAAAGATGCCTGCTAAGCAAACCTACTTAGACCTCTAAGCAATTTAGGAGAGAGGGAGGTAAGAAGGATTAAGGATGCAACTCTTCATAAATGTCATTCTAATGGACAAGGATGAATAATTTAAGCATTTTTCTCCCTGCTGTGAAAAAGTCCTTAAAAACAGTGTAGTATCTGCAGCTCAGGATTTATTCTATGAAACACCCACATACGGAGTTTTTGTGTGCATAGAAGACAGCCTTTTCTATGCAGAAATTGTTTTCTTTGGAGAAAATCAAGTTTTGTTAACCAGTACCTTGCTTTCTATACCAAAAAGTAAAGCAATTTCTGCCCAGAAACCATCTTTTTAAGCACCAAAATATTCTACATGAATTTCATTTGCACAGAATACATCCCAAATGACGAAGATTTCAATCTGTCCAGGATTCTTCTTGTTAAGGTTTCTCAACACTTGGGAAACTACTTTTTTTGTCTGGGATTTTAATATGAATATTCTTTGCATCCCTAATAGCTATGCATCATAACAATCATGTCACATGGATTAGAATGGGTTCGATTTATGAATTGCTCATTATAACATCTCACATTTGGGGTAATACGCCTTTTTCTATATTATGGTATTGTGCTCACAATGAAACAGTCTTGTCTGCTGCCTTATTCCCACACTGCACCCTCCTCACACACTGCTGAATTGGGGAAATGTATGTGCCATTTATTTATTACTCACTAGTCTTAACTCATTTGCTGCCTTTGTCTGGTTCCTCCAGGAATACCTAGGAATGAAGAACACAGATGGCACATGGATGTGACCAGTAGCTAAGGAGTTTTAAATTATACTAAATGTGTTTGCTTGTGAATGAATTAAAATAACACCAGTTCCTAATGAGGGTCAATGTGTGAGTTCTCTGAAGGAGGAGGTTATTAAAGCAAATGTCTTTTGAATGAGCAATGAGAAAATTACTTCCTGAACAGCAAATACCATTTACTTTTCAGTAAAATGCAACTAGTTTTTCACACCATTTAGCATCCACTTTCAATGAGTCCCAAATTACCCCAGTATAAAACCAAACTCTGGACAGAAAAAGTAGTATTGCACATATGCACAGGGGGCTATTGCTTAATTATTTATTTTCATCCATGTGTTTGGGATTGGTAGAAATTAGTTCAAGGAACGTAATAATGAAGAATTAAAATTTATTGAACTAAACTAGTGTTAAATGTCCCAACGTGTTTCAGGCTATAAAATTGTTCATCAGGAGAACGTTATTTCCTGAACAAAGCTACATAGCAGCAGCATGCATTAGACTTAATTGCCTTCATGTTCTGACTGGAATCAGAGCTGTCTGCTTGACTCCCTACTATGCAGGATTGCATGGTACACAATAGATCTTTGGCTGATGGAACAACTTCAGTGAGTTTCTATAAAACAGTACTTATATATTTATTTAAAGCAGTTCTGTCTTATGCATATCCATACCCTCCAACCTTTTACAGATGACAGCTGGGACACATGTATGCAAACAACATCAAAGGGTGATCAAGATGGCAAAAGTGACTAAGGAGGAAGAACACACAAGCTAGGAGAGCTTGTGTGTTCTTCCTCCTTAGGAACCAGCAGTTTGCTTTTGCCTGAGTCTCCTGGGACAGCAAGATTTGACCCTCCTCATCTCCTCTTCCTCCTCATGAGTTTCTTGAGTGCAAACTGCATTTGCTCCCTGACCTCAGGTTGGAATAACTAAAGTATGCTGGAGACAAAGAGGAACATGGGAAGAGGAGAGAGAAACAGCCATTTTAAAAACAGCTTAAAAGTGGGATGACAGAGGATTACTCAGAACTGTCTCTACCTAATGAAGACGATTGGGGGTATGCATATCTTTTTAGAACAGTGTTCCAGTTAGTTCAATGGAGGTTGCTTCCAGGCAAATAGGTATCAAATTGAAGAACCACTATTTTCAGTGGAAAGTTTCCAAATGCATCTTATGCAAGTTTACTATAAAGAATAACCAACAATACTGTTGTGGAAAAAGGAGAGCCAAATGGAGCTGGTCTTTCAGCACAGCACAGGGAGTGTGCTGCAATCCTCTCTTTCTGTGCTGTAACTAAGTGGGCTGACTCTTGATAGATGACAGCTAGACAGGTCTAGGCTGGAAAACAGCAATTAAATCCAGGACAAAAACATAATTGTGTGTATGACAGTTTCGTATTATGTGTGACTATTTTCATGTTATATGCTTTGATAAATCCTCTTTGCACATTCGTTTTTTGAAGACTACATCATATTGTTGTCTTTCAACAGGTGCAATAGAGATCCTTGGATTTGTGAGGATACCTCTCTGTACCTAATAATACAGAATGCAGGCCAAAAGAGTTGCCATCTCTTTTTCCCCAAGGCAGTGTGTCTCTTCCAGGACAGCTTGCATGGGCCCTCTCAGTGCTTTCCTCCATCAGGTACTGAACTGGTCGGAGGGGATAGCAGATCTAGAAGGGAAAGTTCTTTGCTTGATCTGCTGACCTAACATAAATTTGTTGTCAGCCAGGCTGCCAGCACTTATTAGCAACTTTTACATGTAGAACAGCATTGCAGTACTGTATGGCTTAGGGTTCAGTTGTGTTACTGATGAATTGATGTGATCTCTGGCACAACAATGTGCAAACAGTTTTGGCTGCAGATAGAATTTAACTGTTGAGGAAGATGGAGTTTGCATACACATCTTCCCCATCTGGAGGATTTTCATAAGGGGTCTTGGAGTCAAGGCTTCTGGATCATGCCCAATTTGGGGGATGCTGAAAGTGCTTCATTACAGGTACTAGAAGAGACACATAGTGGCTTAAATCCACATGCATCCATTTTCCTGTTATTTCATACTTTCTTCAGTAGGAAGGATGGGAGGGTTGGATCAAAGCATGTGGGTTGCTTGATGCCTGGATCTGTTGTTTAAATCTCTAAGGGTGCATCTGCACTGCAGAAATAATGTAGTTTGACACCACTTTAACTGCTAAATGTCAATGCTATGGAATCTTGGGAATTGTAGTTTGTTGAAGTATGAGAACTCCCTGATAGAAAAGGTTTAATGTCTCACAAAACTTGGCATTTTAAATTCGCCGGGACATGAAATGGAGGTGGGGATTATCGCACACTAAATTGCCATCAAATCACCAACCACCATCAGCCTGGGTCCCAGCTTCTAAAAAATGCCGGCAAAGCACGGCTGGCATCTGGGCTGATGGTGACCAGCGTTATGGTGGCGATTTAGTGTGTGATAATCCCTACCTCCATCCCGTGTCCCAGCTGCAGCCCGAGAGGCTGGAGCCAATTTAAAAGGACAAGCAATAAGCTCCTACATTTCTCAGAATTCCGTAGTAATGAGCCATGGCAGTTAAAGCACTGTCAAACTGGATTATTTCTGCAATGCGGATGCAGCCCTAAACTATAAACGATAAGTTTACAATATGGCAATTACTCCAGCAGTATTTTCCTTACCTAGGTAGGCCTTGCCATTCAGAACTTTGGACATATGTCTTCTTTAAAGCAGGGATCCTTGAGTATGCTCCATTCAAATCAGGTTCATTGCCAAGTAGTATCTTTGGTTACCAAGTGCACAAGAATTCATTGCTAGATTTCAAGAATCAGCATACCAAAGGAATTTGGGATTTGACCTCAGACAGGAGCATCTCTCCCTGCTCCAGAGCAAACCACTTTTGAAAGTGAGTTGAGTTTCAAAAGGAGTTTGTAATTAAATGGACATCTGCAACTCAAAGGAAAACAAACAAATGTCCCATTGGGTATACTTAATGTAGCTCTAAGGACCCAGCCTATATGTCCAAAAGATGTGGCAGAACACAATGAGACAGACTTTAAGTTTATGAAATTGCATCAGTGCACTGGTCTGATTTTAGTTGTTCCTGAACATCAAATATAAATAAGTTCTGTTTCTGTCCTCAGTGAAGAAATAGGTTGCATGAATTTCAGTTGTGTTTGCTTCCACTGGAGCATGCTTCTCTAGCACTGCAATCCTATATTTTCTAGAATGTCACATAAGGAGCCACAGGATATGTCAGATCATCCCTTTTTGAGGAAAGAGAATGATCTGACCTCAAATTACCACTACTCTGCCAGCTTAGAAACCTATGAGGCTGTGGTTTCTCCAAGATTCCATTTAGGATTCCATTTATGGACCAAAGAGAAGTTGATACATGCCCTATTTTGCCCTTAGGAAGCAAGCCAGAAGGTTCAGAGTCCCAGAGATTTTGAAGAACGAGTCAGAGGGCCAAAACAGACCGGGCCAAAGGGGTGGTGTGATGCCATCCCTTTGAGTGCCAGATCAGGGCCGCAGCAACCACATGCTGCAACCCCAATCTGGCTTTTTTCCAGCAAAATGCCCCTCTTTTTTCCCCTGGAAAAGGGCACCCTTTCTGCAGCTGCCACAGTTTTTCGGCACTCCTGCAGTGTGTGGTATGTAAACACCACACTGCAGGAGTGCTGAAAAGCTACTGCCATGTAAATGGCCAGGCAGCTTCAGGGCCACTTCCTGCCAGCTTGGGGGTGTGTGTTGTGTGTACGCCATGCCCCCAAGCCGCTGGGAAGCTGGTGTATTTTGCTAGTCTGTTCCGGCCCAGAATGTGTGAGCTCACCCAAATGTTAGCTGAGAAACAGAGCTAGTCCTGGCCAATCCAAGTCATTTATGGGTCAGTCTTCAGTCCAGGCAGTCAGTCCAAAGGGTTGTCCAGAAGAGTAGTCAGAAGTCCAGACAGAGTTCAAGACAAATCTCTCCTCTAAATGCCTGCTTGGCGTCGGTAATGGGCTGGATGAGGAAAAACAAACTCAGTTTGAATCCAGAGAAAACGGAAGTACAGTACTAGTGATAGGCACTCCTGGTCTGGGTGGTGAAATTTGCCCACCTTTCCTGAATTGGGTCATGCTCTCCCTGAAGGACTCGGTTCACAGTTTGGGGTGCTTTTGGACTCGTCACTCCAGTTGACTTCTCGAGTGGATGCAACGGTCAGAAGCACCTGTTACCAGCTTCGGCTGATACGCCAGCTGCGACCCTACCATGGTCGGGGGGACCTTGAAACAGTGGTACATGCTCTGGTAACCTCTCAGTTGGATTTCTGTAATGCGCTCTACATGGGGCAACCCTTGTACCAAACCCGGAAGCTTCAGCTAGAGCAGAATATGGCAGCAAGGTTGGTCAGTGGATGTTCCAGGGCTGACCATATAACACCGGTTTTGCAAGATCTCCATTGGCTGCCTGTTCTCTTCCGGGCACAATACAATGTGTTGGTTATAACCTATAAAGCCCTAAATGGCTTGGGCCCAGGTTACTTGGAGGACCGCCTCTCCCCATATAATCCGCCCCGCACACTCAGGTCAGCCAGGAAGAATTTGCTGAGGATCCCGATGGCGAGATATGTGTCAACCTCACAAAGGGCCTTTTCCATCTCGGCCCTTAGGATCTGGAACACCCTTCCCGATGAGCTCCACTCCACCACCTTTCTGGATCTCTTTAAAAAGAGACTCAAGACCTTCTTGTTTCGGCAAGCCTTCCCCGATGTTCCTTGATATCATGTGACTCCTCCCTATATGTACTGTACTATCGACTGCACTCAGCTAGCTTGGATTTGATGTAATGGTTTTAATTTGTATAACTGTAATGTTTTTATTGAAGTTTTATTTATGTATTGCAATTTTTATTCTGTATTATCTACTCTGTCATTGCAATTTTTACCTGTACACCGCTTTGATCACTGTGGAAAAGACACTTGTCTGGGGAGGTACTGGGCTATTTATAGCTCCTCCGGGTCTTGCAGGTGCTCCCTAATTGCAGTGTGCTTCCTATACAAAAGCTGTGAGCATCTGCATCTTTGTCTCTCCTGACATCTCTCTGGCATTGGTAAGTCTGGCTCTTCCTCTGAGGGTGGTGGATGTGGGAAACCCTGGCCCTGTGGTTTCCTGAAGGCTCTGCTCCTCTGGCTGCTGGAGCCTCTCTTGTGACTGCAGACCTGGCATGTCCTCTGGATGGAGGCAACCCAGAAACAATGACACCAAGAGCTGGAAGTCTGTTTGGCAGGTGATCTGGGGTAGGGAGCTGAGGATGCCTTTTCCAGCCCTTCCCATCAGTGAGCTAGTCTTCAACAATGACTTATAACAAAGGTCCTGATTCTGATTGTTGCAGCCTTACTTACTGGCAAAGGGTGGTGGAGGACAAATAATCCTCCTGCCTTTCAATTGCAAACTAAAAATACCTCCATCTTTCATTGAGGCTGCTGCCTGGTAAAATAGGTTTGGGAGAACATTTGCAACCATAAAAATATTGCCACAATAAAGTTAGAAAATATGAAGGCGTTACGGATCCATATGCCTTTAGTTACAAATTTGTAACTACAATACAGAATGCTAGGCAATATCACTAATTAAAGTATCTCCTTTAAGTACTAACTAATATGAACTAAAATCTAAACTATAGGCACACTAGCTTACGTTCTACTGACTTCATTGAGACATAAATATTTATGACTTTGGCTGCATCTGCACTGCAGAAGTAATGCAGTTTGATACTGCTTTAACTGCCATGGTACAATGCTATAGAATTATTGGGTTTGTGATTCTGTGGAATATTTAGCCTTCTCTGAAAGAATGCTCTGGTGCCACAAAAAGCTACAAATCGCAGTACCCCATAGCATTGTGCCATGCAAGTATCAAACTGCATTATTTCTGCAGTGCAAAACCAAAGGATCTCCCACAAAGTAATAAATTTGTCAAAAGGAATAGCTAAAAGGATAAGAAAATATCACTAATGATTATAATGAATATAAAGAAGAGCTATTTTCTCCTTGTTTTCCAGATCTGGGGAAAGTACAGTTCAATATCTAAGAGGAAATTCTCATGCATTCAAAATCACATATGCTTCTTTATGAAAATAGTTGTGACAAGATTTGCTAGAATTATTGCACATATTTTATGAAGAGAGTTTTAAAAAGCAGCTACAGGCATATTAGATTTATAACCCATCTGTGAGTTCATTTCGAAACTCCTGCCATCTAAATGCATAAGCACACAATTCAGACTCCAGAGCACCTTACGAAGCTTGGCTCATATGCCCTGCTATATTCCTAGGAATATTAAACAAAACCATAACCTTTCCAATAGCTGTATAAACAAGGCCAAATCTGGCACTCAAGTAAATCACATTACATGGAGAGTAGGGATAAGGATCCCTCCCTCCCAACCTACCATATGGAGATCAAAATCTTCCACTGTGAGAACCACATAGAATTTGGCTTTCTGAAAAATGTTCTTAAAAGGGAGGTTATCTACAGCATTTCATAGATGGGAATTGGGACACATGTGGCCAAGCAACATCAGAGTGTAGTCCCGATAGAAAACTTTATTAATGAGGAAGAAAGCACAAGCTAGGAAAAGCTGAACCAGTTTGCTTTTGCCAGAGTCTACAGGGAAGAGCAAGATTCTGTCCTCTCTTCTCCTTCCACAAGTGCAAACTACTCCTGCACTTTGAACTCACTTTGTAGCAACTGAAGTGAGCTGGGGATAAAATGGCAGAAAGAGAAACAAGATGGACCATTTTTAAAAACATCAGAAAAAGTGGGATGATAAATCATCTCTGTCTCTGCCAAGTCAGGACAGTTGGAAGGTATGGATTTACCTCCTATGGCCAATCGAAGTGGAATACTTTATGTGTGCACCTCATGACTGCAAACTAATGGCAGAATGCACACACACACACACAAAATTATTATTTCTGCAAACAAAATCAGCCCAGAATGGAAGAAACCCTATTGTTCAATTGCTAAAATGCTAGAATAAATAACTATTGAATAAATTCTCAACAGGAAGGTAACAGAGCACAACACTGGACCAAGTTTGATGTCAGAGCAGTAACTACGATCACAACATGAAATGCCTTGTGTCATTTTACCCACTATTAAACTTTACTAGTAAAATACTTGTTCTTGCCAGTGGGATATGTCTCAAAGTGTGTCCACAATAAAATAAATGTATCAACATTTAAAGAACATTTTCAAGTAGTTTGCTGGAGTAGAGACTAAAATAATGGTAGGGGCAACAGTATATCAGCAATAGGGCTGATTCTTTAGTCATTTGAATGGGATGCCAAGTTGCTAAATTTTTCCTGGATAGACTCATGGGTATCTCCAACACTGTCATACTGTACAGATTGTGAATTAAGATTACAAATGTGATTTTTAAAGTTTCCAACTTAAACAAAGGTAAAGTTTAGAACTGACAATACAATTGTTTTAAAAAGTATAACCACAGATAGAGGAATGGTATCGTTTTCTGACCAGAACAGCTAGATTATTACTTCTGAAAATGAGTTGCATTTTCCTGAATAGCTTCAGTTAAACTGATACCTTTCAAACTCTCAGTCCAATTAAAAGCTTAGAATGTAGAATAAAATGATAATGTTGTTGTTGTTGTTGTTCTTGTCGTTGTGTGCCTTCAAGTCATTTCTGACCTCAAGGTGAACCTATCATTGGGTTTTCCTGGCAGAATCTGTCCAGAGGGTTTGCCCTTGACTTCCTCTGAGGCTAGGAGACCATGACTTTCCCAGGGCCATCCAATGGGTTTCCATGGCCGAGCAGATATTCAAACCCAGGTCTCCCATTGTCTTAGTCCAACACTCAAACCACTACACCACAGTAGTTCTCAGCGGCATTATAACCACTCAGATTTCTCTCTTTAAATATTTGCTCAAACTACTATTTTTTGGAATACATCTTACTGAACTTCTTAAAAGTATTTTTCCTAAATCATCATAAAAATGGGCAAGTCTAATAATCTGTTTATGATAAGTTGTATAATTTAACCCACCTCCTTTCATAATCTATTTAAGATTCTATCCCAGTCTAATAATGACTACCATACTTTGTGTTCATACCCAAGGTAAAATGTACTAAGTTCAATTCGCATTTGAGCTATGACAACTTGCATAATAGCTCCTTCTTTTATTTTCTTCATAAAATTCATATTTTCATTCTGGCCAGCCGTATCACAAAGGCACAAAATGTACAGCAGTCAAGTTATCCCAGTAGCAAATGCATACATGCGTTCTGCATACATAATAAATAATCGCTGTTATTGTATTAGTTGCTTTTCTCAATTTCCTCACTGCATTTGCATTGTAAATGCATTTGCATAAAGAATAGGGAATTAATTTTTTGCCAGTATTGCCCTTGGGGGTGGAAATTGAACTATTCAGTTAAAAAAAAGATTTAAATGACAAAGCAAACAAAATGGGCAGAAAACAGAAAGAAAAATTACTATTTATTTGCATTTTTCTATTCCGCAATTCTATACATGGCTACAAACTTATCACTTACAAAATGCCAATATGTTGTTCCTTTCTTACCTTATTATTCCTCAATAATAAAAAAGCTACAATCCTAAAAGTCCTTTATGTACATGTATTAAGGTTTCCTTGATTTCATCTTTCAGCTTCAGTTACTTCAGTTCCAGAATCCTCCAGTGAGCATGGTTCATGTAAAACTGAAAGCCACTCTATATCCAACTGTCCCAATCTAGCAAGAACAGCCCCAATTAATCCTCTGTTGTCCCATTTTTAAAATGCCCCAGTTTCATTCCCCTCATGCCACTTTTTCCTTTTGTGCTCAGTTTACTTTTATTTCCAAACAGTTGAAAGTGCAACAGACGTTTACACTCAACTTGCCAGGGGGAAGAAGAGAGTTGAGGCAGAATCTTGCCCTTCCCTGTAGAAACAGGCCAAAGCAAACTGCTGCAGCCTTTCCTGGCTTTTGTGTTCATCATCATTAATAACTTTTGCTATCTGGACCACAAACTGATGTAGCTTAGCCACATGTATCCCAGTTTTCATCTGTGAAATGTTAGAGAATATGTGCACTTACAAATGCAGATAGAATCATTTTGAAAGATCAGATAGGCATAGTATGATTTGATGGTTGATAGGCATGGTCTCATTTTTTCCCCTTTCTTTTACCATTTCAGAAAGTTCTCACTGTTTTCTGCATTAAAGAAATGCTCTTTCTTGAACATTCTAACTTTTATATTCATATGATCACTACATGAAGAAGACCAAAGGGACATCTTCATACTTCTGTGATACTTTCTGTAACTGGCTCTTTTGTTGAGCTTTGTGTTTGCTGCTTTGAACCTAGACTTTTTTCTTTTTTTTTAAGAAAAAAATTCACAAATGCCCTGGTCAAAACACTAATACTGCAAATCTCACCACGGCAGATGACATGGTTAGGTGTCAAGCATGCTGAGCTCTATTTGCACTGCCAGGAGCCCCACTTTGACAACTGCAGAAGCTGCATGTAGTTATACACTGTGTATTTTTCCTGTAGAGACATGGATCTAAAATGTAGTCACTTAAGAATGAAGGAAAGGTTTATTTCTTTTCACATTCAAGCTCTTCTAAGGATGAATTCTATCTCTATTAAAATTGAGGTAGGGGAATGTTTGTTGGTGGGTACACTGTTTTCCTCACCTTCACTTTTATCCTGTGAAGAAGGTTAAACTAAGAGGGCACAACTGCTTCATAGTGACTCCATGAGCTTTATGGGAAAACTGAGATTTGAATCTGATGAAGCAATCACGTAACTCTAGAAGATCCTAGAACTGCAAAATTGGACAGTATCTAATCCAAATCCCCTGTCAGTGCAAGAATCCAGAGCTATGATAGTGCTCAAAAGAGGGTGCCCTGCAAGAACTCTCTCTCTCTCTCTCTCTCTCTCTCTCTCTCACACACACACACACACACACACAGACAAGTAAAATCTAAAATCTGTTGAATGGACTGGCCACACTATCCTGTTTGACCAATAGCGCAATATATCCAGTGAAGTAGACTTAAGGCTTTACTGCACGAGAAAAGCAAGGTGAAACCATTCAGGACAGTAGTGGCTTTCTCCACTACTAACTCCATTCTCTCAGTTAACCTCAAAGCTGCTACAAGAGCCCTTGGCATATCAATAGCACAAAAGTAACACCTATGTGCCTATTTTCTTCTGTGAAATGTTAGGAGGGCCTAAAAAATGCATAGAACCAGGCTCTTAGTCTAACTAGAGTAGCACACTTGAAAAGGGGTTGACACTTAAACATTTTTGTAGTGCTCTCTATTGCACTGTACTTTTCATTTATTTGTTTATTCATTCATTTTTTTATTTCTCTCTCTAGAACAGGGGTGGGCAAAGTGTTGCTTGCAGGCCACATGTAACCCCCAGGCCTATTTTTGTAGCCCCTAGGCCCATCAGGGGATAGTTGTTTTAAAAAAATGACTCCATTTTATTTATTTATGTATGCTCGCTCTGAAATGTCTATCTAGTGGAATGGGTGCATAATTGCCATGCTTTTTGGGTCCCTTAGTCATTTGGGTCCTAGAAGATGCCTTTTTCTAAAACAAGATATAAAGAGGTTAAAAGGGGCCTGTCCTCCTGTCCCCAAATGGACAGATGGGGCAAAAACATGGCAAAATGCCCCCAACTTCCTAAAGGGCAAAAAAAGGTGACCATCCAAGGTCTACTGGGGGACTAATACAGCTGTCCATCCCTACCCTTCAACATGTCATACATGTAGAAAGGCAGTTCTGGGTTTTTTTGGTTTTTTGGAACTAGTCCAGGCCACCAACCACTTTAATCCAGCTTTGGCAGTATACTTCAGGACATTATTTTGTCTCACCTTCCACTGCTAATGAACAAAAGAGAGGGCTACCAGAGAGCTGTATTTAATATGAATTACAGACATCAGCAGTTCAGTGTACTATCTGGCTACAGTCGTTATTATTCATTCATGACTAGTGACTTAGAAGAATTTAAAGCTCTACAAATAAATGAATGGTCCTGTATGGTACCAGTTATTAAATGTTATTAAATTATTATTTTACATTGTGACATTCCCTCTGTCTGTCCCAACTGGGCTGGGACAGTCCTGATTAAACCTCTGCCATCTCATTTTTTCAGCTACATTTAAAATGTCCCAGTTTCTTTCTTCTCCTCCCACTTTCCCCCTTATTATCAACTAACTTCAGTTGGTGAAAATTGAGTTCAAAATATAAAAGTAGTTTACCGTCCATTAATTCAGCAAGCAGAAGAGTAGAGGTGGGGCTAGAATCCTGCCCTTCTCAGTAGGCTTAGACCAAAGCACACTGCTGTTGCCTCTCCTAGCTTATGTGTTCCGGTTTATTAATAATGTTGCCACCAGACCGCACTCTTATGTTGGCTGGCCATCTATGTCCCAGTTTTCTTAAGTGGAATGTTGGAGATATGTTGTATAAGGAAATAAATCCATAAATACTGCACAAATTACCAGTAATTTGTATTTCTCTTGAAGTTATGACGCTCTATCTTACAATCATCTGAAAACTGCCTGGGGATCATCCTTGCAGCACTGGGGAAGTGGTGATTGGCATTTTGCAAGTTAAAAGAAGATAAAAGGTTGGTTTCAGGAATAGGATCAGTAGTTCTTTCAGTAAAGAATGAGTGTCATGTGTCAGCAGTACAGAAAGGTGACTGAAGTTCATAAATTGATTTTCTTCTTTCTGTTAGCCTTCAAATGTGCTGTAGATAATATATTTTGATGACACTGCACTCCATGCCATTGACTCACTGCAGATATGGTGAAATATAAATCAACACTAGATCCACTGCTGGATCTAGAAGCTTTCAACCCAGAAGATGATTATCATTGCATTTATCTTAGAAATCCCTGTCCCCCTCCTCCACCTAGGAGTATGCTCAGGGTACTGGTGTATTCTGAAGCCATGATCTGGTTATCCTTACCCAGGGTAGGTGTACACTTGTTCTAGATAGAGATGGAGGAATTATTTGAAGCAGTTGTCATTGTTGCTAACAGTCTTTGAGTCCACTGCGACTCATGGTGACCCCACAAGCTCCAAGACCCTCCCTGTCCTCAACTGTCATGCAGGCTCAGTAAATTGTGGCCTATCATGCCTGTCTTCTCTTCCTCTGTATGAAAGGAAAGAATGAAAGCTGATACTTTTAGTATGGAAAAAAAAGTTCACATTCATAGGGTTGCCATAAATTAAAGCTAACTTGATGACAATTATCAACAAAAGTACCACTATGATCAGTGAAACTGACAATCAAGTAGGTTTGGAAACAGAAATTGTTGAAAAAGAAAAAAGCAGTCATTGGAGCTATACAGACCACCCCAAAGGGGCGGCCTGTGGCCACCCCTTTACTGGCCAGATCGGGGCCACAACAACCTCACGCTGCAGCCTCAATCTGGCCTCCGGAGAGTGCAAAAAGGAGCCACAAAAAGCACCTCCTTTTTGTGCCCTCCAAGGGGCACCATAGCCATGGCAGCGCAGCTTTATGAAACCCCTTTGGTGCTGCATCATGTGGATGCAGCACAAGAGGGGCATCATGATAGTCATGCTGCGCGGACTGGTGTGTGCCAAAATGGTGACCTAAGGGCAGGGTTAGGCCATCCAGCGTGTGGATGCTGCACCCTAACTCTGCCCACAGGCTGGTTCAAAGTGCCGGTCTGTATCGGGCCATAGACAAGCAAGGCTGGAATACACAATCTCAAATTTATGCTCTTGTATAATGCATTTTGATAAATTTCCCATTACATAAAATGTAGGTTGGATTTCAGACTAAGTTGTCCTCAATGCTAACTGAAATCAGTGTGAGTCAAATAAAGTCAGAACTTGTTGCATTGAGACCTAAGTTCAACTAACTTTACAGCCCTCTGCTCTAGCCTTTAGCAAGAAAAGTATTAAAACCTGCCTGCAATCCATTAGGACCAACCAGGCAACAAGTCCTTTGTTATTCCTTTGAACCTGATTGGAGCAAATCACACATTAGTAGCATTCAAAGATTAGAAAAGCCATGCAGTAATGAAAATAATGACCCAACACAAACACTGAAATCATTAATATGCAGGAGCATGTCTATTTCATGACACAGGTTACTGAAAGCTCATCACCTTTGCATTTTCCCCTAACTTTGCTTGCCTCCCCAATGAGTGCTCAGACAAATTGATTTTTTTAATCCTAATTTTCAAAGCTGTTCATGTTTTCAGTCTACCATAGAGACCATCTGTCTCTCCAAAACCATGACTTCCTTTGACAGCTCTGTTCCTCGGGAACAATGGAGCTGCCAACTGTGAGAGCTAAGTGAGCACATGGTGCACATCATTTTGTGCAGCTGACCTACTGCTGGGGAATTTATTCTTGTAAAAGATTAGAATAGCCATAAACCCTTACTGACTCTCCAGCAAAATGAACACAGTGATTCTACTATTTAGCTTTCCTTTAATATGAAAACCAACAACACCTAATTATGATGGTCTGCAGTAAAGAGATTCTTCACTAAGAGTCTATCGATTATGATGATCATAATGACATTTAGAGCATTCAAAGTGCTTATTATGCACAGCATGTTATATGACTTTAAGTTGTTCCCAAGTTATAGAAACCCTAAGATGAACCTGTCACAGGGTTTTCTTGGTAAGATTTGTTCAAACAGGGTTTGCCATTACCTTCCTCTGAGGTCGAGAGTATAGCCAGTTCAAGGTCACCTAGTAGATTTCATGGCCAAGTGATTTTCTGGCCACCTCAAGTCTTAGTTCAAGACTCAGAACATTAGACAACACTGTTTTTCTCATTATACATTATCATGTTTTAACCTTTACAGTGCAAGCTAGGACAATGTTATTATTTCTACAGTGCAGATAAAAGAGCAATATGCTTTAGTTGTTGGAGGGTTTGGGGAATTGTAGTACAAAAAGTAACTTTCCATATTGGAACCATGGAGATAGCTTGGGTTGGGTAGGGTTGAGGATTTCTTTGTTTTGTAAGAACTTATGAAGTTGGCATGTCCCAAATCATTATGTAAAACAGAACACAGTTATTCTTTCATATTCAGACTTTCCAGAATTTTGCAATGCAGTTCTTTAAGAAATGTGCATATAGTAATGCATGTACTGGGGAAAATGAACACAAAAATGCATATATTAATTTTTAAAGAATACAAAACCACATTACATTAAGGAGGACTGTGGCAAAGGATTTTTAGGAAGTGTTGCTTAGAAAAATGTGTATATCAGGGCAAATATGCACACAAGCTTTTGTGCAGATATCTTTAAACTGGGGGAACACCAACTGAAAATAATGCAAAATATGAAACACATCTGCCTCTATTGGTTGCGTAGTTGTAGATGCCAGAGGATATCAACTTTTAATGACTTTACAGCCAGACCCTTGGTTATGGAATTGTATAACCAATTGTGACTCTTTTCTAGGAAGCTACTGTCAATTTCTATTGCACCTCTATGATACAGACAAATTCTACCCTTAGATTAAAACCACTGGCATAACTCAGTTAACTAAGTAGATGTGCTCCAGCACATTACTGTATTAACAGAAAATTTGGTACCAGAGGCAGGAATAACATGGCAATGATAGGGATAGGTTGCTGCACCACAAAAAGAAGAGCCATTCAACCGGTTTCAGCAAACTTTTTCTTCATAACTAAACAAGATGCTCATGTGAAATGAAATAACCGGGTCAGGTAAACTTTGCATTAAGTAGAAAAAAAACATTCTTAATCTTCTAGAGACCATTTGAAGGCTTCTGCCAAAATGCAAGGATGTCTGACTTACCTTTCCCCCCACCATCCACTGTAACACCATAAATGAGCATAGTTCCCAAAGGCTTTTGGTGAAGGTCTTGAACAAAAAGGATTAACCCATGCCCTCCTGAGTTAGGAGTGGGCTTTGGGAATTCCCTGAAGTCACTTCCTATCTCACTCTGTCTCTCTTGTGCTTCCCATCAGCAAAATTTCTCTACTCTGGGAGTATATATAAAAATAAACCTTTTGTAGAATCATCATGGTGTAGTGGTTTCAGTTTTGGACATAGGGAGATCAGGGTTAATTTTCTGCTCAGCTGTGGAAACACACAATCAAACCATCCCCAACAGATGGCCATCCAGTCTCTCTTTAAAAGCCTCCAAAGAAGAAGATTCCACCACACTCTGAGGGAGTGCATCCCATTGTCGAACAGCTCTTAAAGTTCTTCCTAATACTGAGGTGGAATCTATTTTCCTGTAGTTTGCATCCATTGTTCTGGGACCTATTCTCTGGAGCTGCAGAAAACAAGCTTGCTCCAGTCTCAGTATGGCACTCCTTCAAATATTTAAACAGGGCTATCATATTCCTTCTTAACCTTCTCTTCTCCAGGCTAAATATATCCAACTCCCTAAGTCTTTATAGGGCATGATTTCCAGACCATTCACCATTTTGTTCACCCTCCTCTGGACACGCTCGAGCTCATTAACATCCTTTTTTAATTGTGGTGCCCAGAACTGGACACAGTATTCCAGATGAGGCCTGACCAAAGCAGAATAGAGTGGCACTATTACTTCCTTCAATCTAGACACCATACTTCTACTGATGATACACTATCTGTATGTACAGTGCTAGAAATAAATCTGATTTACCTATATGTCAATTTGCCAATCAATAATGGATTTAATGAGTCTTCTCTAGTTGGGATTAAATAACTGGATTCCAGCCAATCTGTTTTAAAGTCCAAAATCCAACTTGCTTTAATGGTTTATTTCTATAGACAGTTTCATGACATTCTGGAAGTAACTTTGTGTATTTGAATTTGTTTTCACTTGGATTTTTATTTATTTTGGAAGCCATCCTGAGGCCCATCTTTGGGTGGGAAATGAGGTGCAATAAAAAAAGCACCTCAATGCCATGCTGAATCGAAGGGATCATATGAGAAGAGTTTGTAGAGTTTACCCAGGTGTTTAAAAAACACACAACCCATATTTGTATCATGGGCCCCATACAAACAGTCCTAAGGAATAGAGCACAGCTTTGGCACAGTTTCCGGACTCTTAGGAGACATGCATGATTTAAACAGCTACCTCCAAAGTGACCCGAAGCAGCTTTATTTTGACCTGTCTGTATGGTGCCATAGATATACTGCCAAGCATCCTTTTCCAGGAGGCAGAATCTGATGGACACAGCCTAGCTAAACAGAAAGATCTGTACTATTGCAATTGCCATCTCTAAAGACTCTGTGTAGATCAGCACAACAGCTTTACCTGCAATACAGTGTATGGTAAGCATATCTTCTGGTAGTTTTTTATAGTTGTAGAAGTATCCCTATGTGTTCCTTCAAACTATTCAAATCATTGTTTGATAGTGCAGTGTCATCAAGAACATTTAAAAATTTCTTCTGGATTACTGCATTCCTTATCATTATAGTGATCTTTATATACAACCGGTCTCTTCTTGTGGTGCTCGCATGGGGCTCCTTGGAAGTACCATCAGCAGCGTATGTAAGTAAGAACTGTGATGACCACCTCTGCATATTTGCTTTCCCTTCATGAGAGAAGTACCAGTTTAAATATCCTTTGTATGACATTATCACAGCCCTAGCTGCATTTTCACGTGGAACAGGCTGTCTCATCATGATAAAATCCACCAATTAATCTGTTAGGCAAAGTGCATCAGTGCAAAGACTTACTTCAATTTGAGACAACTCTGCTACTTCCATCAGAACATGATGAATCTGTTTGACATAACATAGACTTTTCACTGTCTATGTAACTTTCCTAGTGAGTGCCACTCAGAGGCTTCACTGTGAGGTTGGGCAGGTTATATTTTAGAAGCTGTTTACATTTTACAGAGGCAGAGAATAGTGCACAGATGTACTTCAGCATGTCAAAAGAGATTTCTTTGATGATAAGGCACCTGAAATGATCAAACTGAAAGAATGACAGCCATAGGACCCAAATGATGCTTGGTGGTTTAGTATAAGTACCTTGCCCAGATACACACACCCTTTTTTATCTCTTCATGTCAAAACTATTATCACAATCTTGATCATGCCAGTCCTTAATGCTATGTTGTGTTTCCTCACTGTCTTCAGCAGGAATTCTGTGAGCTTTGGTCTTGTCCTGAATCCTATGAAGTGTCCTTTATATGAATCTTGTCCGCATCTTCACCAATAAATCTCACTATCAATGACCTCTTATCAGAGAAACTTATATCAGACATGTTATCTTGTATGACAGAGTAATACTTATCTTTTCTCAATCTGTTATATATTTTCTCTAGCACTTCCCTGGCCATAAAAACTGTCAGTTCATTCTGAATGGTTTCTCCACTGTAGTGATCATTACACTCTGTTGAAGAAGATGCACTCTGAAACTGCTCAACCATTATACCATCATACTTGCCAAGTTCCTTTAAAAGGCTAAGAAAATTTCTTTTGTTATCTGTGAATAGCCTGTGTGAAGATTCCCAGAATGCCAAGCTATGTACTGTGAAGAACACTGTAATATCCATTAGGTAGTTGAACATAGCCTTCCAATGGAGACTTTCTTGGTATATAATCTGCTGATTTCTGCACCATTGCTCAGTCTAAACCTAGATTTTGCTTCTATTCACTTGTAGTATGCAAGTGAAATGCTTGGGTGACTGTTCATGCTGTTTCAGAATATTACTTAACTTTGTCCGATCTTTGATCCTGGTACTCTAAAGTGAAGAACTCGCATTGGCAGATGTGGCTCCCAGAAATTTAACATCTTTATGTTATTTGTGCTATTTAACATCTTTATCAATGACTTGGAGCATACTTATCAGATTTGCAGATGACACCAAATTAGGAGGAGTAGCTAATACCCCAGAGAATAGGATCAACATTCAAAATGACCTGAATAGATTGAAAAGCTGGGGCAAAGCTAACAAAATTATATTAATCACACAGAAATGTAAGGTACTGCACTTAGGGTGGAACAATGAAATGCAGAGATATAGGATAGAGGGTGCCTGGCTGAATGAGACTACGTGTGAAAGGGATCTAGGAGTGGTAGTAGACCACAAGTTGAACATGAGTCAATAGTGTGATGCAGCAACTAAAAAGGCCAATCCAATTTTAGCCTGCATGAATAGAAGTATAGTGTATAGACCAAGGGAAGTAATAGTGCCACTGTATTCTGCTTTGGTCAGGCATCACCTGGAATATTGTGTCCAGTTCTGGGCACTACAATTCAGAAAGAATGTTGAGAAACTGGAGAGAGTCTAAAAGAGGGTGACTAAAATGGTGAATGGTATGGAAATCATGCACTATGAGGAACGACTTAGGGAGTTGGGGATATTTAGCCTGGATAAAAGAAGGTTAAGAGGTGAAATGATAGCCTTGCTTAAATATTTGATGGGATGTCATATTGAGGAGGGAGCGAGTTTGTTTTCTGCTGCTCCAGAGAACAGGACCCAGAGCAATGGATGCAAGCTGCAGGAAAAGAGATTCCACCTCAACATTAGGAGGAACCTCCTGACAGTAAGGGCTGTTCGACAGTGGAACACACTTCCTTGGGGTGTAGTTATTATTATTATTATTATTAACCTTTATTTATGAAGCGCTGTAAATTTACACAGCGCTGTACATGCAATCTTTTTAGTTAGACGGTTCCCTGCCCTCAGGCTTACAATCTAAAAAGACATGACACAGAAGGAGAAGGGAATGGTGACGGGAAAGGGTAAGAGGTCCAGCAGTTCCTCTCAACCTCCGAGGCCTGGACCAAGGCAGATGGACTGGAGGGAGGGCTTGGCTTCAAAATGGAAGGTTAATCATTATCCAGGGAAAATACATACTCACAGGTAGGATAATACATATACAGAACATAGCAATACAGGAAATGGATCGATAAACAGCCAACAACAGAAGATCAGATAGTAAGCGACAATTATGCGATGCCTGGGAAGGCTTCTCTGAATAGGATGGTTTTCAACTCCGTTTTGAAGCTGGTTAAAGAAGTGATGGCTCTTGCTTGTGGAGGAAGAAGGTTCCAGGAGTGAGGGGCAGCAAGTGAAAAGGGGCGAATCCGGAATGGGGCAGAGGAAATCCTGGGCTGGGACAGGAACCCTTGACTACCAGAACGGAGGGCCCTGGTGGGAAGGTGAGGAGAAAGAAGGTCTGATAAGTAAGGAGGGGGCCAGTCCATGGAGGGCTTTGAATGTCGACAGCAGGAGCTTATACTGAATGCGGAAAGGGAGAGGGAGCCAGTGAAGGGATGCCAACACAGGAGAGATGTGGTCAGAGTGGTGGGTGGAAGTGATAACTGCTGAAGGTGCCTGGGGCTAGGTTAGCTTCTACCTCTAGAAGGGCCTTCTCCACAGCTGCCCCAGCCCTTTGGAATACGCTGCCCACGGAGCTCCGCTCATCTACCACCCTGGCCCAATTTAGGAAGGACCTCAAAACCTTCCTATTCAAGCAGGCATTCCCCGACTAAATATCCTGTGGGCCTCCCTCCTCTTCCGTGGCCATGAGGATGGGCTAACGGGGCTTTTTTATTGTTTTTAGACTGTGTATTGTTGATGTCATATGTTTTTAACCTGTATCTGTTTGCACTTGTCGCATTTTGTAAGCCGCCCTGATCTTTTTGGAAGGGCGGGATATAAATAAAGATTTTATTTATTTATTTATAATGCGTGCAGCTGAATGCTGGACAGATATTAAAGGACGGAGGTGAGAAAAAGGAAGCCCAGCCAGGAGGACATTACAGTAATCAAGTCGTGAGATCACTAGGGCATGGACCAGGATCTTGGCAGTAGAGGCGGAGAGATATGGTCGGATTTTGGCAATATTGTACAAAAAGAATCTATAAGCCTTGGCTGTGGTCTGGATCTGAGGGATACACGACAGAGAAGAGTCAAAGATAAAGCCAAGACTGCGGGCTTGCTGGACTGGTTGAATGGAAATGTTGTCCACAGAGACAGAAAAGGAGTGTTGAAGGGTGGGCTTAGGAGGAAAGACAAGAAGCTCCGTAGTGTAGTCTCCTTCCTTGGAGGTCTTTAAACAGAGGCTGGATGGCCATTTCTCGGGAATATTAGATATTCTCTGATATTTTGCATCCCTAGTAGATGAAGAGTGTTGATTTTTTCCTCTTTGCTTTTAAATATAAATTATAAGCAAATAATGCTCAAGAAGTTTGAAGGAATTATTGAGTTACCATAAAGCAAAAACAATGTGCAAAAAACCCTGTTCCATGACCAATGGAAAAATATTAATCTTCCACTGCAAAAAAATGATTAAATATTGGAAAACATTCTGGACATATAATGGCCTTCCCCATGATTGCCCTCAGGTAATTCACAGTTAGGCTGCTGAAATAGGAATGAATTGATAACAGTAGAGCTATCATGAAATGATCTTCCATTTCAACTTGGGTCAGAAAAGGGGAGGACTTCTATTGTTTCAGATGCTTACATTTTTTTAAAGTCCATCAAGGCAGAAATATTTTAATGGAGGCCTTTAATGGAGAAAACTTTGGGAAGAAGGGATGGGGGGGGCATTTATGTTTACAGTTGCCTTCCAACTGTCCCGATTTGGCAGGGACAGTCCAAATTAACCCTCTGTCATCCCATTGTTTCAGCTGCTTTTAAAATGCCCCAATTTCTCCCTCATACTCCCACTTTCCCTTCTTGCTCAGCTTATTTCAAGTGCTGCAAACTGAGTCCAAAATACAAAAAATAGTTTGCACTTAGTTATCTTAGATGAAAGGACAGAGGGGGCAGAGTTTTCCCCTTCCCTGTAGTGTCAAGCTGAAGTGAAATGCCTCGGCCTCTCCTAATTTTGTGCTTTTTCTCATTAATAGTTTTTGCTATCTTGACCACACTCTGATGTTGTTGGCCACATGTGTCCAGGTTTTCATCTGTGAAATGTTGAAATATACAGCACTTTCCTTAGAAACATTTCATTGCCTATTGTGAAAAGCAGGATACTTTTCTGTCCCTTGACTAGCAAAGCTCTTGTTATGCCATGTTTCCTGCACATTACTTTCCTAAATGTTGCCTTGCTAGCCCTTGAATAATTGGATCCTAATGGGTAGTTCAGATACATTATAAGATCTAGTTATTCGATTTAAAATCAGGGTTGGGAGGGAGCCAATACTTGATAGAATTCTCAGAATCAGCATCCTTTCTAGGCTTGTTCTGCTGAAAGCAATGATCTGTTATGACTGCACATGTTAACCTTGTTTGAATAATGAAGGATTTATTCACTAAAGGTTGAACAAAAGTTTAAAATTTCTAATATGAGATTTCATATGGAGTGAGTGACAGTGTAATTCTAAACTTGGATGAGTTTATAAATCCCTGCAAATTAATATACATTGGCTAATTAGTGAGCTAGAAAGCTCGATCCAAGTCATAATATTCAAACAAGTATCTAATCCTAAGCTCAGCAGTAACTAACATATACCAAAGCATATACCAACATATACCAATGAGGCCCTGGTGGCCAGTACTGTAGCCAAAACATTGTGAGTTCAGTCCTGCAGAGCTCCAGGTTGACCAAGCCTTCCATCCTTTCATAGGTTGGTAAAATTCGTAGCCAGCTTGTTGGAGGCAATTGGCTAACACATTTTAAACCACTTAGAGAGTGCTTCAGAGTATAAAGCAATATAAAAATGTAAGTGCTATTGCTATTTCTATTGCTTTATTTATTAATTATTATTATTAAACTTTATTTCTAGAGTGCTGTAATTATACACAGCGCTGTACAAGGTCAGTAAAATTAAGGAGTATATAAAAGCCTGCCCAAGGCGTACACTCTAAGATAATAACAATTAAAAAAAAGGAGTAGATAAAATTACCATGTAGAAAAGAAAAGACAAATTAAAAACATCAAATATAAAAGCAAATCACATCACATCAAACATTATCAGACAGTCAGATGATAATCACAAATTCCCTGAGAACGCTTCCCTAAACAATATGGTTTTCAGTTCAGCCTTAAAGCTGGTAAGGGAAGTGATGAGCCGTGCATGCAGAGGAAGAAGGTTCCAGGAATGAGGGGCAGCAAGAGAGAAGAGACGGATCCGGGACAGGGCAGAGAAAATATATTGCTATTATAATTCTGCCTCCAGTGGTTGGCTCTGCCTCTGTTGGAGATAACAACTCTTTTATACTGCTTTATAATCCGAAGCATTCTCTAAATGGTTTAAAATGAGCTAGCCAGAGAGCCTGGCGCATGATCTGAAATTTTCACAAAATGTATGGATTCAGGTGTATTCCACGCTTTAACACTCCAGATTTGTCTTGTATGAAAAATGAAGACTAGAGATCAAAAGTTAGATAGGTTGGATGACACCAACCATAAAAAAGCACAGAGTTTCCGTAAAAAAATGTTTAGCTATTTCCTGACTTCATAATGCCCAGATACATGCAGGTACATTCGCTGGATTGAGAAATGTTCCATCTGCACACCATCTGTTCTCTGTTATGTTCCTTCTATGCATGTGTGCACCAGAGCAGGGAAATGTTATCCTTTTTACTACAAACCCCAGAATCCCCAATCAGCACTTCCCTACACCAGTAGTAAGTATCCACATTGTGATACCTTTTGTCTGCTAGATACTGGGACTACACTTATCTCCTGTATTGGCAACCTTTTTCCTAGTGTGATGTTAGTAAGATGACAAAGAACACACCACAATAGAATGAGATCACATTATGGGAAACCAAATCCCATGATCCTTGAGGTTTATGAATGGAAGACCCTTGGTGTAGTCAACAAATGTTACTTTCAATGTCTTGACATGCATTGTGCTTAGCTGTATATCTGTCTAGTCAACTCACATCCAACCAATGAGGTATAAGAAAACTGAACTTTATTGTGGAACTTAAAAACAGCAACTAAGAGTGATAAAGAGTGGCAGGATGAGGTTTGAGAAAAGAAATACATGGACAAGGCCCTTCAGACAACAGAAAGTAGCTGACCTGAAGAGAACAAAGCCAGAGGGAGCAAATCTGTAAGGGAAAATCAAACACGCACACAAGGAGTCAGGCCTGAAAAGTTGTACAGAACACATTTATAATTACAGAGCAAAAGTCCATAATAGAAATACCCTGTTGGGACATAACATGGGACAGAATATTTAAAGAAAACAATGGCGGGTTACAGACCGCCAAAAAATACGTATGGAATACGTATTAGGGTTAGGAAGGAGCGGTGCTTCCGCACCCCCCTAACCCTAGTACGTATTCCATACGTACAACATGGCGGCGCCCCTTCCACATGGGGGCCGCCATGTTTACGTATCGGACGCATAGCGTCCAGACATGTCGTGGTGCCTATAACACTGCGAATGCGCCAGCGGCGCCTCACGATGTCATAGAGGCGCCGCAAGAAGGAGCTCCATTTTGGAGCTCCTTTTTTGCTCTGCGCGGGAGCCGCGCGGTGTGGCTGCTGCGGCTCCCTCATGGAGCAAGCGGCGGCGGCGGGAGACCGCCACAAAGCGGCGGTCTGTAACCCGCCTATGATTAGACATTTTATGGCTAACCCATTATTTTTTGCTAGCAGAAGCAAAGGAGGAAATGTTTCTCAATTCAGAGGTGAAAGAGAAACAGATACTACTGTATAATAGATTTCACCCTGCCAGACACTCAGACTATGAACTGTTGTTAGAAACACCTGGATATAAAGATGAACATTAGACAAGAAACAATTCCCTCATTATTTGAACTGATGTTAATGCAGGCAAGAAACAAATCACAAATGATCTTGACATTTTCTTTATTAATCAGGTAGCATTAATTAAACTGCATTTCATAATTCAACCAAAGCCTTCAGTTGCATAATAAAGAAGGAGAATAGGCTAAATTAAGGAGATGCCATGTACCAGCTATTCCTTACTTTTTTATTCTAATTGTTCCACTTTATTTCTTTCCATTTTTAAAGTCTAGGAACCAGCTGAATGACCTAGTTCCTATTAAATTTGTTACTTTTCCCATTTAAAATTGCTGGTTTTGTTTTTTACACTGGATACAATTAATCTGTTTTTAATCTGTTGGTTTTTGTTCAGACTGGATTATGAATATTGAATCCAGATCTATTTACATCAGAAGTGGAAAGCACATGGCCCTCCGTATTCTGTTAGACTCTAGCTCCCAGAAGGCGTAGCCAGAATAGCAAATGGTGAGGAATGCTGGGAATTGTGGTCCAAAAAATCTGGAGGGGCACATGCTTCGCATCTCTAATTTTAATGTATCCATTTTTCATTTAGTGTTATCTTTTCTGAATCTTCCTTACGTCTCTGATATGGGTGCATATACACTGTAGAAACTAACTGCTATTGCTCCAGCCTACAGAATCCTGGGATTTGTAGTTATATGAGGCACCAGCATGCTTTGGCAGAGATGGCTAAAGACCTTGTAAAACAACAAATCCCAGGATTCCATAGGAGGGAGCTACAGCACTTAAAGCATTGTCAAACTGCATGGTTTCTACAGTTTATTTATTTATACAGGGTAGGTGCATCCTACATTAACTGTAATCAGAAAATGATACAGACAGGTGATCTGTTCACTTTGCACATGAACCATGAATCTACTCTGCTGCACTGAAATCCCACTTTCAATGGGATGCTGTTTGGGGAATTCTGAAAGTTGTAAGCCAAAACATAACATTCTTAATATTTCAAGTAAATAGCCACCTTCTGGAAAACCCCAGGTGTAGACGGGTCACGGGCTTAAAAGCAGTTGCCAACACTATTGAAATTGTTAGCAAATACAACAGCTTTTGGCCCATAGATGTGTCCAGGCTTTGTGAGACCCAGCTAATTTTATTTTATAAATCTTTATCTACATATCCACCCACTTCCATTTTGGTTCTTGATGTGGTATAAGTGAACACTGTCCAGGATTAATTTTTACATGATAATAAATAATATTTTAGGTATGGTCAAATGAGAAGATGTGGCCAAGTTGAATTATGCTGGCTGCCAAAATGATAATAATATTCCCAGGCAGTGGTGATTTAATATTTCTTCATCAGAAAAATAATTAGCTTTGAACATTTATTTGATAGCTCAATGATCTTGCCATTCAGAGATGGCATACAGCATGCTGATGGTTCCATTTTTATTCTAATTTATGTTTCCTGGAACAGTTACTGTGCTAGACTGCTAAATAAGGGGGAGGAAGCCTCTCTTGTGTTAATGGTTTTATGTTTAAGGGCAGTTGACATGCAGTGCAATGCATCTGAGACTTTGCCCACATTTGCTACCTACCATAAGCCACTGCTTGCTGATCCAAATTATACTCAGCTGGGTCTGTTTCATTGGCACTGACACTGTAGTGGAACTGGTACCAGAGAATGGCATCAGCAATTTGTATTCGGTGTTGTGAATACTGCACTGGATTTGGTATGAGGAGTATGTTTTCCATCTAGGACAGTGGTACTCAAACATTTTACTCTTGGAATCCCTTTTTATATCTACATGAGGATGTTGCCTTTCCCCTTGATGTAGTGTATGAATAAAAATATTTTATTTGCTGTGCATATTTTCATTTGCACATTCATGTATATTCATATTTAAACATTTTATAAGCAAGTCACATTGTTCAAATCAGAACACTTTCACTTAAGTAAATTCAGTATTTAACTAAGTGCATGTGTAAATTTTACACATAAAAAAGTTTGGGAAGAGGATGAGCGAGTGATAACAGCCTCCAAGTCCTGCGCTTCCCCATGGTTCCTGCCCCAACACTTGAGAACCACTGATCTAGGACATACTGGGTTTTTTAAGGATTAACAGAACTATTCAATGTTGTTTTAACTTTGCACTTCATACTAATGTAACTGCTTTGTTTTAATTTATGGTGTAAGCCACTTTGAATCCTATTTATGAGAAAAGCAGGACATAAATAAAATAAGCAATAAATTAAAATAGTAGGTAGAGAATTGGTTTACTATTGCAGTGAATGCCTTTGCGGTAGTACCAGATTTAAACATAAGTAAAGTCAATCTTCCATATCCATGGTTTCTGCAACCATGGATTCAATCATCCATGGCTTCAGAATACTCCCCCCAAAAATAAAAATCCCAAAAGCAAATCTTGATTTTACCATTTTATATAACGGACACCATTTTATTACCCTACTGTATATAATGGGACTTGAACATCCACAGATTTTGATATCCATGGGGGTCATGGAACTAAAACCCAGTGGATACCAAGGGCCCACTTTATACTTTAGACAATATCTTATCGTCATAACAACAATATTTATTATTTCGAAATTTTAAATGTTACATACTACATATTGGCCTAAATCTAATTGCTAGTTCCAACCATAGTAGACCTATTGAACCAATGAAATTTACATAGGTGTTTGCTTACCAATTTTCCATTGTTTCAATGGGGCTCGACAGACAAGTAGCTTCGTGCCACCAGTCTTTCCCCCTCGTCGGTGCCACAGCAGCCGCACTGTGCAGCATTGACACACGCCCTAAAAATAAGCTGCCATAATGGCACTCTCACATGCACTTCCGGCGAGCACCATTTGGGCGCACAGATTCCAGCATGTCATCATTGCATGCCTTGTGTTGGTGGGGCACTGGCAAGATGGTGTATGGGCTCCACTAGAAGGGCTGGCACATATGGATGCCCAGCCTTCCGGAGCCCTAGAATCGACCCTATGACAGTGCTTTTGGCCGTCTGTATCAATCCATAGGCTACTCCATTAAGGAGTGAATCAAGGTGTTTTGCTTTGAAAATACTTGGAGTGTGGCATAGTTTAGGTCTGAATGCACTTTAACTTGGTTCTGGCTAACAGTGACGAAAACTGTTAGATTAGAACCAGGAACCAGAAATGAGGCATTAATTCTGTTGTTAGGATCAAACAGAATACACCCATTCAATCAGTGGAATTTACAGAAATGTTGGTCTAAATATTCCTATTGATTTAATAGCCCTACTCTATTTGGAATTGGATTGAAGTATTTTAATTCTGTTCTAATTATGGTGGCTGGATTGTCGGTCTTAATAAAGCATGAACCCTATATTTAGATTCAACTAGTGTAGATCCGTTAAATCAATGGGTCTTAGAAAAGTACTGATTTAGCAAGTTCCTACTGATTCATAATAATAATAGATCTGGACCTAGGTTTAAATCCCTAATTAGTCCAGAAGCTCACAAAGCTGCCCTGGCGAATCATTCTCTCTTAGCCTAAACAACTTCACAAGGTTCTTTTGATGACAAATAGGGAAAGAAGAAGAACTATATATGTCTCCTTGGAGAATAGATGGGATAAAAATACAATAAACAAACAAACTATTTCAACCAATCTCCACTAATCACCAAGGGATGACTTGCATGTGCAATAATACAAATCAGTGTTTGATTATAATTCCAATGTTTAGTTGGTTATTAAACTTTTTAAATAGCTATGCTTTATTTCTATGAAGGCAGAGAACACAAAATGGGAATGACTTGAAGATACATTGTTCCTGTTGTCATTTGCATTTGAGTTGTTTCTGACTTACGGTGACCCTAAGGTAAACTTAGGACAGAGTATTCTTGTAAGATTTGTTCAGCGGGGTTTTCTCTTTCCCTTCCTCTGAGGCCGAGAGAATGTGACGTGCCCAAGGTCACCCAGTGGGTTCCGATGGCTAAATGGACATTTAAATCCTGTCTCCGGAGCTGTAGCCCAAACTTTAGCCCAGAGCTGTAGTTCAAACCACTCTGCCACACTGGTTCACTTGATGACACATAACAAGGTAATTTTTATGTATAGATTCATTTACAAATAAATACCTTGAATAAAAACAAATGTTAAAAATTCATTACACCATATTGGGGAAGGCACTGACCAGGTGACCTCTAGGTCTGCCCAATCCGTTGTTCAGGCATGAACTGTTGACTGACAATTTCAAGACTGGACTTGGACCAGGCAGCATCTTTAAAGAGAGGACTTTTCTGTGACAGTCCTTTAAAGAAAGGCATTTTTCCTTTAAGGAACAACACATTGCCAACCTCTCAAGAAAGCTGAAATGTGATCAATACCTGTAAACATGCAGTGTTTATCAGACTTAACATACATTGATCCAGCTCTCACTTATTTACAAAATGGTTTGTTCTTATGTCTCATTCACCAGAACATCAGACCTATTGTTCCAAGCAGAATTTGTAATCCAACTTCCATTTCATTTTTCATGTAACTACTGAACAAGCAGTCAATGGGGCATGAATTCTGCTTTGAAAGTTATTAGAAATGTTTATAATCATTTATTGTTTTTATTTTTGTACCGTCCTGTAATTTCCAATCATGGGGTTTCTTGGCAAGATTGTTCAGAGGAGGTTGGCTGAGAGCATGTGACTTGCTCAAGGTCACCCTGTGGGTTTCATGGCTGAGAGGGGATTTAAACCCTAGTCTCCAGAGTCATAGTCCAGCACTCAAACCACTACACCACACTGGCTCTCCATGGCAATAATAGGGACCACAATTTTGGATTTCAACTGCCATTAGCATTAGCCAGTATAGTGAAAAATAATTAAAGCTGTAGTCCAATGATATCTGGAAGGCCACAACTGTCCAAACCTGTTTTATAAATTACCTGTATATCAGAGAAACAGAGATTGTAGTCACAAGTTGTAGATGCATTAGTGGGATTTCCTTCCAAACCGACATGCACAGAATTGCAGAAGTAGGTAATCAATCAACACACTTTTACTGGAGAATAGACCTAGCTGATCTCAGTACCACATATGGGAATGCATTGTCCAGTTCTAGCATCTTCCCAAAACATTCACTCTAGAATTTATTGTCTATTTATCTGTAAATGTTTTCTCTTTATCTGTAAATAATCCCTAAGAGCACAGTGAAAAATGGTACCCTTTGCTGAAGACAAACAGAGGGATACAAGTAAAAGCAGGATAGATATTCTGATAAATAACTTTACGTTCAAGAAAACTGCTACAAGGCTCTGTATATTTGCTTTCTTCTTATCTAACATGGGACCCACCAAGCTGATCAAAATGGCCAGTTAACAACTCTGTTCAATGGACCAACAATAATGTATGGTCACTTGGGCACCCACTATGCTGTTATGTTGAAAGTATACTGTAAGAACAGCTAGTTTTAAGACATCTTACCTCATTACTGAAAAATCCTGTTTGGGGGAAGAAGCACTCAATGTTTTATATTGTTTCCAAACGTCTAGCTGATTTGTTTTGTGAACTGCATTTTTTTAAAAATAAAAAGTACAGTTCTTATTTTTCATATGAAGTTCCTCCCATATCACAGGACCTGTACAAAAACAGTTTATCCCTTCATTTTTAAAAATTAAAATTTGAAACAGCAGAGTCCTACAGATTTTTGACACCTGTCTCTCACAGATCAGTTGCTGTATGCAACTGTCAATCTAAATTAGCTTCCAAATCCAGTTGATTTTAACTACCAAATGACACACCAAGGAGCTTGTCAAGTGATAAATAAAAAGAGTAATTTTCATCCATTTGCAACAGCAGTTTTTGAAGCATATCATTCCCTTTGCATGTATGGTAGCAGACTGTCATAAAGGAAATTGCTAGGATCATAAAAATGGGCATTTTGAAGCTTTTTCCACAAACTAGAGTGATGGTAATGAGAAGCATCAAGTTGTTTTGCCAAAGCAATAACACTGATCTTAGCTTTTGTCAGATCCTGTATCTAGCAGCCTGGCTTATTACAGCAGCCATAATCCAGAGGTCAGTTCCTCCTCTCTGGTATGTTTTTAATTATTAAAGGAGGTATCTGTTAAATACAAATGTTAGGACAAATCCCATTGTGCTATCCACTCATGATGAGTAGGTAACTAACATGACAAGTTTTGTTTATGGTTCAAACCATTGAACAGTTGTGAATGAAGTTCTTTGGCACAGTTTTGGGAGCACTTTCATACCTGGACCCCTGATCAAAGGAGATTTTCTTGGACCAAGTCCATTTTACCCAGTAAAATCTGTTTTTAAAAAATGCATGACTCTGCAACATCTGAGGCAAAAGTCCCCCTTCTCCCAGCTGCAGTCTGGGTTCTGAGATCAGGTTTACAATGGAGATGCAAAGCAGGGCAGGGAACAGATTTTGGATGATTATCAATGATGAATTCTTTTGGGACACCCCTACATTGGCCATCCCATTGTATAGCAACAGTTTATAAGATATGAGGAATAATGTATCTGTTTAGACAAAGACAAGGTAGTTCATTTACTCTTCATAGTCTGTGCAGTGGGAAGAGGGCTCTTTTTTTAAAAAATCTACAACAGGGTAGGGAACCTCAGGCCATGGGCCTGAATTTGCTCCACCTGTGGTCCCAAGCTGGTCCTCTTTAATTCCCTGAGATGGCCATGCTCCTTGCCCATGACTCCAGTTTTTTAATGGAATTTTCCCTATTCTGAAAGGTTGCAATTCCTGACTCAAAGTTTAGTTACTGACAGTAAAAGTTTTAAGCTAAAATATTTTAGAATTTGACCATCAAAAATGGAATTTGGCCCTTAGGTTGAAGGAAGTTCCACAGCCACACAAAATGTGTTGTCTGGCATTGTCTATCACCTTCATCCTCCTCCTCATAGAACTGAGCACCTGCTCATGACAGAGATTTAAAAAGGTCTGTTTGTGTATTAAGCATAGGTACGTTAAGTAACATACCTAAGTGTAACATACTGGTAATACACTTTGTGTATTAAGTGTAGGTACTATATGTTCATGTACAGTATAAGTCTAGAAATTTAGGTTAAAAAATTGACCCCAAAAACCTGCGTCGACTTATCCATGGGTCAATGTAAGTACTGTATTTTAACTCATATATATATATATATATATATATATATATATATATATATATATATTGGTAGAATTCAAAGATATAGCCATGTTAGACTGTAGAATGAGTACGTAGAGAGATCTTGTAGCACTTTTGAGACTCCCAAAGGTACACAATATGCCTGCTGGAATTTTGTAAGTTCTTTGGCATTGTTTTCCTTTCTTCATCCTTTACTTCCTTCATGAAATGCCCCTAGGCTTTACCCTCAACTTATCCACGGGTCACACCGAAATCCATAATTTTGGCCCAAAATTATATATGAGGCCAACTTATAGTGAAGTATATATGGTATGCTACAATTTTGGAAAATGTCAAGACAGTGGCATTTGAATAGTGGGGAAAACACTCCTCAGTGGTGTCAGTCATTTTGATTATTCATACAAGCATGACAGTAGTGGACAAGTTCTCCTACTTGTCTTTTGGGTTTATGGATCTATTTTCGTTGTACTAGTTGTTGGGTGAGGGGAGCTGCTCTTCTTTGCGCTCCCTGCCTCCCCTTTCTCCTCTTCCTGCTCTTTTTTTCCCTTTTTCTTTCCATCACTGGGCAGCTGTGAGGGTGGCCAGCTGCCAAGGCTTGAAGAGGAACATTGCTCTTCCATCTGAGGGTGAAAGCACACACCATTTAAGTTGAAACAGTCTTGCTCAGAGCAAGAATGGCAGCAACCTGAGCCAATCAGGTTCTGCTTTTGGGGATCTGCATCTCTAAGAACTCTGGAAAAGAAAGATCCACCCTGCCTGCCTTGCTGCTCCAATGCCTTCATTGGTCACACAGTTCCAAAGATGGCATCTGATTGGTTGAAGTATCACAGTCACCCTCTATCCAAAAGCATTATTTCAGTTAAAATTACGTCACGGCTGCAGGGGGGAAAATGTTACAGAGAACATCAGTGTTTGCTGATGCTACTGCTTCTTCACTCTACAAGTATTTGGAGGCTCTTCAACCTGCTATCAAGCCATGGAGCTTCATCAGTAACAGTGCCACTGATGCAAAGCATTGAGGGTGGGACAATCTGTCCACAAAGCATACATTCCATGACAAGACCATCTGATTTGGGCTGATTTGAATTGTTGGAGATTGCTTTGGTCCCCTTGCCTGGCGTACAGAGCTACTTTAAATAAATAGTGCAGCAGTACGTTTTATAATAATTGCTTCATAGGTATTGCCTAAGCTTTCCATTCCCTGTGCAAAAGTTTAAGCCATAGCCCTAAAGGTATGAGCCTAAATAAGTGCACTAGGAAGTCAATTGTAGTGCAATATAACCCTTCATCTGGTCATGAGGGAGCCACTATATGTTTGAACCAGGCATATAACCATATTATTCTGTAGCAGAAAAGGCACTGCAAATATTGCTCACTGCAGTGCAGAAACATGATAGCTTTGGGGTCTGTTGCCGCTCCAACCATATCATAGCCTTTGCTTCCTAAATGTACTAAACAAGCCATAATTTGGGATACCTTGCAGTTGTGCATAGTACACTGTAATCGAGGGCATTTGCTAAATATAACATATACACTACAACAAAAGTGTAGATATGGCACTTAGGCTGTCTAGCATTTGGGTTAGTAAAGTTTAAAATCATTCCTCTTTCTGTAGCATTAGGTTGCCTCCATCATCATCACTGTGTGATTAATTGTATAATGTTCTGCAGTGAAATGAAGGAAAGTACACTATGATAACCCTCCAATTTGGCAGATTAATCTGCCACCATCACACTTTCCCAGCTGCTTTTAAAATATCCAAATTTCTCCCTTCTCCTCCCACTTCCCCCTTTATCCTCAGTTTACTTCAGTTACTGCAAACTGAGTGCAAAAGTAATTTGTACACAAGTAACTCATTGTGGCTAAAGGAAAGGAAGAGTAGACAAAAAAAAAAAAAAGCAAACAGTTTCAGTCTCTCTGGCTGTGTATATTTTTCCTCATCAGTAACATTTGCCATCTTGACTACATTCTGATATTGACCACATGCGTCCCAGTTTTAGTCAGTGACATGTTGGTATGTGCTTGACCATTTAACTGGTTAGAGGAGAATGATTGGAAACTTGATATTTCTGTTGTTTGTGTGTACACTGCATAATGCTTTAATGTTAGTTGGCTCTCCTCTTCCACAGGGTTCTCATCCATGGATTGGAGCATCTCCGTATGGTCCCACCCCATTCTTCCCAATGGTAACATGTACATGTGGCCATGCCAATGCAGTCATGCACACATTGTGCCACCAATGGGAACAACAGGATTTTTGCTATCTGCAGGGGGCTCCAGAATGGAACCCCCACAGATAGACAACTGTAGTTCCTTATTAGTATTTACGACTAAAGCAAGGGTAGAAAAGTTCTTCTAGTGAGAGTGTCAAATTGAATTTCAAAGTACTTCTCAGTGGCAACATTCCAGTGGTAGACAGGACCAAATGCAAAAGGTGGGACCAAATTAATAACAATTATTATTATTATTATTGCATTATGTACTTTTAATTGATGTAAATGCTTTTAACTTTATTATGTATTTATTTGTTGTATTTTAAACTGTTGTTCCTCACCTCGATCTACAGGGAGAGGTAGGTAAAAGATGATGATGATGCGTTCTTGCTCCCAGTGAGTAAGTCTTAGGAAGTATGCGTCCAACTACTGGAATACCTTTACAAAAGACAGGAAACCACCAAATCATGATATAATAAGCAAATGGTCATGAACATCTGGGAAACTGCAAAGGGACAGATCCATTCCCAAGACCTGAGGTTCACCACTTCAAATATCTATATAGTTGTTCCTCCCTATCCACTGATTTTTTTATGCATGAATTCAAGCATCCATGGATTGAAAATATTCCAAGAAATATAAATTCCAAAAAGCAAACCTTGATGTTGCCATTTTGTATTAGGCACACCATTTTACTTTTACACTGTACTTAATGGGACTTAAGCATCCATGGATCTTGATATCCAGGGGGGTCCTGGAACCAAATCCCAGCAGATACCAAGGGTATAGGCAAGTATTTCAAGTTTCAGTGCTTAATCTAAAACAAGGACAGAAAAAGCACAGCTTGCAGCACACTTTTTTCCTGCCCGTTGCTTATTTTGAGTCCTCCTAACCTCACAAAAACTGGGGAGGGGCACTTAAAAATAGATAAAAATAGTCAGTCAGTTTGCCTTCCAAGTGACTTCTGATGACTTCAGAGTTGGATTGTGGTCTGATTTTGGGGTTATTTCAGAGTCTGTGATGCATCAGTAGGGTTGCTAGATTTCAGGGTATAGGCTCTGATCTCAGATCCCAGGGCCTAGAATCTCCAGTGAGATGTAACCAGTTGGGAGACAAGGGTGCAAATTCTCCAGTTTTTATGGGCTAAGATCCAGGCAAGAGGAAAGGTCTGTATGCAAATCTCCAGCCCATCTATGAGCTCAGCATCTTGCTATAATTTTCAAGGCTTAAATGATTTATTGGTGCACATTGCAAAGACCCTCTGGGAAGTCTATGTATTTACTTATCTTTTTTCCTTTTCTCACAATCATTGTGGTGCCAGGCTCACACTCTATTCTAGTCTGCATACATCTTCTGACTAGGTTAAATAGTTATATCATCCAAAGAGATCATATAGCATCTTTAAATCTTACTGAGAGAAAGAAGTCAGTAGCATTAGCTTTCGTAGCCTGGGGCCCAAAGCAGAGGGGCCAAATGACATAGTTTCCATTCGCATTTGGGGCATAGCGTTTAGATGATGCTCACCCCGAATGGAGATGGAAGCTGCGCCAAGGCCACATCTTTGTGGAAGAATTGGGCCAAAAAGGAGCAGACAAGATCAGCTCCTTCTACTGGTCTGGTCAGGGACCACAGCGACAGCTGCGATCAGGGCCGGGCGCGTGCAGTTGCTGCGGCCCTGTTGTGAATGCCACCAAAGTGGTTGTGCACCACTCTTTCCAGGCTGTCTGTTTCAGCCCTAAGTTTACTTCATCAGATGCAAGGAGTAAAGTGCCTAGGAACAGACTTTTATACCTATGAATGAACAGGTAATGTGTGTAAAATAGCAGCAAAAATGCAAAACTTGTGTTAAGGTGACATGTTCAGTTTTAACTATGGTTGTTGGGAGATAAAGGTGGCAAAAGAGATATTGGCTAAAGCCAAGGTGAGGTACTTTCATTTACTCATCCTTTAATGTGATATATATGCCACTCTCTGTCAACAGTGCCCTTCAGCACTCTGCACTGGGCAAACAGGTCAGTTTCTGTGCCAGAGAATAAATAAGCCAGACATTAGAAATGAGAATACACAAAACCCAATTACGGAACACTTCAATCTTGTTGGACATTCCATCTCAGACCTCAGACCACCAGTCCTTCAACAACAACAACAACAACAACAACAACGAAAGAAAGAAAGAAAGAAAGAAAGAAAGAAAGAAAGAAAGAAAGAAATAGAGCAGAACTGGAGTATATTCACAAACTCCAGTCCATCAACAATGGGTTGAACATAGATAATGGTTTCCTAGCACACTATACATAACACCATTAAAAAACCCAGTCTCATGAGTGCTCTCTTACCAATTTTATCACATGTCTTCTCTGTTTCCCAGCCAGCATCTTACTACATTCCAATAACTCCCTCCACCACTCATCTACTCACCTTGTCTTTAGGCAATATCTTTCCTCCTACCTTTGTCCCTTCAGTTTGTTAAAATTGAACTTGTCACACGATCACCACAACCAAATGTTTTGCATTTCTGTTGCTATTCATGCACACAACCTGCTCATTCATAAGCATAAATGTTTGTCCCTAGGCACTTCACTCCATACATCTGATGAAGCTGCCTTTGTTTATGAAAGCTTATGCTATCAGCTTCTTTCTCTCAATTTCTATTACAAGATCCCTTTGCATACTGATCTAGACTAATATGGCTGTGTCTTTGAAATATTCCTCATCCTGCCTTCCTCAGTGAGAAGGAATAATCCCCTCATTTCACCTTGACCTTGGAAAAGGCTGATTAATTAATGCTTCTGTCTTAATTTCCAAATATATGTCCTCTGCATGTATGCACATATTTGAATGCCATGCTGTAAGCAACTATAGTAGATACTTAATGTATAACACTCAATGACATTACTGGGGACCATTCCTAGGTCTCAGGTTTTCAGCCAGAAGTATTAGGGTCTGGGATGCATTGGAAATCATATGCATCTCAGGCCTAAATGTTGAAAATAGGGTTCTGATCTACCCACAGTTGTTCATTCCTGGTCTAGAACACTGTTATATGCCAGTAGTTAGCTTTTGTATGATACTTTGTCTTTAACCCTTTAATTCTCAATTTGAGAATTATTGGGAGGGGGGTCCTTCAAAATAATAATATTGAGAAACTAAGTCACGATATTTGATATTTCCACCATAGTCTATGTTGTTACAGTTGTTTCAGGGTCTCTTTTCTCCTATTTTGAATTCAGCAAAAGTCTGGGAAACCCTGATCTTGTTTCTTGTATCATGGGAACAGTGTCTTGGACTTAATGTGCACCACAATGGCAGGATACAGACGGGCAAAAAGGGGTGTGTTCATGACGTCATGAAGGTATAACCTTCAGACGGCCCTTACCTGAATGCCGCCATGAACACGCCGCCCGCACGCCCCAAGCGGGAAGAAGCGGCATTAAAAAGGTGCTGCTTTCCCCCGCTTCTTTTCTATATAGTGCGCAGCTGCGCATCTCCGTCTGTAAGCTGCTGCACCGGTACGCCAGAATTGCTACGCCGCTAATTTAAGTTGCCCATTTAAAAGCTCCATGTCTGCTGCATCGCATAATGAGTCGGGGTCCTGGAACATGCGCAGTTTGCAGTCAGGCTTTAATTGCAGCGTCAGCTGCCATGCAGGTGTGGAAGCTGCAGCACAGCTGCAGTGCATTTTAAGACTCGTAACCCTAACCCTAACCCTAACCCTAACCCTAGAGCTTCATGTACGCATGCGCTGCTAGAATCGTGGAAAGTCTGGAATTTAAAGTGCACCCCTACACACGTTCCTGCGCCATTTTCACCTAACAATAAAAAAACGCTAAAACGTTAAATATTTACATATGTACAAGGGAGGTGATGGGGGATGGCAAGGGGACAGTGGTGGCAGCGGCGACAGCTGTGGCTGTGCATTGCAGATTCAGCAAGAGCGCAGGGACCAAGGGAGAGGAGGCATCCATGATGCTGGTGACATTGGCAATGTGCAAGCGGACAAGGATGCCAACACCAGCTGATCACCAGCTGGCAGGAGACCACCTTTGTTCTTGGCCAGGGCGGGGGAAAAAGTTTAAAGAGGCTTGGGTGCTTTAAATGTGCACATATGCTTTCTGCCGCCGATGCTGAGCGCCGCAGCTGCGCAGCTGCATATCCGCCAGCCGGCAAAAAAAAAAGCCCCGTTTTTGGCCGCCCGTGAGGAAGCTGCCTCTCTCTTTGCGGCGTCCTCTGAGGCGGCGGTATGGAAACTGCGGATCAGAAACGGCCCCAGGTGAGGCGTCTTCACTGCCCCCCATGTGGAAGCCCCATACACCTGAGCCACGCCCCCCGGGGCGGGCAGTCTGGAGGCTCCGTATTCAGCAGAATACACCTCCAAGACGTCTTCCCCTGCCCGTCTGTATCCCACCAATGCCTAGCTGCTTTCATCAGGGTGCTTCTGTAGCTGCTGAACTTTCTGTGCCACAACTCTTTTCTCCTCTTTTAAGCAGCAATAAAAGGATTCAAAATGACAGATTTATTTTTTCTGAAGACAGCATTTTGAAGAATTGCACAGTTAACCATGAATACAGAACACTGTAAAGTTGTTGCTCTTAGAAGATGGCAATATCTTTGCTGTGAACCTGTGTAGATTATCAGACAATGTGAGTTGCATGGTAAATACAAGTCATTCAGCCTTTCAAGAAAGCAACTTGGCACCATCTCCTGGGGTAAAGCATAGCCAAGTGACTACATGATACCACAAGAAAGAAAGTGCATATCAAATGGCTATATCATTAAAATTATTTAAGAAGACCTTGTTCGGATATGTATTAATATCAAGACTTGATTGAAAGAGCTTGCCCTGTATTGTTAGACTTCTCTTTTCTGTCTTTTTTAACTTTCTTTTTCTAAAATGTCCCCATAGAAGAAATAACAACAACAACAAATAATGAAACAGGTACCTGAACTGTGGAATCAGCATATGTGTAAATGCCAACTGCAGATTGCTTAGCAAGAACAGTAGAAAATTAACATATGTCAAAGGCTTCCAGAAATGGAGCGATGAAGCCATGGATGATTTAAGCATGGAATGGGGGGGGGGGAGCTATGGGAAATAGAGGCTTATGCTTACATCAATAGCCCTATAACTGAGGTGTGTGTGTGTGTTTATTTTATAAATCATGAAAGCCTTTGCTAAACAGTAAGAAAGATCACTTTCTTCCAGTGTTAAACTTTTTTCCAACTAAAGGGGATTACCTTTTTTTGGCTATATTTTTGCTTTTTCCACAGAGACATAGAATCACAGAGATCTGATCAGCCATCTAGTTCAATCTCCTGCTCAGTTCAGGATCTCCAGTTAGAGCACCCCTAGCATGTAGTTGTCCATACCCTTTTTAAAGATGGAGACTACACCTCCTCTCTGAACAATTGCTGAACTGATCCTAATGTCAAGAAGTTCCTTCTAATGTTCAGTCAAAATCTTCTTTCTTGTATCTTCAAATCACTGGACCTTTAAATTATCAGTATATGGGGGAGTCAACTGACTGTCCCATTGAATGAAATTACTAGCTGTAATGAGGATTGCTAGCTATAATGAGGCAGTCAAGGTGAGGGTTACTCCAATGGCCAGCCTTCAGCAACATCTTCAGTAGCATGGTGCCACTACCTGATCTAGACTACCTTTTCCTCAACAATGATGTGCTTGCATGGTGCTGGCTACAGAATAATCCTACACCTCAAGTGATGCCTCCTTGTGCTGCAAGGTAAGAGTGGGAAGACCTCTCTGCCTCTACTAGCATCTAGCAATTTCATCCAGTGAACTACCTCACATAGATCATAAATTCACTTCTTACCCAACAGTGGACTTCTCTCTTGGTTCAAATCAGAGCTTGGCAGTGTAGGGTTGTGTGTTTTTTGTTGTTGTTGTTGTTGTTTTTTTTTTTTTGGACAACATGGCCATGTTGGTTGGAGGATTCTGAGAGCTGTAGTTTAAAATTACTGGTTCTAATATATTGTATCAATAATATCCAGAATATCCAGAAAACGATGTCAGTTTTATATAACAATTAAGGGAGGCAAATAAAAAGCATAACTGGTTCCACTTGGGTTTCTTTGGCTTCTCTGAAACTAAATCCACAATGCAATCAAATTGAACTAGCAGTTCAACCAGTTCAGTCCCTTCCTCTACTAGGCCCATTAAAAACAACATCTAACTTTAGTGTAAAATACTAGAATAGAATGGAAGAATAAGCATCAAGCTAACAGCCTCAATTCCTCAGCCCACAAATAAGATCAGGTCATGTTTTACATTTTACACAATGCTCTATTACAGTATATTGCATAAAAAAAAGCACTATCTGTCTATGCTGGAATGTTTGGGATACTTCACTAGGACTTATGGACAGCACAGGAAATTGACCAGCAGCAGTTTCAAATAATTTATTCATGGAACACTTCATGAATATATGGAATGTATAGTAATGAGATCATAGCCATTAGGCTAAATAGCTTTAAAAAGATACATTAATGGAAGATGGTTCTATCAATGACCATTAGCCTTACAATAACTTAAATGGAATCCCCATACCAACAGGCAGCAAAATACTGTAATTCACGTAATAGAAACAACTACACTGGGAGAAGGGTAGGGTAAGGATCTCTTTAGCATGCTGTTTGTTGATTCTTAGGACCTCTGCTGCCTACTTTGTAAACTTTAAAACAGGGTAGATTTTACTTTGAGGGTAATCCAGTGCAACCAATTTTTAAGTTCAGGTATTCATAGGAGATTATTGCATTACCTTTGCTCCCAGCATAGATACAGGATGTAACTTTAAGAAGGCAGATGTTCTCACATTCACCCATTGCTGGGCAGCAGACAGACCACTTGCAACCCCGGCTTCTGCCTCAGCTTTTCAAGAACAGGAAAACCCATTCAGAAAAGATGTGGGAGAAGCCCGGGATGCAAACGGGCTGTGTACTGTGTAATGCGATTAGATCTACCTTCTTAAAGTTACATCCTGCATCTATGCTGGGAGCAAAGGCATATAGGCAAAGGATGGCCAAAAAGTGGTCATGGGGCTATGTTTAGATCCCCAAGGCCACATTCCTTTCAGGGACGTAGCCAGGATTTTGGGAAGGGGGGGGGTCTAGACTAAGTGCCACCATTATAATGGGGCTTGGTCACAGAAGTGTGGCGGTGTGCGCCATTCAATGTATTTAACGGGAGGGGTCCGGACTCTACGGAACCCCCCTCTATGTCACTGTTCATTTGGCTCCTTACCTGAGCTGGTGGCTCTGGGAAGCTGCCATTTTTAATTTCCCATAATGCTATGAAGTGCTCAATTTTGAACTTCTCCTCATGCTGTGGGGCATTCTGGGAAATTCTACATGGTAGAATCCCAGGCAGCTGCCACTGTTACCAGGTGAGTCCACAGGTGGGGATGGCTCCAGGGTTGGAAATGACCTACTTGGTGGCACTATATGGAAGACTCATGTCAACCCTGGAGCTGATTCTGAATTGGGCTGTTAATTTTTGTAAAAAAGAAAAAAAGAAGTTAACAAAACTTTCAAATATCTTCAGAAATGGTACTGAAGACAGTGAAATTCACAAGCTCATCCTTCCAGTGTAAGTGCTTAGTTCTTAAAAGCCTGATTTTTAAACATTAGTGGATCCAACCATGTCTATGGAGCTGAATTAGGGTTGCCATATCTTTGTATTGTGACAGGCACCTTCTTTATAATAGCTATAAGTCAGGGAGGTATGAACATGGTCTTCTCTCTGTTGGAAGTAGCTGTATACCTATTTAATTTGGCCGCCACAGATTACTGGAAATTTTATTCGGTTCAGTTTTTTATAAGAGTTAATTCACAGCAATTGTATATAATTGTTTTAAAAAGTAAATTTGTGAGATTTGTACCTGCATCCTTTAATCAGGATAAGGGATGTGACCCTCCAATAGTTTTGGACCAAAACTCCCATAATCCCTCACATTAACCTATGTTGAGTAAGTATGATGGAAGTTGCAATCCAGCCACTCCCAGAAGGTCTTGTGATCCTGTGTTCCCTTGCTAGATGGAGGAGACTTTTTAATTGATTTACTATTTCTCTACTCCACCTGTTATATCTTAAAATTTTATTCTAATCAGTATTCCAGTTGCCTCTCTGATTTAGCAATGGACCCTGTAGCTTGATTCTTTGAAACCAGAACAATTACTTTACATGTGCCTCAATTTAGCTCCATTTTCTTTATGTTGCTCTTGTCACCCAAGTCCTCTGGAGGCAAAAATTAGTTTAAAACTGGCTGCATTGATTCTCATTACTTCATCTCTCTCCATGTTTTAACACCATCTGCAGCTTTGCCTTCGACACCTTTAGCTAAAGCAGCTATATGAATAACGGAGGTCCCCAAATGAAGTAATCATTGCTGAACTCAAAAACATGCAAGACTTATGGTGGAAGCTGAGCAAGAACGAAGAGAAAATCTGTCTAGCACAGGGGCAAACAAGGTCATTTGTGCCCTGCAGTGATGCTGTAAGAGAAGCGGCTGTGACTAGAATGTCAAGCGATCCTGTGAGGCTCCCTAGACTTCATTGCCAGTCTGTAAGGAATACATTGAAAGAGGATGGTTGGAGGAAAGGCAGGATGGGTCATTGCATTGTAATGGTAGCAAAATAGCCCAGTTGGGTTGAAGGAACTGAAGCTCTTTTTTGAGACCTTTTTTCTAAAGCTGAAGGTAACCGTTCCATCCAAAATATTATGACCAAGAAGTCTCCTCTACCATTGGAGGAAAAAGTTTATCTCGCAATATGACTGGGGTGCATCTATATGGTAGAAATTGTGTAATTTGACACCATTTTAAGTGGTGTAGTGCCATCCTATGGGATCCTGCAATCTGTAGTTTTACAAGGCTTTTAGCTTTCTCTGCCAAAGAATACTGGTGCCACACAAAACTACAAATTCCGGGATTCTGTAGGATGGGGCCATGATACTTAAAGTGGTGTCAAACTAAATTAATTTTCCAGTGTAGATGCATGCTCAGTCTTCATTAATGCACATCACATAAGCAGAACTTTAAAAAGAAATCTTCACGGTAAATGGCCAAGGGAATTATTGTATTATTCAATGGAGATAAGCAGTGAATCTGCATTTTGGAAGCAAGCTCTGTTTGATTCTAGAAACTTTGTATGGAGTCATACAGAACATGTTGAAGCAGTCGTACTGGACCTCAACAAGATGCATTGATAAGGCATCACTGTCTATTGCTACAGGATATTTCCCATTGTCAGTCTATAGCTACAGTTTCCCTATTAATGATACGTAAAGACTGTCTAGTGTGGCATAGTGATTTGAGTGTTGCACTATAACTCTGGTGACTGGGGCTTGATTCCCAGCTCGGCCATGAAACCCACTCGGTGATCTTGAGCAAGTCACATGCTTTCAGCTTCAGAGGAAGGCAATGGAAAACCTTGAACAAATCTTGCCAAGTAAACCTCATGATAGGGTTGCCATAAGTCGGAAATGAGTTGAAAGCACACAACAAAGACCATTATGCCACCTCCCTGTTTCAGAGATCTACTGTCCATGGTGTGATCTACATTAGCATTTTTTCCTTGTTGTATTTCCTCTCAGAGAGTATTTCTTCTCTGGTGGGCATATGATATTCTGGTAGTATTTCATGTTTAGAACAGCCATGACTTTGGATATCGTTTTTATTCTTTTCCAGATTACTTTGCTGCCTTCCTTGTTGGTTAGATTTATGTATGGCCCAACAATTCAGTAGCTTGTAGAAACACACCTGTGTGTTTCTGCCTTTAGGGGAGTGGTTTATTCATGTGTGGTGAGCTTTGGGTATTATGGCCAGTGGTGTACCAAGCACTGTATACAGTAAGACACCAACAATTGTTCACATCTAGAATTCTTGTATTTGCTGTGTTTGCACATCACCTTGGTAACTTTGACCCGATCTAGACAGGCCTATAGTACACCCTTGTCATGTGCTAGGGGTTGGCTGAGGGCGCACTGCCCATACATGCCTCACCCCAGCACGTGACGAGGACATCAAAATGGCAGTGCCCTGTACACACGGGTGCTGCCATTTTGATGCAACCTTAGCATCCGCACGTCATGCTCCCATTGTGACATTGCGAGTGCACCATTGGCGCACTGCGGCATCACAATGGTACCACAGAAAGAACCCACTTTTTGCGGGTTCTTTTTGCTGCGCAAGGGAGCCACACAGTTTGTCCACTGTGGCTCCCTCGTGCAGCAAAACTAGGCACCGGCAGTCCGCTCTTTTTGGGCGGTCTGTACCCTGTCTTTGCTAGTTTTCTTTGGCTGTCTAAGTATTTCTCATGGCTGCACTGATGTTTTGTGTTATCACAATACTAGAAATTTGGGGACTGGTGAAATTTTTCATTTTGCAGGAAAGAATTCTTAATTGGTGGGGCAGTGTCCTTCTCATTTGGCCACCCCCAATAGCTACAGTCCTGCTCATTTGACCCTATTTTTGGTCACACAGGGTTTTATATTGTTGCAGTTTGATCTCAACTAGTTTTGGTTTTGCAGAAGAAAAATTTCACTTGCTAGGATAGAATTCTTAGGGTGAAGGTCAATGCCCCCATTTTGCATTTTTCAGGATAAAAGGCAGATAAAGGCAAATCACTGTTCTTGAAATGCTCCAAATTACACCCATTCTGCAAAGAATGTTCCAGCAAACCAAGTAATCTGAACTAGAAATGACTTCTGTTTCCAATTGTTTTGGCCAAATATGTGGTAGTGTTTGCCACAGGAGTGTGGGTACCAAAATTGTTCCTTTACTGCAACTGCTCCCCCACCCAAGCTGCAGTTCTTTGTCCCTAGTTTGCTAGAAAATGTTCTTGTGGCCTCTATATATGTAGATAGAAGAAAAGTTTCTCCTTGTATTTTATTTGTAATGCACTCCAATGATAAATATAACAGAACTTTAAGATGCTTTAAGTCATGCTCATGAGTGGAATTTCATTATGAAATTTTCAACCCAGCACTAGAATACAACACCTAATCCTGTCTGTGTAGAAATATCTGTTCAAACAGCTGTCGATTTAAACCAAAAATGGATTTAGTGCTAAGTAATCTCAAAGAGGATTAAATGATATTAAAATGGAAAGGAAAATCTGTAAATACATGTCGGCAAACAATAAAGACGTCGAGTAAATTATGAGAAACACTGCAATCCTATTGTATTTCCAGATTTTGCTTGGAAGTTAACTGCAATGATCTGATAGAATTTATGTCCAAGTATAGATGTGTTGAATTTCATCCTAATCATGTATTCCTTCAGCAGTGACACCTAGATCTTCCAGATTGGTTCACTCGACATTGTTCTAACACATTATCTAATATAATCTACTCCAAATAGCTTATTTATTGGTTACATGTTAATACCATTACATGGGAATTAGAATCAAAAATTATCTGGAGGACTGCATTCCCATCCCTGATCCAAGACCTCCTGGACAGCATAAAGAGATGTGAAGGGCTGGAGCAAGAGCAGGGAAAATTCAGGGGAAAAAAAAAACTTTTCACCAAAACCAGCAAAAAATGGAAATTTAGGGGAGTCCTTTTTTTTAAAAAAAGCCATGAACTGTTTCTTCTTATGTGCTGTGTGAAATGCTTTTTAAGACCAGGGTTTGTTCTCTCAAATGGTGTGTGTATATGCACATGCCTTCAAATTGTCTGTCAGCTTATGGCAAACACATGGATCTCATAGGGTTTTCTTAGGCAAAAAAATTCAGAGATGGTTTTCCCAGTTCCTTCTTCTGAAATAAATAGGTTTATCACATGGCACTTGCAGGAATGGGAATGGAATGGAACAGTAAATAATTCGGGGGGGGGGGGGGTGTTACTGTACGGGAGAATGCCACCAATGCCACCGGGATGCCTCAAGCTGTTCCCCATTCGTTCCCAAGCTGTTCCTGGCAGCCAATTTTGAAGAATGGTTCAAAATCATCCTTCAAAATTGGCTACCATGGAACAGATGGGGAACAGTTTGGGGACTCCAAGCAGCATTGGCAGTGTTCTCCCATGTGGTAACACCTGTTCTCCCCCTGTTCTGTGCCATTCCATTCTGTTCCCATTCCTGCAAGTGTTGTGCAATAAACTTAATAGCCTACAGCACCTGGTATTCACTGGTGGTCTCCCATCCAAGTACTAGCTAGGGCTGACCTTGCTTAGCAAGCAAGATCACACAGAATCTGGTATTTAGGCCCTAAAAAGGCATACTACAAACAATGTTATTTAAGACAACCTGAAGCATTAGGCACTCCTGTGTTATACTAGATATATGCAGCATGCAGGTCAAGATGTCTTTCTACGACATGTATGGTTTCTGCTTTAACTATGTACACTGTTCTTATTGGTCAAATACCAAAAACTAAGGTTCAAACTACATGTCATATTAACAACCTTGTCCCCTACACATGTAAAGACAGGGAAATATGAATCCTCCATTGGCATCAACCAACATTCCCCCTATTTATTTCTTTGACCTTTGTGCAGTGGAAAAATTTAGATAAAAGGAGGCTTTTGCAATAATTCTTGTTAATGTACAGTACTTATTACATAGTTTGACCTTTTTTGACTTTTACTGTATATACTCTAGTCTAGAAATTTTAGTCCAAAATTTGGGTCGACTTATCTATGGGTCAATGTAAGTACTGGACTTTAACTTATATATATATATGGAGCAATCCCCTTTCTCTGAATAGAGTGGTAAAAGGTAAGAGCTTAGTCTATCTTGGGAGCACCAAAAAGGAGCATGGATCCCTTCTAGTCTCTCATCCCTCCAGTCTTTAGGATGAGCACAAAGAACTTTGACTGCCAGAATTTTCTAAGTTCTTTGGCATCATTTTCCTTTGCATCATCCTTTGTTACATGCCCTGAAGTTTTACCCTCGACTTATCCAAGGGTCATATCAAAATCCATAATTTTGGCCCCAAAACATGCCCTTGACTTATACATGAGGTCGACTTATAGTCGAGTATATACAGTAAATAATTTTTGATCACACAGAGTTCTATGCAGTTCAGTCTTGCTAGTACTGGATACACTGCTGGCCTTTAGGTAGACTGTGATCCAAAACACACTGCAGAAATAATGCAGTTTGATACCACTTTAATTGCCCTGGCTTAGTGCTAGGGAATCCTAGGGATTGTAAGTTATTGTGGCACCAGAGCACTATGACAGAGGTAAAATGTCTCACAAAACTACATTTCCCAGAATTCCTTAGCACTGAGCCAGGGCAATAAAAGTAGTCTCAAACTGCATTATTTCTGAAGTGTATTTTGGACCTAAGGCAGTTTTTTCTTCATGCCCTGTATGTTCAGAGATGGAGAACATGGGAATAAAATTTAAAGGACAAAGCTATGTGGCCTGTCCTGTATCCTTAAATTTACTGTCTTTTGGTGCAGTGGGGGAGACTATTGAAACACCAGCATTGAAGTAAGATTCAAGTGCCACTCCGGCTGAAGAGTGGGCTATAAATGCTCTAAAGAAATAAATGAATAAAGTGCAACAGATATTTAATCACTCCCATTTTGCCATTCATTTTCTAATAACCTTGGACTTTTTTGGCCAGCAGAAGCCAGTACAAAGTGGCATGTACCCAAAATGAAAGTATTCTAACACCAGCAGCCTGTTATTGACATAGGCAAGTCTCTTGCATCAATGTCTTTTCACTTTATTTTGGCAGTTGCAGAAGATGGTATTCTGCTTCATTTTCCTCAATAACCAAAGTCCAATCAAGGCTCATAGTTTTGATATGACAGCCACCTCACAATTAGCCATTTTATGGGTGGTGGAGAGCAATGGGGGATAGGAGAAGCCCTCAGCCTGATGACATTATCCATCTTCCCATTCTTCACCAGCCACAAATAGCCTTTCAGGAGAGCTACTGTAGCAAAACCATGAGTCCTGGGGCTGGTGAGTGGGGAGCCGTAGTGGAATTCTGCTTACAGTATTCTTACATTATGCTGGGCAATGTAGGCTCTCAGATGTCTGCCAGCTACCTCTGCTTCACTCCCTATCTTAAGACCATGGCATAAGCATATATTTGCACTCCTTCAACTTACGATATACCACCCAGTGGGATAGACATAGGTGACAGACTTGTGGTTCCCCAGTTGTTAACCAGTTATGATGCTCATTGTCTAGATTGGATGGGGATGGTGGGAAATACCATTCAACAATATCAGGAGGGCCACAGTTTCCCTAGCTCTGCATTAGGAGTTTTAGAACTGATATTCCCCCTCATTTCTCTGTGGGAAGATCCAGCAAATGAAAATGATTACAGTTAAACACTATAACTTTTTAATGGGATAACTCATTGTAATGAGCCACTGACAGAAATGTATAGACTGAGACAATTCTCTGAATAACTGTCCAGTAGAATCCAACGAATTTGTGAGGAAACCTTACTGAACTCAGTCAGATTACTTTTACTTCTGGAAATATGCATACAATAGGCCAGTATGTCTGGTTGCTGTTGTCTCCCCTCCTTTTATAACAAAAGAAACTTTATTTGATGAATTATTGCTGAGATTTTCCTGCATATTCTACAATGTAGACATTTCCACTGTACGGCCAATCAGTCACACAGCACATAAACCCTTTCAATATCATTCATGTCACTTTCAGACAATAAATACTGCTATGGAAGGAATTTGAAAAGCGGGAATGATTTTTTCCCCTCTAAGAAGAGAAAAACAAAATGGAATTTGCATATCAGTTTTTCCCCCAGTTCAGATGGGAAATATATACCACAGTCCTCATTGTCAGATACAATTAACAATAAAATTCAGACCACCTACAAAATCATGGTTTAGAACATGGATAGGCATGAACCCATGCCTTCTGCTTGCAATTTTTTAAAAAAGAGGGAAAATCTCCAAGCCTTCTATCAGTCATGGAGGAAGATTCCTATGTTTTCCTCCCTTACAAGTTGTTTTTGGACAATGGAACATTTTTCTAAAATCAGAAATGACTTCCAATTATGTCCCATTTGCATAAAAAGGTGGTCTCACCTGGCCCTAAAACTGGTCAGAAGAGTCCAAACATCTAGTAAAATTACCCCCAAAAGTCATGGGAGACTTTTAAAATTAATTATTTAAACTTTTGGAGGATGAGGTGTGGCCCACCCAGATGAAGGCTTTGAGAAGTTGCTCACCCTTGATTTAGAACCACAGAAAGTATTATGATTGGTTTAAAGTCCCACTTTGAATTTCCAGAGGCATAAAAAGCAAACCCTGGTTTAAAATGGCTTTACTCTCCTTTTAGCATCTTGCTTCTAATAATCAGATTTTTCCTGGAGTTTCACATAAACCGCTTTCCATTGTTTAGCTATTCAGAATGTAAAGTGATATAATAAAAAATTAACTAGGGGTTACCCATTCAGACCTCATGAAAAATAACAGAACAAACTATACCTTGAATGTCCATTTCAGATCATGTTCCTGATTTTGATTTTCCAACAGATTGTAGTTGATCAGTTCAGACATCACACAAAACAATGTTTGAAATTGTAACTCCACACCTATTTACTTGGAATTGAACCCTGCTGGACTAAATGAGACTTACATGTGGGAAAGCATGTGTAGGATTGCACTGTGACCTTTCATAGTGTTGGTTGGGTGTGGTCTCTGAAGTAAGTATCATAACTGCAAATATTCAGGAGACAAAAATATAGCAAAAAAACAACAACGTTTTTACTTTTATAGCTGCAATGCCACCTTGTGCTACACTGATAATGTGCACAGCTAGACCAATAATGCAATTGAATATACATTACAGACATGTATTACATTATATTAAATTATGTGCAATAGTTTAACCAACTGCTTCAATTAACCTCCAGAAATAAAATTCTGTACTGTTCATTCGGGGAATACACAATACTATCTCTGCTGCTTGTCACTGAATCTGCAAAACTTAAGCAACGTCTCATATGTACTAGTTCCAGAAACAAGGCTTGGTATATTATTTGGGCTTATCTTTAATAATATAATCAGCTAGTCTATAAAATAAAGACTGCTTCCTGTATCAAAAAGCCCTCCCTTCTCTTTTCATATCTGTTTGAAGCATACAAAAAAGCAAGATACATTTTAAAACATATCTGCTGTGAATCCTGCATTTTAATCTGAATACATTCATGAATATATTTTGGGTACCTGTATCATTTGTTAATGGACCTGCAATTTAGTTATGTAGATGTTAAACAACAAATTCAAACTGCACTTGCACTGTAGAACAGAATTATCATGGACCATTTGTGATCTCCCTGGCAAACTGTTTGTTGCATTTCCTAGGTAGATTAAAAATGGCAGATTAGGACAAGCTTTGCTCAGAGTACCTAGTATGCAAAAGAGTGCAAAATGTACTGCCATATTTGCAATAATGTTTTGTTTTAAACCTCAGAAAAGCTGATTGGTAAAAGCAATCTGAATCATCAAGGATTATATATATATATATATATATATATATATATAGTGCGCGCGCACGCACACACACTGTGTACACATACACACATACTATATATATATATATATATATATATATATATATATATATATAGAGAGAGAGAGAGAGAGAGAGAGAGAGAGAGAGAGAGGTTAGGCTTCTGCAGCAAGCAGGCAAACCATTAAGAGAATCAGAACAATGGTAATGGAATCATCATTATAATAAAGCCAGCCTTGTAGTTGTTGTGTGTCTTCAAGTCATTTCTGACTTATGGTGACCCTAAACTGAATCTATCATAGGATTTTCTTGGCAAAATTTATTCAGACAAGCTTTGCCATCACCTTCCCTAGAGGCTGGAAGCATGTGGCTTACCAGTGCAATGAAATCTGGACAAAAACTAGTCATATTAAATGTGACAAGTCAAATTCTATCAAGACCAGTTTTTAGCTACTCTATGCAAAGGATTATTACTGACCATGCCAATTAATGTTTGTACACCTATGTTTTCCCCACCTTACTGTACAAAGGCCAGTGCCAAATGTCAGTGAGTCACTTATAAGGAATCACTTTTTAAGCACAATTGGCTGGTGTTAGCTTTATATAGATTTGCAAGTGCCATGTTTCCCCAGTCCAGGATGCCAAAAGTTATTTCAGTCCTTACAAATTGATTATGTAAAAACTGTAGGATACTTATAAAACTAGCTCCTCCAGTTTTATCCATCAGCTGCTGTATAAAGTGTGTTAGGTGCATTTATATCCCGCCAAAGTAACTGACACCTAAGCACATAATTAAGTATGCTGTTTGATTTCAACAAGGCACATTCAGGCATTTAAATCCAGGGTGCTAAAACCATCATAAAATGACTTTTACCATCTAATTGGTGCTTGGAAACCATTTCACTTGAAACCTCCATCATCATTACATCAAAGAAAGGCTTAGCTGTAATGTGGAAGAAGAAACTTTTGCAGTTGAGTTTCCTCTCAAGCTCAAGGTTTTTGTCCAGCTAAGGTGGAATGCAGCACTGAGTAGGGCAATACTGCTCCAGCTTCTGCAAGAATAGCAGGCCTGGGAAGAACACACTTCTGCCCAAGGGGCTGAAAATGCATTTCAGCCCCATTTCTAGCCTTGTGCTGACACATTGATCTTTTGTCTTTGTCACTGTTTCCCATGAGTCAGACCCATTTCAACATTTTGTAAAGATCTGGAGATCTTCAGCACAACCACTTCAAAGTTCACACATCCAATGTTTGAGGGGCGAGTGAGACCCAGGGAATCCCAGTGGGTTCCCTCACACCATTTGACCCCAGGATAAAATCCAGACTCCCCCACCTCTTTCTCAGTAAAGTGAAAGATGGCTGACAAGACAGTCCTGACTTGGAATTAAGTCCCACTGAAGTGAATGGGGCTGACTTCCAAGTGAGCACTTATAGATTTACACTGTATAAAGCAGAGATAATAGAGAGATGTGCACAAGTAAGGTTGAGCTAAGGTGGTATTTAAAATACAAAGAAATGAATGATTAGACAAGATATTCAAATCTGAGTATGGAGAAAGCCTTCTCAGTGACTGCTTCCACCTTCTGGAGCCTGCTTCTGTGGGAGACTACACTGCACACACTTGCTTTCCTCTTGAAGGCAAACAAAACCCTTTTTCTTTAAACAGCTTTTAATATTAACCATGCCAGGGAGGCATTTTTGGACTGGAGTATTTTTTTTAAAAAAAAAAGTGTGTCTTAAAATAATGTTCTATTGTTTTAATTGTGACTATTTTAATTGTTTTTTAAAACTGCACTGTAGATTTTAATTTATTTCCTTCTGTGAGCCACCTGGGGTCCCATTCTGGGGAAAAGGTGACATATAAATAATAAATAAATAAATAGAAATTAAAATATTTTCTTGAAAAGAGCATAAGGTAACGTGAAGGGGAGATATATATGGCATACTCCTTTTCTCTACATTTACACTTGTGGTTTGCAAGATCAGTTCAGGAGTTGACCTGAATCAGGGATTCATCTGACTCAAGAATAATTTGAAGCATATTCAAGAGAAATTCAGAACTTGTTGTCATGCAGATTCTACCTGAATCAGGCCAATGGTAAAGGTATGTGGAAGCT